>NC_134643.1:184336673-184646986 GCF_030463565.1 Pelecanus crispus
TACTTCTTTGACAGCTAGTGATACTACATGCTGTCTTTTGCTGCTGTCCCGGTTTTGGCTGGGATAGAGTTAATTTTCTTCCTAGCATAGCGCTGTGCTTTGGATTTAGTATGAGAAGAATGCTGATAACACACTGATGTTTTAGTTGTTGCTAGGTAGTGCTTACACTAGTCAAGGACTTTGCAGCTTCCCATGCTCTGCCAGGTGCATAAGAAGCTGGGAGGGGGCACAGCCAGGACAGCTGACCCCAACTGGCCAAAGGGCTATTCCATACCATATGACGTCATGCTCAGTATAGAAACTGGGGTTGGTCAGGGGCAGTGACTGCTGCTCAGGGACTGGCTGAGCATCAGTCAGTGGGTGGTGAGCAATTTCATTGTGCATCACTTGTTTTGTATGTTCTTGTATCATTATTACTATTATTATTATTTTCCCTTCCTTTTCTGTCCTATTAAACTGTTTTTATCTCAACCCATGAATTTTACTCTCCCCCCCCCCCCCCCCCCCCCCCCCCCCCCCGATTCTCTCCCCCACTGCTAATTATCCAGCATAATTTTCCTGGTACTTTAAGAGTATTTACAACTTCCTATTGAATCCCTGTTTCCAGCTACTTTTTTGTTATTTTGGGGTGCTGCATAGCAGTAAAAACATCCAAAATGTTTACATACAGCAAACTTTATGGGTGATTATCTGAAAGGCTGTGTTCCTATCACAAAAGTGCTGATTGCTGCTGTGCTGTACCTTGACTGTACTGTGGCTTGACTCTGAGGGCCACCACTAAGCTGCAGCTGGCACAGCTGGCAGCAGCACACCTGCTAAGCAGAGCAGGCTAATGAGAATATCTCACACCAGCATGCTTTTCTTTGTGGTGGATAATATTTCTCTTCAGCAGAGGAAAAGTCCTTGTCCCTGTCTGCAAAGTCCAAACTCTGTGTGGGTCTGCCACAAGCCTGTTCACTGCTTGCCCTGAAATGACAGCTGCAGTTAGCATGCAGCATTACATAGTGAAACCCTGTATTTATTTATTTGCCTTCCAAAACTTCTTCTTCAATCCTTTGTACACTTTTTAATAGAATTTTAAAATACAGGTGTACAAAACAAAGATAAAACTTTATGTCTCTCACTACTTTACCTTCATATGTACAAAATGTTATGAATATTCCCCTCAGGTAGCAAGTATATAGCTGGTCACCACGGATTATGAAAATGATCAGTAAATATTTGCTCACCTTCATGTGAGGAACAGTAGAATGGTTGAAAATTAGATGATGCCAGGACACTTTTCCATGTCAGTTTTTGATCAGCTCTAAGGAGCCATACATTGGCAAAGTCATACCATGTAAAGTGTCAGCCTTTGAAGAAACTGTGTTTTTACAAAGAACCTGTATATTATGTATGCATATATTTTACAAAACAAACACTTTATTAAATATGTGTTCAATAAAATGTATACATATTTTTCATTTTCTAACAAAAACCTACTGGTAGCATTTTATTCTCACAAGAAAATAGACTATGAACCTCTAAAATTTCAGTTAACAAATGCTTGGGGTGTGACTAGGTGATTAAAAAAAAAAACCCTTTTCCAGTGATTTTTTCATATTAGGACACCCTAGGTATTATCTGTTTACATGTTTTGTGTATGTTCCTTACTGTACATAATGATTTCTTACCATTAGTCCTGCATCTAGACAGTTATCAACTAACAAACCCTCCTCATATTGTGACTGATAATTATCTAGCAGAACAATCTATAATCTTTATGAAAAATGAGACATTAGTACTTATGTGTAGAAACTTTGAATTATAGCTCTAGAAAAAGGGTAAATATAATGACTGTGTAAATAGAACTATCCAACATTTCCTTTTACATGATTCACCCTATTTAAACAGGCTTTCAGTGTTAATTGCCTTATATTTCACTTACAGATTGATCAGGACACTGTTTTCATGAACATTCTGGAATTTTGCCCATATCAGCTTCAGATTTTTGTCTTTCTTTTATACTTTTTCAGCATTAGAAAACTCTGCAGAGACAAAAATGGCCACCTTATTGACAGAAGTCAAAGTTTCATAACCTCCAGACTACATTTTTTTCCCAGATACTCTGTAAAGACGTAGGGGAAAAGTACAGATTTTAGAAGTTCTTATTAACATACATTAGCTAGCAATTATTGAGCTCAGAATGTAATTTTCTAAAGTGATACTCTGAAATAACTTTGATGCCCTTCAACTTCTTAAATTGTTTAAAATCTGTACAAGTGCTATAAAGCTGATTATTAGTTATTCAATAAATTAGATATGTATTTGAAAATAATACTTTTCTTTCCACAACTCTTTGAACTCTAACAGACCTCATTTGAAATTTAAAAAAAAAAAAAAATTTGTCAGGTTTTTACTCTACAAAATAATTTCAGTTTTAGTATTAAAGAAGCTAGAAATCACATGACTTGTAAATAGTTACTCCAAACCTCTATTGAAAGAAAAAAATCTATTTTGTGTACATTGGAGTTCATGGAGTTCTCTGTTGCCTTAGACATTCTTCTCCCTAACCTTTTAAAATATTTAAATACTAATAGTTCTGTATCATGTTTCAGGATATTTCTTGTAAAGATAAGAACCTGGATTGAAGAAAACATAGTTCTTGTATGTTTAGTGTTCCTAAAGTTGTTTTGCACCATTGGGAAAATATTACTGTGGCTGGAATGTAACTGTTACTACACTTGCTTGTATTTAGCAATTTTAAGACCTGCCTTCACCAACATGCAGATTGTGTCTCACTGCATTTGACTAAACAGAAAAATTATCATAGCATTTTGTAAGTGTCGCCTTGAAAAAGTAATGAGCAAAACAGTAATGCAGCAATGATGGTGTAATTTGATAACCAGACATCAAAGACCCAGGCTGGATACAGATTTTTGAAGCTGCTGAGTTAGATCAGTTATTTCAGCTACTTAATCATTTCAGTTGAACTACCCAAGTAGCTAGTTAGAAAAATAATATTTAAATGATGCTTCAATCAAAATATTTACACATTTTTTAATATATGGCACAGAACTGTCATTCCCTGCCAAAGCTCTCTACTAGCATATAAAGTTTATTAGTTTATTGAAACAGCATTAATGGCTGTCTTAAGTGAGGGGCTTGGGAGAACCCCTCTGAACCAATGCATCTTTGCACATACCCAGAGGCGGTCAAGATTTTATGAATTCCTCTGTTCTTCGTTCTCCTCTTTCTCGTTCTGTAGATTGCATCAGAGGAGGCTCAGGCACATAGAGGGAACAAAGTAGCCTTGATCAGGTCCAGCCAGACAGTTAGGGAAGAACTTTAGGGCATGCCTCACATCGCAACAGTACCTCCACATGAGTTCAGTCAGCATAATATAGTGAAAAAAAAAGCAGAGAAAAAGAGTCATAACACAGTGATTCCTATTTCGTCAAAAAGATGAAATTAGGAATGGAAACCTGCCAGCACTTTGAGATTACCCAAAGACTTCCACTAAAGTGAAATATTTGTGGAGATGCTTTCCAAACTAGAAACAAACTTTGATCCTGAAGGCTTTGGTGAAATTCATGACGTTTCATTTGTAACTCAAGTTTCCCACCTCTCTGTAAGACAATCTAAAAGGTTTGTTCATACCTGAAATGGGACTTTTAAAAGGTGTTTATGCTATGGTTAATTGAAGCTAAAAATAAGTATCTATTTCTTTTGTGAACAAGAGTTGGCCTTGCCCTGGGTGAACCAAAGATTATTGAAAATGAAAATGAGTAATTAACAATGTCTTCTCCCTTACCCCATTATAGAAAACCTTGTATTTCCCAAAGAGGAGAGCATAAACTGCATTAAACAAAACAGAGCGTAGCTGCAGTAATTTGAATTGTAGGCTATGGACAATTGAAGCTGGAACTAGTTCTGCTTACATTCATTCTCTAAGTGTGGGATGCAAGCTAAGAAAACAAAAGATTTTAAAGTGCTCCGCCCAGGGTTGCAAGGGAATAATAACAAAGCCACAAGTAAGGCTGTTCAGGATACTGCTTTATAGTACGTGATACAAAAAACGTACATGAAGAGAGAAGCGTAGTGTTTCAAAAGCCGAGGCTGGCACAAGGTATGCAGTTTTCCACAGCTGTTTCAGAGAGGCTGTTTCACTGGGAACACGCCTGTCCCAATGTGGCGGTAACTCCAGATTGCTCCTGCTCGTGAGTTTGAAAGCACGCAGCAAGCATTGTTGAATAGTGATAGTCAGTGGGAGAAAATGAAAATCTAAACGTTATTTTGCTGCATCTTAGCACATTCAGTAGGTGCACATAAAGCGCCTGTGTCTGGGCTTTGTACTGCTTTAACTGCACTCCAGGCTGCTTCCCACTCACCTATGCTCTCTTCAGTGACAAGAGTGCAGCTTTGCTTACCCTGGTGATGACAGTACACATCCCTCCTGCTATGCAAGAGCCTGTTAGCACAGGTACTTAGCAAATGGTGTCAGGAAAAACCTGGGCTGTATGGAAATCAATAACAAAGCTTTTCATTGATTGTAATGAAGCTGGATTTCACCTTGCAAACCAGAATTCTTACACTTTAACTTATTGCATTTCTTTTCATCGGCATTCGGGAGCTGAAAGGATTGATCTCATGACACCTTTTATTTTTAATTTACTTATGATGGAAAATTCTTTAATTAAAAGCCCTTGTTTGGCAAAGAGAGAATTGTGGGAACTTACTTATGAAATGAAATCTCCGTGTTTACTATTCCTATACACCCTAGCTTACTGGAAAAGCAGTTAGGACTTTTCTGAATGTATTAGTATATGTTCAATAAATTTCAAATCAGGCTGAGGACACGCAGCTACAAATACTCTCTTGTTCTTGCTTGCTGTGAACATGTGGAAGGGATATACGGTAAAGGCACAAAATTACAACCACCACTGAAATAGATATCTACCTTTTATTTAGTGTCCTAAATAACGTTTAATGCTTAGTGCCGCAAACACTGCTTCACTCTTGACAATAAAAGTCACAAATGTTCACATTTATTGTTTAATTGATGGTGTTAATTTCAACACACAAAAAAAATTCTATTTAAATGCATTTTAAATAAGTCATCTGATCTGTTTGATAAATAAACAGTAGAATACTACTGGAAAACTAGTATTTAAAGCTGTTTAGAAGCCAATTTGTTTGTTTATTTCTTAGCATATTCTAATATTTTACTGAAGATAAAAGAGGTAATCCTTGATTTAAATATAAATAGAGACTTTGGAAATTAACAGTCAAAAGAAGAGTCCAAATACATTCACTATAGATTATCAAAATAATATGTTTCAAGTAATTTGATTTTTTTACTTTGTTATTATTTTATGCATTCATTAATGTACATATCAATAAATATTCTTACTAAAAGTATAAAAATTCACATTAACATACAGTCTACTCTGAGATCACTGGTTTTGCTCCTCTATTGCTAGTGATAATCCATTATGAAATATTTTATATTCAAAAACGCATTTAAACTTAAGACTGTTCAATTTAAAATATTTGAGCCAGATCTTTTTTAAAATTATTAGATAGAATAATGAAAGGAGCTAGTCTTTATTTTGGGCCTGATCCAAGACCAGTATATTTCCACTGATTCAGTGGCGGGTGCCATCATACACTGGGATGTCTTCTCAACTGATTCTGTTACCTACAATTTCGATACCTGGTTTGAGTTAGCTACTCCAGACTCCCTTCGTAGTCAACAGAAAGAAAAATGAAAATTTTAGGGTGCAAATCATATGACCACAGGTGATGTGATTTCTGCCTAAGGACTCAAACTATAAATTTCTTTGTCCACTGATATTTCAGATGTAGATGTGCAGATTTTAAAGATGAACTCTATTGGGTCAGATGAATCCTAGCCTCAGTACACCTTCCTTTATTCAAGCTATCAAAATGAATAATGTTGTGCAAACGCCATAGGCCTTCATTCCCTCATCAGAAAGGGCAACAGCCTTCACGCCAATGACCCACATGTGAAGGCATCGAGGGATGCAGCATGGCAGTGAATACCTTGCAGTGAATACAGCAAAGTTCCAAAGACAGATAGATTTCTATTTTCTAAAATACTGAAGTGAGGATAGACTCCCAGGTTCTTAGAGCATTGGCTACAGACACATCACGCACTAAAGTGCAGAGCTGTATAACTGCTGCAGAAAGTATGTTGTTTATACAGTGCTTCCCTCTGCTTCAAGGTGCACCAGGACAGAAAGGTCTAGCTCGTAGAGCACCATGGAATGAGTACAGATCCTCAAAGGAGGAGACCCTCATTTGCAAACAGCTTGGCTCATGTTTAAGGTAATTTCTTGCTCACTGCTAGGAAGTCAGTAAAGGGATGAGATTTATTTAGACTTTTCTCTTTTTCTTTTTTTTCTTTTCTTCTTTTTGGGGGGGACCCATAGTACTTAGACCTGGTTGAAAATGAGATTGTCTTCAATGTATTAATAATAAACTAGGAAATTTGGGGGGACAGTAAAAAAAAGACCGACACATATTTCCAGCAAAATAGGTGCAAAGATCTTAAATAGATCTTCTAATCTAACTGAAGATTTTATTTTAGCTTTCCACATTTACAGTAACAGGCACCTTTCACTCAAAGCCTAAGTAATCTTGGACCTTAATAGCTTTTCACTGCAACATGAATCATACTTTCCTTTACTCATCCCCAGCAATGGAAATGTGAATTTGAATTATTGGAATAAGAAAATTATAGGTAATTTATGTTTGTTGTAGTCTTGTTTCTATGATTTTGCGAAAAGGTGGCCATAATTTGTAGCCCTGGTAACAGGGACTGCACATCCATTTGTTAAAGCTGACCCAACAAACCACTTGTCCCTCTGGATTTTAGCTGGATGGGGAAAAAAAGAAAGAAAAGAAGAAAATGAGATTAACTTGTCCTTTGGGAATCTTCTTCTTGTTGTTATTGTTTAATTATTCAAGTAGTATTAGAGAATGAAATATGAAAGGATTTCATTAATAACTGTTTCTGATGGAGCTATTTTTAATTGTCCCAATCTTCAAGGAAAAAAAAAAAAAATTCCTTTAAATAATGTTTCTGGAATATTCAGACAATAACACCAAAAAATCATCGTCTATTTAAGAACACACTTGATTGCACCATATACCTAATATCACCTATTCAGACTGTTGCCTAAGAGCTGGTTAGACATTTACTTATAGTTGTGGCAAATCCAGACCAAAGAGTGAGAGTAACTGCATATGACCTGAAAAAAATCCTACAAAGACCCCAATATTTTGTGAAAGATGTGGATCCTAACTCTCTGTTCACACTGTAGTAAATAGAAATCAAAGTTCTTTACTTCTAGCATCTTGTCCTTGATTAGCATCAGTTTACAGCTGAAACATTGGTCTGTTAATTTAAATTGATTTGATGTGATGGAGCAGACTGTGTTCTAAATGCTTTTTCCTAAATCACACTCAATTAAATAAAAAGCTTGCTATGTGTTGACGTGATATCAATGCCCACATGCTGTAGGTTTGTCTGTATTATATAAATGCTTCTTTTTAAAAACAAAATGTCAATCCCTGTACTTGTCTATGATGTCCTTTGAATACCACTGTAGAAAACATATCTATGCCCTGAAATATCCCTATTCTAATGACCACATTCCATTATCCACCTTTTTTCAACCATGTTGTTCTGTCTGTGAATCTAGTGTACCTTTTACCCATTACCTCCCTGCATACATCCAATTTCTCAGCCATTTTGCACAGTGGTGAATGTCATCCTTAAGGTCCATTTACCACGTATTTCTTCCGCTCTTAAATAAAACATTCAGTTACCTAAGCAACTGTCACACCACTGAATTTTGCTAGCCAGAAGAAAATGCATGCACCTATGCACAACACCCTACACTTTTTTTTTTTTTTAAATATGTAAACAAAAAAAACCAGCCCCCCTCTACTGATACACAGATTTGCCAAGACTATTTATTGTCATAGAATCATAGAATGCTTTGGGTTGGAAGGGACCTTGAGAGATCATCGAGCCCAATCACTCTCTGTGTCAGGTCTGGATTGAATCACTGGATCCCATACGTTTCTACATTTCCTAATGTAGAAGCCTAGTTAACGGCTGATCATAAATTCCAGAAAACTTTCTTGGACAAACTTCTTAGTCCAAAATCAAGTTAGATCCTCGTTATGTGAAGGAACACCATATGGAGCTGCTGCTAACACTGCAAAACCTGTGTTTCAGCCTCCTTGAGACACAGCTGTCTACAAAAATTTGACTTGGAAATTTTTTACAAAAATTTCTGTGCTGTGGTGTAGTCCGATTTCACGATGGCAACATTCAGGGACAATGCACAGGAAAAGGAAAAAACCCTGGCTCGGCTATGCAATTTCTCAAATATGCACACACACTTCCATATTTAAAAAATAAAGCACGAATCTATCTAAAACTAAACATCCCAGAAAGCATTTACCATTCCTGTTCCTTTAGCAACAGAGTGGATTCGGGATTGAGGTTATGCCTTCGAGTCAAACAACCCTCTGGCCTTGTTGAACTGCTCACCTGGCTACTGAAGAAGAAACTTCCCTGTTTACACAGAGAACTTTCCCCTTTTAAAACAGCCTGTGACTCCTTTTAACCCCCTGCGCTTATGCTGCAAATTTTCCAGCTCTGACATGAACATGTACCCTTTCAGCTTCTGGGCAGAGAGTTGTTCAAAGTCAATGGCCCTGCTGCTAGCAAGCCCATTGATCCACTGGTGTAGAGCCATTAAGTGTTGATGGCCCTTGATTGCTCTATCAAAGCTTCCCAGCTATAGTCTCTTCACTATGTGTCAACCTCCTGTTTTAAAATGAATGCTCTAAGCTGCACTTAATGTTACCTTCAAAACGAAGTGTAAAACACAACGGGGTATTCACAAAACACAAATGGGAATTATACATTGACAGCAACGTAACCCCAAACCCTCACCACTTTTCTTGCGAATTGAAAGAATGTCAATTACTCTTTTTGTCAATTAAAAGACTTTAAAATCTAACAAAGAAAAAGTGAAGAGCAGAGTTTGAAAGACTACTGCAAGTGTGAGAATGGAACAGAGAAGTGCATCTCTGAGCAAATGGATGGATAATAGTGCTCTGACTTCATAGCAAAAAGGACAATCTGTTACTAAGGCTGAGCTAAATGAAGGGCTATAAGAATCTTAAGTATTGTCAATCATGTGACCGAACTATCCGAAGGAGTCGAATTTTATATAAGACTTTTTAATGAGCTCAGCTCGACTCACTCTTTGGCACAATGCATATGATTACTGATAATTTGCACACTAAATCGATGAGTAAATTCTCATAATAAATTATTGATTTATTTCATCCCATTTCACCCAGTCAGGCATATAATTACTCACAGTTCTGCAAAAACACGGACTTGTTAAAATCCAAATGTGTATGTAATCACCAGTGCTTCTCAGATTAGTTTTAATCTGTTAACTAATAACATGCAGATTGATATTCCAACTCAAACAACCCTCTCTTCATTGAAAGTACAAATGTATATCAAAACAGCAAATGGATTTTATATTTTATCCTTTAAATAGATGCCAGATGCTCAGCTGGTGTCACCTGGTATAGCTCTATTAAAGGCAATGTCAATTTATACCAGCTGGTCCATGTGACTACATGTCTAGGTGAAAGTGAAATTTTGTTATTTGTATACAGAGTTCTTTGTTCCACTTACTTGATTCTTCTTTAATGATAGAAAATTAGAGTCAGCTGCATATGTTGTTTTGGTCTAAAAATAAAATGTACAGCCTAATGTTGCATTTGTATTTGTCAAAAGAGCTACATTTCCAAACAATACCCAGAAAGGGACAGTTATTCCCCCATGAGAAGGAGGAGCAGTTTTCAACTGAGATAAAAAGGCAAGTGAAAAGAAAAGAAAAGAAAAGAAAAAAAAATGGTTGTGGGGGAGAGCACAGGAAACTCTAGAAGGACTAAAACTCAAGACTGGAAAAATTCATGCAAAAAGAATTTCAGTAATGAGCAATTGCAGTTACAATGAGCTGCAATCTCGGATGTTTCCATACACTATTTTTTTTCCTCTGTGTTTTCAAGAATGATATGAATATATACAATAGACCAGTCTATCCCAGTCTTATATATGAGTTTTGGTAGGCAGCTTCTTGTTACTGCTTTGCAGTTGTTGTTTTCAAGCTGCTTTTATGTCTCATTTTGATATGCAAATAACAGAAGCTCAAATGTTAAATCACCTACCAAATAATATGACAATCTTATTTCATTCTACCTTTCAAAACATTCTTTTCTGGTTTTGCTTTTTTAAAAGAAAAAAAAGCTCTTCCATTCAGATGAGAAATAGAGCTCCAAACTAGGCTATGTAAACTAATGGGATGATTCTGAGATTAAACCAAGTCAAGAATTTAAACACTTTTTTTTTTTTTAAATAATATTTTGATAAACAGGAAGGTTTTCACAAAGACATAATTATAAAGAGAAAATATATATATATACACACAACCAAGTGATCTACACAGTGTAAGATTGCACTGAGACCAAGCCTTCCTTGGAGTCTAAAAGAGCTAAGTCTCCTCAGTAGAATTTTTCTTTCCCTTGCTTTTAAGATACTATTTACATATATATGCAGAGATTTATGATAATGCATTTGCAAGTGTTGTGGCCAGCCAGGAAGAGTAAAGTAAATGCATCTGTTACCTACTCATACGAAGAAATGCCATAGGAGTGAATGCCTGATAAGCAGAGAATCCCTATACCACAGTGTGAGAAACTACCCCTGAAATAAAGACTGAGTGCAAGCAAAAAAGCTTTTACAGCACAAGTATTAGCTGAAGTTGTGCTGCTGGGAGAAACTCTTGAAAAACACTCTCAATATCATTCTCAATGAATAGTTCCACTAATGGAGGTAACAGAAGTCACCAAGAACTTGTGGCACAGTCATAGGCCAACGTGCCTGTGACTGTAACTATTCCATATATATTTTTATTTTTCCTGTGACTATATATATATTCCACCCCAGAAATTCCACAACAGTATATGCCAAAAAAGAATGTTCTCACAGCTGTTTTATATTGCCCTTTCTTTTTGAAATGAGCACTGGACAACACATTCTGCCCAAAAGAACTTCCGTTTGAGTAACTACGCAACAGAGGCAGACTAGTTATCAATTATGTCACAATTTGCCAGTAATCAGCACCGATGACATCAAGGTTTTCTTCTTGTCCTTGAGTAGTTCACATACCACAGCATGCTAATAACTGGCAAATACTAAGGGCTTTCCTTTATAAATAGGTAAATAACTGCAGTGGCTCAAAGAAAGTCAGAGGCAATATTAAATAGGAAATAATTAGGCACAGTAAAGCAATATTTACATAAATATATCAAAACAAGCAAGGTCCAGCCACTTCTGAAAAGGATCCTGGGACGTACTTGAAAGCACTCCAGCAAAACAGCTGTCTGGACAGAAAAGGAAGACTAATACTTTATTCAGTTAAAATTAGCAGATGAACTTCAGGGGGCAGAAAGCAATTATTTGATTTGGAATTTGGCTCAGCCACACCCCTGTTATGTGACAGTAGCATAGATCTTCTGTGGCCACAAACAGGCAAACTTAGTCTTATGATTCACAGAGCTGTACTGGGATTACGATATCTGCTTATAATTTTTGTAGGTACTTTATAGACTATCCCAATGCTGAAATTGCAAAGCAACTTGAAGATCAGTACATTAAAATTTTATGAAAGTGGATCAAAAAGATTATTTTAAAAGTTCTTCTGGGAAATGTTTATTTGTACATTCAACATTACAATATAAATTACTGTAAGTGAGTTAAAGATTCTAAACAAAGAGCATACAAAATGCTCAAAAATAATTCATTTTCCTATATCATCACCTGTTCAAGAGGCATCTCTCCCTTGAGTTTAAGCATAGTTGACAACTAGTGAAATATTGCATAACAGAAGCCCACTTGTGTTCTGCCAAAAATAATTACTGACTTCAACTGAGCTTGCCACATTTAGATCACCAGTGTCCAGAGTAGAAACTGGACCTCAGATATCATAAAATTTCTTAGAATTATTTAAAAAAAATAGTACTTTTTGGCAATTGCAACTCAGAAGATTTGCAGACTTTCCAGCGGAGGAACTAAAAAAGAAAAAACTGCCGCTGGACCACAACTCTGACAGCTACATACAAGATGTTTTTCTGTTACTGTGTTATTATGTCTACTATGCATTGGACAATATAATGTAGTCCATTGTGCCTGTAGCTTTCCTCAGCTTGAAGTTTATAATGTTCTCTGTGGTACTCATTATACAGCCAGCAGCCACTAACAGTTGCTGAACATGTTTTTGAAGTTCCGTATTTGAGATTTTCTTGCTCTCTGACAGACATTGAAAATGCTGTCTGTGGAGTCAGCTCATTTAGTTAGAAGAAGATGTAGATACGCCTAGTGGTACATATGTAGGTTTTCTTGAGGTTTTCTTAGAAACAGTGTATCTTTATGTCAGAAGAAACTATATGAACTTCTCAGCTGGAGGGACAGCATGGATCAAGCTTGGGGGATAATGAAGTGTTGGCAGAAGAGAGGCAGCGAGATTTGTTTTACAGAGAGTTTGTTTTACAAAGTTTAACTGGGGGAAGTATCTAACCCGACATTGTGAAGTTTTGAAATGGGAGCATGTAATTAGGAAAATGATTCTATGATTCTATGACTCTATGAAATGTAATTAGACCTGTCTGATGTGAAAACTGGATGAGTCACCATTTTCTGTAAGCAAATAATTAGTGCACATGTATTTCAAATATAAAGCCTAAGGAGTGCATATACTGCCTGCAATATACATTAATGACTATAATCTTCTAAATGGGTGTCCAGATATTACTGGGGGAGTAAATAAAACTAACAGGGAGTTGTCATTTTTCACAGCATTCTAGTTAGGGAGTGCAAATGTGGTATGATGACTGAGGAGCTGTCACTCATGGGAGTGTTTTTTTTTAAATGTTATACTGTACTAGGATGCTTTTATTTTCTACTGCTTCACTGGAGTGAGGTGAAAAATGATATATAGCTTTGAGGGATGGAGCCTATTTGTAACTGAGTGTACAAACGTTAAGGAAATCAGAATAAAAATAAAACACTTAATGATGTATTTGTATGAGAACAGTTAGGCCTGCACAGCAATATTTTTGCTAGCATTTATAGGTCAACATTAATGATATGTCCTCTGCTCCAGAATTAAGTTCTCTGCTGTGGGAATATATGCTCCTCTGTGATAATGTTTTTTTATTCCTTGAGTATAGATTGTGTTCTTTCTTCAATGCAAAGTAAATGGCTTTTGTCACTATAAATATTATATGCCTGCTTTAAGACATGCATAATAATGAGTGAGTTTTCTAACTGTGTATATATTTTTAAAGAGGTATATAATAAAAAGAACGATCACTAATCATGTCTCCAGATGCAGAAATCAAGATAAGGGTAATTCATTTTCTAGCTCCCGCTTTTTTGTAAAATATTGTGTTTCTTTCTTAAGCTCTTTTATATGCTTCAGAAAACTTAGAATAGGTTTATTGGTAGAATTGTGCCTTTTAAGTTATGAACAGCAACATTTACTCTGAAGATTCCACATTCGTATGAACTATGCTATATGTATACTTTTGATGTAACTGCATGGGATTGAGTTTTCAGCTATACATCCTATTTATATAGAAATATTTGTAAATGTATTGAGAGAGAAATTCTGAATCTCTAAAAGCAAATAGATGACAAAATAAATGACCTACAAGTACCAGCCACTGAGTTGGTAATCAAATCTATGTCTTGAAAGAGAACCACAGGATTGCATATTAAATATTATTTTCTTTGCTCCCAGAGAGAATATGACTTTCCTGTGCAAAACATTCAGACTGTAGTTTGTGTCCTGTGCTCTCAGCCCTTCAAATTGTTTAAGACTTTAAAATTTAATCAAGGGATTTCTTAATAGAGGCGAAGGAAGAGTAACGTCAGAAATACATTTGACAAAAGGGTAACAAATTTCTACTTAATTATTTACAATGGCCCTATACTGCTACTTAGAGACACAAAGTAGTCAGACTCCTGAGCATCAGATTCAACAGTCTGGAAGGACAAGGGCATCAATTCGTCCTCACATCATGCAAACAGTTTTCAAGATTGCATCTTGTTGATCTTGATGAAATTACAAGTCTAGGATCTGATGCAGCATGCCAGTAATTTATGATCACAGGTCACTCCAAGCTGAATGTTTTCAGGGCACATCAAGCCTACTTGTCATTTGCATGCAATTCATTTTATAACCTAAGAGATGTTTTTCATCAGGCCACTGGGCAGACATTTGCAGTTCTGGAAGGCCTGCATTTGAAAAAAAATGACCTCTTTTCATCCATCACAACATTAAAACAAACATCAATGCAAAATGTAATATTAAAGCAATTAACCTATTATCTTCAGGTCAGGTGTTTGTTATTTTGCCATTTACAGAATGACAAACTCTCCCACTTGGCTGCTGATGTTTGGACTGGGCCAGCTGTCTGTTCTTTCTAAATGCTGTTTCAGTTGATTACATGACTATGAAGTGCCCTTCTTCCTGCCATTTGGGATTACTCCTAGATAACTCTATAGCTGAACAATTTTCCCTATATTGCCTATTCAAGGTAAAAAAAAAAAAAAAAGCAGATTCTACAGCTATTATGTTATATTGTTCTCACTCTGCAACCTTTTGGACAGGTTTTATTTTCCAGAGGAATCTATCTCACTCCTAATGTACTACGTGGAAAAAAAATTAAGTTCTTTGATATCGTTATTTCTAATGTCATACCACTCACAGGTATCACAGGGTTCCTATAAGAATAATAATGACTTAGAAAAGGAAAGCAACATTTCTCAAGACATTTCAAAATTAAAGGCTAAATGATAGAAGTATGCCAAGCTCCATATAGACTTCACAGAGGAAGTTTAAATATTGCAATAATTCTGATTATGGGGGGTGGAGAGGAGTTTGCAACAGGAATAGAATTTATTTGCACTAGCTTAGGCATCTTCAGTCTATGTCAGTGCTAATCATCCTAGGTTCCTTTGCAAACAGCTCCAAAAGGGAATTCATCCCACCCAATGACAGGCATCTAAGACAAATCAGAAGAAAAGCCTCCTGAGGGTTCCCATTTCTGTCTAATGACTATGGGGGGCGATAGGATGATTCACACAGACTTAGATATAGAATTGATAGTTCTCTGATATTATGTGGGATAAATCCTACATCAGGCATATTTCTACTCTAGATGCAGACTAACAAGTGGGTCAAATCATTGCTGTGGCATACTTAGTGCACAGGTTCTGTATATCATAATGCGCTCTAGTTAGCTACCATGCTGCAGATGTCTTGCTTCTAGTCTAGGGAATAACAATAGGAACTGTTTACATGGTTCACATAAAAGCATTCTAACACAAGTAAGAAAGGATTATGCCTGTACTGCCCTCACAGTAGTTTAAAACAGACTAGGTTCGAAGTGTCTAACTTGAAACTGTCTCTACTAATGATACCCACAACCGGCGAACTGTTGCAGACTATCTTGCGTCCTTGATCCATTTAGAGACTACACTATACCAGCCCAGTACAGTTTCGACCTTAGTAGTCAATCTGGAGATCAAACCCAAGTCAGGTACATCAATAGCAAATTTATTTGAATCACTGTTGTGACTGCACTAGCGTATTTAGAGTCTCTGATCTCACTCTCCCCGAGACCTTGAAACAGAATAGTCCAAAAGTGCATGTGAAAACATGTTTACTGAACAATCTGAGTAAAGTTGCAACCTGATCCTGTTCAGACCCATTTATATACACTTTCATGCAGTTTCTTTGGGTAATTGAATGTGGTGTGTAGCTTGGACTGTAAAGTAAGTGATATGGATGTAGCATTTTAAAATCAGCTCTCTTTTTCCTTCTTTGCTGGTATAACATGTTCTACATTGCACAACCTGTTGCCCTTATGCTTTGTCTGTTTTACCTCATCAGCTTTCATGTTTCAGCTACTACAATTAGACAAATCTCTGTCTCTCTCCACTTTTTGCTATTCCACTTAATAAGGCAAACAGCTCAACCAAACTTTGTCACATCATCCTGTCATCAACTCAAACACAACAGAAGAAAAAAAATCACTTCACCTTCTGTAGCGCTACCGAAACTGTCATACAGACTTATAACCCAGGTCATATAATTTCCTCCAGCACATTTTCTGCAACGTTCATGGGAGAGGGAGGTGCAAAGAGCATCCAAGGGTGTACTGTCATCTATAGGAGGAATCTGAATTAGTCTTTCAAAAGCGCAAGGTTTATTCCTAGTTCATACATTTTCTGAGTGAAAGACCAAGTATGCTTGGACAAAGAAGTTACTCCTAACCTCCAACAAATGCAAATAGATATTACAAGAAAAATAAAACATTTTCTCTGTGTTCTGTTTTCCTAAAATATATGCCTATCAAGCTCTGAGCAACAGTACCAATTAAACTAACCATAAAAGCTTGACATTTAATGTTGAAACAGATAATAAGGGAACACAAGTGAAACCTTTCAGGGGAGTGAGGAAACTGAAGGTGAGTCATAGCACCTGGAAACATCCGTTGATTCTGTATGAGACTTAAAGGACAGATTACATGCAGATTATAAAAATACAATTTTATAATGGATACAGCAACTTAGGTGCTGCAGTGCCATACATCTGTTTTATAGACTGCTGAATAATTTAGTAATGAATTTTAAAATTAGAATACGTTATGAAGGGCTATTAATATTGCATGAAGCATTGTTGAATTACATGGTATCGAAATTACATCTGTTATAGGGTGTTTCTTCCAGTAATGGTCAACTATGTTTATACATAGTCACTGTTTTTCTTAATTGTAAGTATTTTAGTGATGTTCTGGAGAGTGAAATCAACAGATGTTACATAGTATATAGCTCTTCCAGATGGCAAACACTCCTGCTTTAATAGCTTAAATCAGCCATTTTTTTTATCATCAATACCTAAACCATCACTACAAAACTCTGGGTTTTTTTCTTGCAACTATTAAGTTGGAAAAAACTTGTCATAAATTTTTCAGTGTGCCTTCAGAAAAATGACAAACACTGAAGCCTTAATCCTGTAAATTTCTCCTTGATTATGGTACACATCTAACTTTCTCTGAGGTTCCCCGGGGAAAGGTTTGGAAAGTGTGAAAACTACTGCTGTTGAAGAGAAATAGGCCCTATTTCTTTCTGTATCTGACCAAGTGTCACCATCTTTAGCTTTTAAGCTGCCATGCTTCTATGTTCTCATCAGATAAAAACACAAGGCTTTCTGAAACAGTGAGTGGAGAATAAAACTTCATCTTTATTGTTAGAATATAGAAGAAGGATGTCTTATACAGTAAATTACTTCCTACTAATATGATACACACTATTATCCTATAAGGATGATATCGGCCGGTCTTTATTGCTACTACTTATATTGATTAAAAAATCTTTTCTCATGTTCTTTTAGTGAATGCCATCTTCATAATATGACATAATTACTGAAACTATTTCAAGATGCTGATAGACTCTTTAATTAGCATTTTGAAAGTAATAAAAGTGATTGCATCTGACCCTTTTGGTTCAGAAAGGCACAACCCTTGGCACAGCACTGTTGCAAGCAGCCACCACTAACTACTTTCCTTATTGAAGCCTAATTACAGAGATTTAAGTATCTGCCTTCCCAAATACAAACCTATATTCATTTTGCTGCAATATTACTATCAATCTCAGCACAGCTGTGAAATATAACAACCCAGCTTGCTGTACTAATGAAGCAAAGAGCTTTACATTTAAAAAAATGGTAAAAATTACATTCCAGCACAGATTTTTTTGGTTGCTATTAAGGTAACTTCTGTGTTTAGCCACCAGGTAACTACTTGGACCACCTCCTGCTTCTCCAAAGCTCACTGAATCAAATTGACTTTGCAGGCTTCCAGCGAGGTACTTAGCATGGATGCACACTGTTTTTTTCTCCCACTCCTGCCTCAAAACACAAGGTCATATCTCCACTCTTCCATCCCTTGATGGGTACTCTCCAGCTGAAATCTGTTATGCAGCCATCTGTTTATTAACTACCAGCATTCTGCAAAATGCATCTGTAAAAGAATCTAGATTTTTTTAGAGATACCAACTAGCACTTCAGAAAAACAATTTCCATTTGCTGCACCCCAGTCTTGACAGTGAATTCCCTCTACCTTCTGCCTATTTTGACCTTCCTTATTGAGCAAACATTGATCTTTTCTTTTGTGCTTCTTGAGTGAATAGTGAATGTTCCTCTGTTTCATGTATTTTTGTCTGCGCTCCAAAGTTCTTGCTGATACAATTATTCTGGTAATGTATCCAAGACTTTCTAAAAGCTGTTTTCTTTCTCCTGTCTGTGACTGAGTGCATACTGAGTATAAATCATTAAAGAATTGCAGTGCTAACAGAGGTCCAAATTTTGGAAGCTGAACTGCCATCTTTAGGGTATTGCAAAGGTTCTTCACTGATATAAGAAGGGTAGAAGGAAAAAACAGAACCACTTTTCTTTCTTTGTGATACTAAAATTTCTGAGATAGAATTTGTCTCCATTATTGAAATTGTAAGAGCTCCTTAGTCCACTTGTTCTTGGTCTTATATATATGTGTGTGTATAAATATATACTCACGCAGAGAATAGGTGATTGCAGGCAACAAACACAGAGTACGTGTTCAGAGTTCAAATTCCTTGGCAGGTTCCTTCAGGTGTTACTGCCTGTCATTCTGCAGTTTGCAGTATGTTGTTTCACAGGTGCTGCTCAGTTACTGTCTTTGTCTGGAAATAGATATACACTATACATTTTGGCAGCGCAACAAGTTGGAAGAAGAAAGATGGTGGTCTTTTAGAGGGAAGTAGTGGAAACTCTCCAGGCTTGATTCTGGTGCAGACATGAGTTTTAGCAGTAATTTACAAGACTGTCCGTAAAAAACAGATGAAGAATAGAAATGTATTAGCACTGCTACCCAGTATATTATGCCTTTTTGTTTATTTTTTTAAAACATATCATTAAGAGTGACTGCATCCTACTACAACCTGAAAGTCTCAGATTTTAAGCCAGTGAGAGGGGGACTAATTTAAAAGATGTATTATTAATATTATAACCAGGTGTCTGGCTGATAGAGAGAAATAGACATCTGTTATATGACAGGTGTTTAAGATCAGCAGTATTGCTAACTTCAGGGGTCAGACCATAAAAATAGCTGACTGTGGAAGAGTTAAATAGACAATGAGCTACAGTGAATACACTATGAGCCATATTTATAGCTAACACAGCAAATTAATTACCATGGCAGGTAAATTACTGACAATCCCATGTCTTACATAAGTGTGTCAGGGTGTAGGTAAATTATCTGAATCGGCTATTGAGCTATTCTATGAGTCATTCTAGTTAAGCCCTGCTGAAGGAGACAGAAGGTGGATGGTGCATGCTACAGATACTGACAAAACCCATTCTTACATCCTTCCTTATTTCAGGACCCTTGTAGCTAATCCACAATTCAGTGACATCCTGAGTGTGAATACTTCCTATACTGCCGCTTAAATTATCATGTAGTCACGTAAACATATCATATAGCTATGTATCATATAGATTAAACAATAATAATTAAATTGCATTAAAAGCACCACAATATGATCAAGAATTCAACATTTTTGCAACCCATACCAACATTCAGTGGTTCTAAATTGTAAGCCTCAGGAACAAAATAAGATTTTCACACCGACTATTCACATAGCCAAGGCCTGACATTCTCAAAGGCACCACTTGAGGACAGGATTCTATGTAGTACAGAATATAACTGAAATAAAATATATGAGAGCACCAGGGAGAAATAAAGATGTCTTAAAATGTCTCTAGGCACAGATATTTTTTATATGCAAAGAATACAGTACAGCTCTATTGAACACTGCCTAAAATGGCCTTAATTTTAACTCTTTTATGTTGAATTCTAAATGGAAAAGACATTAGTAGAGTGTGTACTGTTGTTTATTTAGTACAGGTCCATAGCCTTCATTATATTTCAAAGCATTATTTGCTGCTTTCTAGATTTGAATTAGTCTTTCAATCTTCCTCCAACAGAAATCTACCAGCTGTGACCATCAGTAATTCCTCTTTTTTGTCATAACAAAACATGTAGTGCCATATCCAGAGATAAATGAGTCTGGTGGGTTCAGAGATGGGAGTCAGCAAAATTAAAGAAGGAATGAATTACCTAAGAGCAGAACAACGAGGCTGAGAACAGACCCACGCTGAGAATGTCACGGCATGGAGAGATGTACAATGTAATCAGCATAACAAAAATAAATGCTGTACTTCCAGCTGAAGAGACTCCAGAATTTCCATCCAGACAATATAAATGAAAACTGTTTCTTCTTAAAATTTCTGGACTTTTTGTATTTTCTGACAAGTTAAAGTACCAGTTATTATTAAAATTATCTCACATTTTAGCAGGCAGTTCATTCTTTTTGTTTCCATTAACCACAATAGCTATGTGTTTTGTATCCCTATAAGAGATATCCAGTTAAAAAAAATAAATGTGCTATATTTAAGAGAAAACATATTTTACACATCTGTCTGTCACCACTTCAAATTCAATGCAGCTTCGGAGATATTGTATGTATGGACAGAACTTACCTCAAAAATTATTTCCATGACATAAAGCTCTATAGTGACTTACACTAACTGGGAATCTACTCTGTTTTCTAATGGAAGGATCCCTCTTGGCACTGAAGAGAACAGAAGGATCTGCAACCTTATAGACAGAAAGTTGATGTGTCAATGCCATTGAAGGGGAGAAAATAAGATGAAAAAACTCATGAGTCGAGATAAAGATGGAGACCCCTTACCAAATACCACCACAGGCAAAACAGACTTGACTTGAGGAAAATTAATTTAATTTATTGCCAACTAAAATAGAACTGGCTGGTGACAAAGACAGACAAAAAAAAAATTAAAGGAACACCTTCCCCTTTTTCCCAGGCTCAGCTTCACTCCTTCATTCCTGATGTGAGGATAAACCCGCTCTGGTGTGGCCTTCACCGCAGGCTGCAGGGGGGTCGCTGCTCCAGTGCCTCGAGTACCTCTTCCCCTCCTTCTTCTCTCACCTTGGTGTCTGCAGGGCTGTTTCTCTCATATTTTTTCCTCACTCTTCCCTGCCACACAGTATTTTTTGCCCTTTCTTAAACGTTTTTTCCCCGAGATGCCGCCATCTTGGCTGCTGGGCTGGGCCGTGCCCCGCGGGGGTCGGTTGGAGCCGGCTGGAACCGGCTGTGTCCGGCCCGGGGCAGCGCCGGCCGCTCCTCACAGGGGCCGCCCCGCAGCCCCCGCTGCCGCCGCCTGGTACACAGACATAGGCTGCAAACAGGAAAAAAGGATTGGCACAATCTGAACTCTACCAGATGCCTATCAGCGACCCTTTGTCGTTATATATACACGCACAAAAAAATGTAGCACTGCTAAAGGAGACAAAGCAATTGGGTTAGTTCATAACCGGGCTTCGGCAAACTAGTGCTTGGTACCTCAGCGCAGTTAGGGCCTCAGAGAGAAACAGCCTTTCAAAATGGCGCTTGCCTGAACGTGTGTCAAAAGTTGCCTTCAGCCTCTGCCTGACGCTGACTCTGCAGCGCAGCGCGCACATCTCGCCCGCAAGGAAAGGGAGGGCAGAGCAAAACCTCTCACGGGGCCTCTGAACCAAAAGTTGTTTCTCAGTAAGGATGTGATCCCGCCTCTGCCAGTTTTGTAGCTCTACAGGACAGGTATCTACACCTTAGCTGAACACATTTGTCACCCTTTACAGTCAATGAGAGAAACAGGCACTCTTCAAGGCACGATTCATCTTACTGTTGAATAGACCCACTGGTTGGTATTACTGTGAAAAACATGCTCTACTTACCCGTAGCTGATTTGGATTTAGCCTAAAACAAAAGCAAGTACAGAAATATAAACCAGAAAATTAATGAAATCCAAGAAACGCGAAATCTGTACTACTGTGTTATAGGAAGAGTGTAGTGCCTGAATAAAACTGAGTAAATAGCTAACTGAAAGTCTCATTTTCCTCAGTTGTTCACAAGCTACAAGCAGTACATTGAACCCACGAGAAATGTTCAGCTACAACAGAGAGACCATCACAGTCACCACTGTGTAGATTAAACAGTAAATCACTTGGCCTCCATCATATGCAACCCAGAAGTTCCTAAACTTCCACAGGCTGTACCCTTCCTCAGTTCCATTTGTCTTTAAAATAAGGAAGAATAAACAGACAAAGAAAGAAAGAAAGAAAAAAAATTGCACTAAAAACATACTAAACATTCAATTGAAAACTGAGAAAAAAGCAGTGTGTCCATAGGTCAGTAACACTGAAAGACACTGTGAGAAAGAGATGCTTTGACACACCACCCATGCTCCTCACCTCGTTCAGTGGGACAGTAGATTTCTGCTGGTCTAATCCAGCAGCAAACAGCAATTCCCGTTACAAGATAGAGCTGTCCTGGACACTGCCTTGAGGCGTGGAGTCAACACTCCTATTTCTTCCTATTCACGCCTCACCTGACTTGGGAGGACTAGGCACAGTGAATAACATTTATCCCAGCTAGTTTTAGGTACCTGACTGAGCACCGTTCCCATCAGCATCTCACACAGTCAGTGGAGATCTGAATCCCCTATGGCAGCTCTGTCGCAATTTAGCCACTTAGGTTAGGTGTCTAAATTTAAGTTAAATTAATGAAGGCCCGATTACTTGCATAAAAATGGTCTCCCAAGGCCAAACTTCAGGCATAAAGGTGTAGGAGGGAAGCTATTTACTCCCATGGGCAAAGTTTTTGTCCAAGATATTCAGATGTGTTACAAAACAAATGTGCATGCGTGTGTATAAATACGGAGCTGGCCCAGCTAAGAAAAGGTGGTGCCTTAGCTGAAAGCTGAAAAATAACTGGTTTTATAGGTGAATTAAGGACAGATTCTTATCGTATTTTGTCATGTGTTATATAATTGAAAACACAGACTAACTCAGCTGGCTTTAGTAAACACAGCCCCCAAAGTACTTGGCTTTCATAGATTTTCAACACAAATGTGGGCAACGTTTAGTTAGTCAACATAATAGTGTTTTTTCTTTATATACAATAAGTGGCAATATCAGCATAGTGATAAACACAGACCTGTCTTGGCTAGTATTTTTGCCCCCCATTTCTGAATACTCTGTCAGGCAGTCTGTCTAAAGCTTTCTGATTTTCTGAAATAGACTGTATTATGGACCTGTGGTAGTCATTCCATGGCTAAGGTTGTAAGTACCTTCCATTATAAGCTCAATTAGGCCCTTCGATCTAATTTTAACATCTGACTGTTCTATTAGAAATTTCTCTTGTGTGGTGTTCTGAAAGAAGATTATTTTTTTTTCCCCTAGAAAGTTTGAGGGTAATTGGACAAGGCATTTTTGAGATTTGAGAGGCTGTAAAATCAGTGGTAATTTGCATTTGTTACATTATCCTAATGTATTTCAGAACAGCATATCCCCAAAACAGCATGTTGTAGAAATGGCAAATGTGGTTTATTCTCCTGTCTTCACTGAGGAGTGAGAAGTTTATGAGCTTTACAGGACTAGACAGAACTACCAGGGCTAGGGAAGAAGCAAAGCTTAAAAGGTTCTCAGGAGCTGGGCTGCTGTCAGGGCTTTTGTTTAGCAGGTACTCAGCAAAAGCAGGCTTTTGGAGTACCTTTCTGCCTAAGAATACTTTAAAAGAAGAATTAGGAATAAATAGAAATACTAGATTAAGTTTTCTCTTACTAAAAATAACCAAATACCCTTAAAAATCATTGACACTAATTTTCAGATATGTCCCTCCATTAGTTTAGAAAAAAAAACTTTATTAGAACATTCTGCAAGAAATAAGAAATTTGAAAGCCAGGAAACTGTAGTATTCTAGAGGAAGAGTAATAAAACCTAAAAATCTGAAACTTTAACATTCCAATGTAAAGTACCAACACCTCACTTATTTCTTTCTCCTGCTCCTGTTCACCATCATGTAGCTTTCAGGTATAGCTCAAATACCGTGCATTGACCTGGACTTTTAGTTCACAATCATCTACTAAGTAATAACACAAGTGAAAAAAACATAATTTTAAAATATTGGTGCTATAAAGTACTAAATTCTCTGTAAAGTGCTTAGAATACATATATAATGAATTACATAGGCTTATGTTTATTATCACACGTAACTGATATACATTCTAATGTAAATCTCATTCTTTCATTTTTCACACTTTACTTTGAGGAAGCTAAGAAACATAGATTTAGAGAAAATGCCATATTATAAGCCTGTAAGCTGGGCAACAAAACACAGCCATTACGAGTTGAAGACCAAAATCGCCCTCCAACTTGCATACAGATCAAAGGTTACAATATTATACACACTATTCTTCATATTAATATTTTATATACCTTACAGTAGGTTTTAATGTACTGTATTTCATATACTTTTCAGTATTATTTATAGAACATATAACTGTGTCACAGAACAGAGACTGATTATTAATCCAGCTAGTATGGAAGGCATGGAAAAGAAATTATTTCACCTGACTTCAGTCACCTAAAATTTAGTCACCATGTACAAAGTAGTTGTCCCAAACTCTATTTATCCCATGGAAAAAGAGAACACCTCCAGAAGGTAATTCATCTCCAGTGAAGATTCAAAGATGCGGTTCAGTTGCCTCAAAATAAGAATTCTGCTGTTTCAAGTGTTCTAGAATACCTGAGACATCAAGATGGGGTTAGCAAACATGACAACAAGAGACCTCTTTGGAGAGTCCTTTGGAGCTGTTGCTGAAAGTGACACAAGGCATACCAAGATATTTAAAATGTCACTAGATTAAATGATTTGGGAACTGAATTCCACCTAGCTGTCAAGCTTAAACTAAATACACAACTTCCTTGGTGACTTATATTAGGTAAGAGTATTGCCACCCACAGTCACAGACATAAACATAAGCCTAATGGGTGGGTTTGCTAGTCATGTGATGACTTTTTTTTTAAAATTGCATTAACTGGAGAACAGTTAGTACAGGTCTGCCAATCTGTGTTGCAGCTGCAGTACAGTTACACTGTCACAGAGAAATAATAAAGGTATAATGACTGACTTTTACACCAAGCAAGCAAGCACAGACAGTTATCTGAGTCGTTAGCTTGTGAAAATATCACTGTTGAGCAAAATAATTAACCACGTTCTAAAAACACGTTTTTCAGTCTCATCAACTTTAAGTATATGCTTAAACTCGGCAATTGCCAAGCTTTTTCTGAATGAGAGCTTAAAAGATGAAGGATAAACACAAGAGGGAGAAAAAGAGATCACTGGAAAAAAATTGAAGAAAGCTAAAAATATTTTCTTCTCTCTGGAGTAATACATTTTCTTGGAAATACATAATGATCTAACTGCAGTGATGCTCCTCTTACAATGAAAATTTATTCTTAAATGATTTAGCAATGGCAGTGTATGATGAATAAATTATACATGAAGATTAAGTAAGGCAGCATTAGAGTGTCAATTGCAACTTTTTTTTTAAAAAGAATTAAGTCAAGGATACTTTAATGAGGGTTCTAACATTTGAAAAAGCCATGAACAATCTAATAGCTCTAATGCATGAATCCAGTTTTAGACAGATAATTTTGCATTTCTCCCCTGTATTTATAGTTATGTTCTAACCAGAACTGATATTATTTTACACATCATATGGTAGGACTCCTTAAAAGAATTTAAGATGTTATTTTTCTTGTGAAGATACAAATCTTGAGGCCTAGAGAGGCTCCTGTAATTGCAGATTTTTGGAAAGTCTGAGGTGCTTTGGGAAAATTCTACCAACCTACTCTTCTTCTTCCTGTGCAAACGATGCCATATCAATATTTGAATATAGTTATAAGTGTCTACACTCAATGGACTACTGGAGCAATCAGTACTAACCAGCTGATTTAGTCTACAAGTTCCTTGTACCATGAAAGAACTTTGTGCAGAGATTTGATGTCATGTTTACAATTATGCTTCTAATTCAATAAACCATTCAACTCCTGTAGCTTAGTCATTTAAACACCAAGTGAGTGATATGTAAGCTTCCTCGGTAACCAGCTGACGGCAATCATATTTTCAGTTAAGGGTATGCCCTTGCATACAAGTGTGAAAAATAGAAAAAAAAATGCTTCTGTGCTTTTTAATGGTTTCCTAAATCAATATGGCATATTTCGTTCCATAGTATCACTCATCTTTCTTCAAACAATTCTAATTACTATCTCCTAACAAAAGACTAACAAAGAGAACCCATGTCAGATCAATTTTTAATGACAGATCTTTTTAATGATTGCTATCCACAGCACACAGATTTTATTTGTTAAGCTGACACAGAAAATTAGCTCTACTTTTCCTTTAAAATCCTCTCCAGCAAACAAATCAACTGGCACTGAATATCAGATAGGAGGACAGTAAAGATAGCCCAGGAAACTGGAATTCTTTAAAATAGCATATATTTGATAGACACTAAAAAGATTATTAAATCTCTCTCCTTTTGCTATTTGGCATGAGAAGCCTAATACATTACATTTTAGTCTACTTTTTTTTTTTTTTTTTTTTTTTTGTCTGTACATTAAATGAAACTGAAGAAATGCAGGGCAGACAACTCTTCATTCAGAGAACTAATAATCTCACGAAGGCATAAGCCCTGCCTCAAATGAGCTATTGTTTTTCACTTTGCTTACACATCTGGGAGGCATTAAGCAATTTTTCCTATGAAGGGGACTTCTTTCCCTATCCAAAAGAAGCACTTTCATTGTATAGCGTCTAAATAATAAGCCACTTTAAGAAAAGTGTAAGCTGAAGAGCTTGTGTAATGGAAGTGCTACCTGTGGGCTGTATGTGGGTAAAAGCCCATGGTGAAAATTTTGCCTCTCAAATTTCTTCTGACTGCAGGAATCTTGGACATGGATAGAGATTCTGCTTTCTTTCTGAAGTACTGTATGGTTGAGAGTTTTGATCTTTTACCATAAATCTTCACTTTGTAACAGGATGCTAGAAAGTGCTGTGTGGTCTGTGATATACAAGGTCATACAAAGTAGATATTCTGTAGACCCTGTACAGGACACTTACGTGCAATTCATAGGGCTTGAACTGGGTTATTTCCAGGTCTTTTTCCATCCTATGACCCTGCTACATGACCTCCAGATGATAGCATGTAAGATCAGTTCTAAAGGTTATACATTTCATGTCTAATACCCAGAAAATAGCTTTGTCCAAGTTTTCAGTCCTATCATTGCACCTGCACCATGCTTCTGAAGAAAACTGTAAATTCAAAGGGTTGAAGCTTTGATGAAGTGCTTGAACTAGAGCTGAATTTGAGGAGAGAATCTGGCACTGATACTGATGAATGGGAAACTCCTTGTCTGAAGAAGGACGAGGAGATAGCTGGCTACCGGTGCTGATTAAAAAGCATTTTTACAATCATGACACAGAACTGTGCTGCTCTACATTTCGTTGCTGAAGTCTGAACATGCACATGGTTAAATAAAAAATAACATTCCAGTGATTGTCAGACTAAGCTCCTGAGAGGACACTTCTCATACTCTTTAAATACAGGGCAAACCTTCTCAGCAGCACACATTTCCACTTACAGTTTTCAGAAGACATTATGTCTTACAGAAATTACAAATGAAATTTGTTTCTAGTTTGCTGTCTCCTGATACAGTTTAGTCTCAGAAATTATAATTGAGCCACATATAGCAGAGAGTGGGTGAAAAGGAAGTGCCACAGCAACAATACAAAGGCTACCTGATACATGATACCTTTCTCTCTGTCAAGGCATTTCTCATGAAATACTGACTGGTACCTTAAGGAAATTAGTGTGAATTATAGTCATGGGGAGCAGAGGGAAAGAAAGACGTTACACTTGTCTTTCTTGCTTTAAAGGTTATTTCTCATTTTTCATTTAATCTCCTTAATGAGATACCTGTTGTTACCCTAGACATACTTGCCTACTTCAACAGGTGACAGACTGAACCCCAGACTTCAAATATTAGAACATAATAGCTAGTTACAGATTTTTTTATAAGAATCATAAAGAAAAAAACCCATCTACAAGTGTTCAGAGAATTCAGAATGTTCAGGAATGACCCATTCCTGAGTTTTAAATGTTAATTTTATACAGCTGATTTTCAAAATAAAAGCATATATGATCCAACATAAAGCATTACATGCATATTAAATAGCTTTACCAGTGAATACATAAGGATGTTAAGAAGTCAGTCCATTTACAGTTTATGGGCTGTGTTTCATATTCAGTGCTAGAACATAGTGCTTGTACTAAGTGTCAGGTTGCAAACACCACTTTGAACCTGGGCCCTGGGCCTTGTACATCTTTTCTGCTGACTTTCAGCTCAGCATTGAGCTAAATCCCACAGGTGGTGTTATGAGAAATCCTTGCTTTTATCACAGAGCAGACAACAAGAGTCATTAAACTTTGATGACTTAAATGGGATAACGTTCAACAAAGAGATGCATGCAACCCAGAATATTTTTCTTTTAAGTTTGAGTGTGAGAGATATCATTACTGATTACCCTGTAAAGGCTTCGGTAACTTGTCTGAGAATTATCTGAAAAAGTCAGTTGACAATTATAATAGAACAGTTTGCTGAGACTCTTCTCTCCAGGATGCGTGCACTCCATAATAAACCTCATAGTCCTTGTCCACCAGTTATCCATAGAGGGGGACCTGATGAAGAGCACAGGAGCATTCTCTAGCTATCAACTCAACTTTCATCCACAACAATCGATGCACCTGTGATACAAGGGCATGCAGGTCTCTTTCTGTTATGTACATGAGGATTTCTCCTGAGTTAGTCAGGTCACATACAGTCTTGTATGACTGGAGTGAGAGAGACTGAAAAGAGAAAGTCAGCTGCAGAAATGCAAAGATATTTCATGGCCTGGAGGAAATACTGTATGCCAGAAGAAACGTGAAGAAGGGTCTTTAGCTCTTTTACAAGCTTTTTCCCAAAACCTAAGGATGTTCACTGGTCATGATAAAACTGAGACAGAGAAGCGTGTGCAGGTATTTATTGTTTTACGTGATCTGGTATTCCATTAGCAAAGCATGACATATTTATATGTGTCTCTGAAGACTGACCGTAAACCCAGAATGTACTCTTACGTTTTTGTGGGAAAAGGTGTTTAAATGACAGCAGAGGCTGAGCAGGAGCAATGACACAAAGCAATGTTGCATCCTGCTTATGAGAAGCAGCAACAGAGAGAGAGAGACCTGTGCCCTGAAAGGATGCCAGAGGTTCTATCTACACTGCTGAAGGCACCCGTCCCAGGGAGTGCTCCCTGCTGCAGACCAAGAGTAGAGGATAGTGCTCCACACTGCTGAGCACTAGGTCACTAAAGCAGACTGGCTATGCCCACAATACATAGAAATCAGTGCTGGATCTTTTCTGAGACTCATGGTCTGAGGCAAGGTGTAATGATCTTTTTTTTTTTTTTTTTCCTTTCTCCCCAGAACAAAGTGAATAATGTGAGGGCTCTGCTGAGGCTCACCAAAACGATCTTTTCACAGCACGAAAGTGAGGCCATGTATTACATGCCCAGGGGTGTGTAGTTAGGGCATGTATGAGGTCAGGATAATTATTGAAGGGAAGAAACAAACCTGCTTCATTCTTGTCTACCACACCTTTTAAAAAAATTTTCTGGATATGTTTGGAGGTTAGCTGCTTGATGCATTGTGAGCTTCAGCATGAATTACCATTCATGCAATCTGGAGCCACAGGGGACCTGCACACCGGAGGGAATTTGGAACTGAAACTGATTAACACCAGAGATGTACTCACAGCAGGCAGTGAGGAAACATATTCAAGCTAAGAGAAGTTTAGGAGTACATATTCCCCTGTGTATCTGGGGAAAATGTACCTGGGATAGGTAATAGCTAATTATCCATTCAACATGTATCCTTTTCTTTTTAATTCAGTCTTACTTAATACTAAGTGATCTTTCTTCCATGGTGATGTGAGGCAAAGTTTAATCCCACCAGAGCAGGTACCGAGCTTTAGAGGGGAATAGGAATTCAAGGAAATAGTGATTATTATCACTTATAATGTTTTATACCAATGTACAAGAGCTTTCTGGATTTTTTTTTAACCTTGTAAAGTTTCATGCCATAGTAACTACACTTTCTCTCCCTGTCTTGCCACCATATATTCAAACCTACTCTCTCCATCCATCCATTAAGCATTTAGGTAGAAGATGACCTTCACAATTAAAAAGTCTTTTGCTCTTTTTTTTAAATGAATTACAGCCTTTACATATTAGTGCTAAATAGAGATAGCCTCTCTTCACTGACAGTGCCCTGAGCAATACAAAATTCCTGTTTGTCAGTAGACATCCCTGCTATGTCAATGCTTATCACTAAAATGAGAAAATAATAATAAAAAACCTTCTTTTTTAAGGATGACACACTCCTCTGGCACTGTAGTCTCTGTTGGCACCATATGATCAGATCAAAATAAGAGTGACTTGGGGGAGTGTGGCAGAGCAAATGATTCACAGTGAATAATTTAATAACATTTAGCCTCTTTTCCGTGTGTCAAGTGCCCACAAGTAGATTAATACTTTCTCAAATATATTCATTACCTGCAACTATTCACCACATATTTTCTCTCAATACAATGGATCTTGAATTGTTCATTTGAACTGTTTATTCAAATGCAATATTATTTTTCTTGACATACAAATTTTGTTCAATGAATGGATAAATGCAAATGAAGTCAGGTATCTGGTGGAAATATCTTAGATTAAAAATTCATAATTTACTCTCTCAAATATTTGCTATGTGAGCAGTAAACATATTTCTAGCAGCACGTTTTCACTAGAATGCCTGAAAAAATTGTGAGTACAACTAGAAGACATTTAATAGCTATATTGAATTTGTTAAGGTAGTCTCCTAGAATGGGAAACCAAATCAACAAAAAAGATTAACCCAGTTCCTCCCACCCCCAAAAAACCCATCATAAAACAAAATCAAGCCAATATTAAAAGAAACAGGTCTGGTATTAATTTCTTTCTTAAACCAGTTTCTTCTGGGTAGTCTTTAAAGTTTTGGGATAAGTTCTGATGTCTCTTTGTTTTTCCTCTCCTTCTCTAAAGCATTCAGATATACACTGAGCAACATTATCTGTGAAAAGTTATCTATAGCAGCACAGCGGTCAGCCTCACCGCTTGGCCAGGAGTCCTTGGAACAGTAGTTTTAGAATTGTAATCTGCCTTTTTTTTACTAGCAAATGTGACAGCCCTTTGGCAGACCTCTCATAAACTCTCCCAACTCTCATTTCCAAGTGCTTTACTACATGTTGCATATTCTTTCTCTAAAAGCTAGTTCAGCAGGAATGATCAAAACAGATATTAAAGCCGTTTACCTGTTCTGTGCTCCTTGCAATATTTCATGATGGTAACGAGGCTCTCCAGAGAAGACTATTGAGATGTTACAGTGTTTACTAGTACCTACTGCTTTTCAATCCCATTACTCTTTTGCAGCATGCTGCATTGATCATTCATTTGTATTGCACATGGACTCATTCAAGCATACACAAGGTTGAATTCCTCCAGCTGTTACTATTGTGCTTGACCATAAAGGAGAAATAGTTCATGCATGACCCCCCTTTTTGTAACTCTGATACCTGTGGCATTATTTTTCTTTATCATCTGTAAAGAGGACCCAAAATTTGTTTTACCCAAAATGCCAGATTCACTGTAAAGCTAGATATGGATTTCTGCAACTGATGGACACAAGGTTAGTAAAAGGGCGAGGGGTTGAGATAGGTCATTCATTGACAGCCATTGTACAGACAGAAGGCACCTACTGCTGCTGCCACCTGATATGCTGACAAAGGCTCTAACTGTTGCTCAGTTTCCTTTTTGTAGCTATATTCACAACTTTTAAGTTGCTGAGACTTGGTTCCCCTTTCCTTTCATGCCTTTTATTTTATCCTTATCACTTCAATATCTTTTCTTGAGAGATTTGCAGGCAGGTTATCACTGCAGCAGAAGTCTCAGCATCTTTTAGTTCATACCATACCCATACATACTCTCCAAAATTGGAAATGCCTGGTTTTAGACCAGCAGAACAGGTCTGGTAGTGGTAACCAGGATCAGCCAAGAGTCCAGATCCCCAGACAAGTCTGTAGGGATGGGGAACATCCAAGGTCAGGCTGGGAAGTCATCCGCAAGCCAGGGTCAGGATCAGGTCTGGAGACAGCAAGCAGGGTCAGACATAGCTCAGCAATTTCTGGGCAGGTCTACAGTGATGAAGCAGACTGAGATCAAGCCAGAAAGTCAAGTCTGCAGTATGCTGTATTTACCCTTGTTTCACTAAACCTTTTGTTCATTTGAGATTTACTCAAATTACAATCATCAGCACCTATACTGATCAAGTGGGGAATCCAAACACATAGTTGGACCTGATAAATCATCTCTTTTTTTCTTACCATATACCTAGCCATACCCTGTGGTAGCTACAATGAGAAAGAAAAGTGTGAACTTTCTCTAGAACCCATCTTTTTCATAACATATTCTTAATCACAAGGCAAACACTGCAGGTCCATTTCCCTGCTAGCAGCATGGTACTGCATTTCCTTTGGGTCTGTGTTTTGCCTGATTCATAGCCATATTCTGTACTCTTTTCCCTAAATATCTTCAGTATTATCCTGTTGAATACCTATTCTGAAGCAAGGTCCCATCTTCAACTAACCATAGTGAGGTGATATTACTCTGCTTCTAATGCTGTCCCCAAAGTCATTCTCTATTGCTGTTACTGTGTTTTATAAACAACAGATGCTCTGTACCCCTTGTCCATCTTAAACAATTGCTTGTTTAGATGTAGCATCAGAAAAGGCCACCTTGGCAACAAACAAACATAGAATCCCCCATTCCAAAGTCTGGACTATAGGTCATGCTTTTCCTGTGCTAACTGCTCTGGGTGGAGATGTGAAGATGATTCCAGCTCTTCTGTCTTTTCTCTGGGTTTAAAGAAATAGAGTTCCCAGAACACTTGTAATTCTGGCAAAAGAATTCATTTAATGAATTTTGCTCCAACTAAACACAGTCATACATGTGGTCAGTGGGTAAGACTCATACCCATACCAATGCAAAAGAACAGTAGAAAGCAAAGTACAACCTTTTACTACTGAGCTAACTTTCCTCCTTTCATTCATGCCAGAATTGTTTTGGCCATGAACTGAAAAAAAAGGAAAAATCCTCCTGCATAAGAATAGCTAGTTTTCATCTTTCACCAGAGAAATTCAAGAGGCTGTATTTGGTAATTATAGGTCAAACTTTAAAAAGGCGTGTGAAGATACATCAAATCCTCTTACGTCTAGTCTTACTGACTTGTCCTTAGGTTCTGCTGGTACTGTGGATATCAGTACTATTTTAATTATTAATTTTTCCCAGGCTTTATGTTCAATGCTTTCTTTTCTCAGTGGAAATCTTAAAATATAGTTGTACATTTTTGTCTTAAAATCTATGTTCCAGTTATGTACTTTTCAGCACATAGTTTACAGACACTTGCAAATTCAGGAAAGCTAGCTAAGGGAAGAAAGCTGTATTGTCAGAGAGTTTAATTATGAAAGTATGCAAGGGGCTGAAAATCATAAAAAACTACTCTCATTTTATTCCTTCAGTTATATCTATTATACCTGAACAAAAATTAGTTCAGAGAGTCCCATGGCCTGTGTTAAGTCTGACAAGATGATTAAGATGATCTTTTCTGGCCTTAGAATTTATGAACCTATGAAATGACTTATACGTGATATGTTGAAAAGTTATGCCAGTTTAAGCCTTGTGCCAACAAACTGAGTTTATTTTACATAAGAGTATCTTTTTGTACAGATACACCTTTTGTACAGATACAGTTGTGAATTTCCTTTAAAGTGGACAGGAGGAAGCTGATTTGCATGAGTTTGCGCACCAAGGATCCTGAAGACAATACAGGTCAAATAGGCTCCCAACTTACTTTTAACTTACATCTTCTTCTTGCGTCCTGCATAATGATTGCACCAATTTACAGTCCTTTATACATCAGCAGAATGAAAGCAAGTAAAAAAGATTCCAAGTGAGTTTAATGGGCAGTGCTCTAATTTAGACGACCTTATGAATAATTTTTGGACTTTCCCCATAGAAATTAATGGTGTGGAATGTCCATTAATTCACCTATTCCATCCCCTACAGTACAATAAATCTACCCTGGCCTTATGTGGGTCTACCTTAGATGAGAAAGTAATGAGAAGCTGTCTTAGAAAGCACCTGTTTGGCCAATGATTTGGGAGAAATTTCTGACCACGTAGGAGGGGAAATATATAACAGATCGATTTAGACATATGACTCAGAAGTAATTTGCCATTCAGGAATAAAATATACGTAGCAATAGAAACCCTTCTAATCTGTCTAATTTTGCTATACCATTCATAACAGAGATTGCACAGAAAATTCAGCCATTTCCACCCATTTCTAATTTTCTAACAACCAGGTGCCACAGTGATTTAATTTACAGAATATTACTAAGATCTTTTTACTTTTACAGTATTTTAGAACATGTTACTTTATAAAGCAAGATATGGCCACTGTGATGATCTGTCCTCTGAAATGTGGATACGAGGAAGAGACTGCATTGTACTAGGTACTCCACCATTGCTGAATGTGGAGTACAGTCCCAATTCAGTATTGCCCTGTTTGTATATGCAATATTGACATCAGTTCTTTTGGTTCAAGTATCTTAATAGGAGTTTACATACAGCTGATGAACCCTTTAATAACTGAACTTATTTTTCCCCAGTCATGTAGCCCTGGAATAGAATTTCTTATCTTCCAGTTTATTCAGTGTGACCACATGTTTGGACATACTAAAACACAAGCTTGTTTGCTTGTTTCTAGTTTAGAAGCATCCATATAACTTTCTAGTAACATATCATTCTTTCCATTATTTAATATTTCCAGTCTTTATTAGTCATATTTTATTCCATTATTGTAACAGTAATGTGAAATAGATGGGTGCAAAAATCCAAGACCTTATCTACACATAAGGTGGCCAAGGGCAGATCTCTGTTCCCCAAGCCAAGTTTTATGGGCTGACTAATGCCAAGATTGTTTAAATCTAGCCCTTTGTACAGCACATTGGCTACATTCACAGTCTGACCCCAAGGCATAACCACCATAGGGCTTCATCATGTGTAGTGGCTACTTGGGAAGAGAAATGCCACAACTCTGAATGTCCCCCGCTTCCTCCTTCTTCCCTCAGCTTTATATGCTGAGCATGACATCATATGGTATGGGATATCCCTTTGGTCAGTTGTGCTCAACTGTCCCAGCTGTGCCCCCTCCCAGCTTCTTGTGCAGCCCCAGCCTACTCGCTGGTGGGGTGGGGTGAGAAACAGAAAAGGCCTTGACTCTGTGTAAGCACTGCTCAGCAATAGCTAAAACATCCCCATGTTATCAACACTGTTTTGGTCACAAATCCAAAACACAGCACCATAATTGAGGAAAATTAACTCCATTGCAGCCAAAACCAGTACAATTACCCTTTCTAATCTCTTAACTAAAAGACCCCATGTGCTAACAAGACAAATACTTCAAAAAATCCCTAAACAAATTACGTAACACTCTTACCTTTATCAACTGAACATCCAGAATCACCAAATGCAGGTTAACAGGCCAGTTTGGCAGACTATAAACTCTAAATCTATGTTGAATGGTGTTAATGACATCACTGTATTTAGAGTTGGGTGGTGGGGTTTTTTTTTGTTTGGTTGGGTGGGTTTTTTTAAAAAATATTTGCATCCCATATTAGCAGTTCAGCAATTATTTTTCTCAGGATAAATGTCAGGCCAGCAGACCTATAGTTTTGTAGATCATTATGGCTTTTAAACATTGGCACTGTGTCTTTGAAGTACTACCATGAATAACTAAAACTAAGCTACAACTGTCAAATATAAAATCACAGTTTATTTATGATGTCTTATTTTTGCCAACATTTTATTTTGTATCTTTGTTTACTTCATCTAAAATTCCACCTTATTTATTCATTTATCACTTAGCAGAATTCTTGTTTACTTTTGTTTCTGTGTGTAAAGAAAAATTATAAAAAATGTGCTGATGCTCCTGTTCATACTTTCATTGATCTCTTTGCCAAATGCTCAGGTTAAACCACTCACCAGATTTGAGCACAAATTTCCCTTAGTTTGGGCTGTCAGTGCCAACAAGTGATTTCTCTGAGTTCCCCTGAAACAAGAGGTGTGGTCCAATTCACAAAATAAACTGGGCATTTACTTAAATTCTTGAAAGTTGCAGAGACTTAAGACACAGATGTTTTTGATCTTTTCTTCTTTTCTTTAATTGTACATAGCAGCTTTTGGTTTTATATACTTTAGCTATTACACCAGCTCAAAAGTTTTGTTGAGCATTTTTTTGTCTCATGGTGTATAGAGTAGATTGTCAGTGTAGCCCTTCTGGACTAAAGAAACATTGCACTGTTGCTTGAGAAGGGCAACAGCCTAGTCAACAGCCATACCCAGCTTGGTAGTCACCACTGTCCTTCCAAACATATTAGTAATTACTGGGCACTGTACTTTAATAATATATGGTGAAAAAGAAGCAAAATCTACATTAGTTATGGTACATCGTCCAAGAAAAATACTTCTATTTGCTGTGTAAGTAGCCTGGCACCTTCTTTTCAAAGAATATCTATTAAGATCAAGATTATCATTACATATATTTTAACTGTGGCATCATCAGCAACTGTATCCATATGTTACTTCTAATTCCAGTCTACAGCTACTGCTTTTTAGCAAGGAGATTTAAAAAACATTGACAATGTCTTTCAATGCTAAAAATTTACTGGAAGCTTTTAAAACTGTCAGGTTCTTTGCAGCAAATGAAGTGTACTGCTTAGAGAAAAGCAAACAAAGCTAAACATGTACTTGATATTGATTCAGTCTACACAACAGATGGCAACATGGATGCAAATAAAGTGCTTGTCCTTTTATTATTGTTAGTTAATATTTACATCACTGGAATGCCCAGAGGCCTCCGTCAGGAGCAGAGGCCCATTATGCTAGACACTACACAAATATGCACCGGAACATTTTGTTCCCGTATCATCTTTCTCCTGCTGCACACTAAACTCATTGATGACTCATTTGTATTGCCCAGAGAGTCGTTCAAGCATACAGAGGGTTGATTTCCTCCAGCTGCTCTGAAAAGTTTATAACCTAAGCAGCAAAGGAAGGAAGGAAGGAAGGAAGGGAAGAAAGCAAGCTTCTGAAATGTAAAATTTCACTTTGAAGGTTTTGCCTTGCATTTCTTATAGCACAGATGTGTTAGAATACCCCTTCACTGTCTTGTTTCTCAGGTTCCCTTCTTAGTTTCCCACTGCTCCACTGTTCCACTCATTTTCTTAATCCTGGCTCTTTCCCTTTGCTGCATTCTCCTTGCTTTTTCTCCACTGCTTTCATGGCCTATGCTTTTACCAGAACATCACCCCACATCCTCCAAGTCTGGTAAGACACTAGATGCTATATAGGAGTTACAAAGCATACAATATTCATTGGCCAACAAAGACATCTGTAAAAATTAAATAAAATAGTGCATTCAATTTTCAAATTCAAAATGTTCCACTGTTTTCATCCAGAATGTGATGTATTTTAATTATGACAATTAATGTGTTGCTGTATTATGTATAATCAGTTCTACAATGCAACTGAGTATTGTATATAATCAGTTCTCCACAGTGAAGCCTCTTTGGGAGTAAGTTTTTGTCTAAGGACTGTTTCTACCAGGTAGCAGGAGCAAGCCCCTCCAAATTAATCCTTGCCCTCAGCAGGTGCATCGTTCTGTCTCTCACAATTAAATCCTAGGGGAGTTTGAAATGAGATTTCAATCAGCTGCTCTCTGATCCTGTGAATGGGTCTCAACTACATTGGTATACAAAGTTTTTTCTCTTCTCTTTTGCTGCTTTCTCACCTCTTAGAAAGAAAAATTGAAAGACTTTTTTTAGAAGTCTCCTAAGTGTTTTGATGCTTAGGATTGAAACAGGAATTCACTATTCAGCTCATTTCAAATATGGTAGAAATCCAACTACCTAAAAAGAAGAACAGTTTTTATGATTTTAAAATTCAAGAGATGGAAAAATCAGGGTTTGTATGGAAATTTTGTTGCGGCATAAACTAGAAAGTACTGTAGTATTAGCCTTACAAAAACAAAAAAACCCAACCCCCCCAAAAAAACCCCGAAACAAACCCAAAACTTAAATGTAAAAGAAATTATTCCTTTGCAAAATAAAAACATTCAATTAGTATTAAAGAAATATTATCAATGTCATTATGGTATCTTATAAGAAAATTATATAAACATGGAAAAAATTTAAGAGAAGTATTGCTTAGACTTAGTACTACAACTCTGTACTACCCATAGTAACGAAGGGTTCCTGATAAAATTTAAAAGAACAAAATCCTTTATATTTGCAGTCAGTCATCATTAGGGTTCAGAGTTAATACCCATACTGCTACCTTATACCTCTTCAAAAATGTCACAGATAGTGATTTGTGCATACAGTGTCACACAGCATTTATTTGACGAAATGTTAAATAGCATTAATGTTAAATAATGTTATTGCTAGTAGTATCTTTCTTCAGTAACACTTGGGGCTAAAAGAAATATATCTGCAGAGACTGCTGACCGGTACAGCTTACTCTAAACTTACACTTCAAGAATCACTAAAACCAGATGGTAAGTATATTCACACTAAGTTTCTTTGGGAACTATTGGCTAACATCAGGGAGCACTGAGGTCCACTAACAGTCATTACTGAAGTATTGACTCATATTTTTGTAGAGAAGAAAAAAACTTGTTAATAATATCAAAATAAAAGGATAACGGATTATGTATAATCTTCATGCAGCTACTCCTATGCAAGACTGGTAATACTGTCCCAGTTACTATTACTGTGCTGCACTATTACAGGAAATGAGAAGCACTGCAATATTCCCACAAAGAAAACAAGATTATGCTGTTCCATACAGATACCTCCCTTTTACTGATACTACCTTTTGTCAGGGGCTGTTTCTTGTAAAATAGTTCTGGTAGGATTATGTAGTTAGCAGTATTTGCTGTAAATCAAACAGAAACACTAGGTCAAGGTCTCACCTGGAAAACTGGGGAAAAATTATATTAACTGCCTATGTTTGATAAGTAATAATTCCTGATTCTTTAGTAATAATTCTGGCTTTAAAAAGAACAGGTAATAGTGAATGCAAAAATTAACCTAGAAGTTAAGATAATGGGAGGGGAAGGTTGATCCATAATGGACTGGCAAATAATAGAACAATGTTATTTGTGAAAGCTCCCACCTCAGGATGTTTTGACAACAGATACTGTCTCATGATCATGAAAAGCTGTTGTTATTCAACCATTATCCATCAACTATCCCTTCTTGCATCTCCCGCAGCTTATTGTCCAGTAGGGAACTGGAATTGTTTAGCCTAGAGAAGAGGAGGCTGAGGGGAGACCTTATTGCTCTCTACAACTACCTGAAAGGAGGTTGTAGTGAGGTGGGTGTTGGTCTCTTCTCCCACGTAGTTAGCGATAGGACGAGAGGAAATGGGCTCAAGCTGTGCCAGGGGAGGTTTAGGTTGGAAATTAGGAAAAATTTCTTTACGGAAAGGGTAGTCAAGCATTGGAAGAGGCTGCCCAGAGAGGTGGTGGAGTCACCATCGCTGGAAGTGTTAAAAATTGGGTAGATGTGGCGCTTCGGGACATGGTTTAGTCTAGTCTACCCTTGATTGGCTTAGAGTAGACTTGGTAGTGTAGGTTAATGGTTGGACTGGATGATCTTAAAGGTCTTTTCCAACCTAAATGATTCTATGATTCTATGATTGATAATCCACATTTTGGACAAGACCACCTCTTGTCCTTCTGACACATGCAGTTCCAGAGGATCAAGCAAAATGATTGCTCTCTATTTGGCAAGGTTGCCTACAGACAGTTTTCTGGCTTCAAATGAAGCACTCCCAGCTTATCTGAATATTGCCTTATAATACTGCCATCTTACTCAGGTCTAAAGCCATTACTATAATATCGAGTGGGAGACTGTAAATAGACACGCATGAGCCATGCATGCTCCTAACTAATGAGATGAACATTTTCCATTCCTTCTGGAATAAAGCTTTGGATCAAATCCTATCAACTAGCTCTAGTGGTATCAGTTACATGACTAGATTCTATTGCCCAGCTCTTTGATTTATCTTCCAGTTTGATGCAAGAAACAGTTCTGGAATTCATTTCCAAACCTTGATTTTTGTAATTAAATGCGAATGTAGTGGCCTGAATCTGCACCAAAAATGCCTTAGAACATGCACTGTGAGCTGTACATGTTCTCCATAAGTCCCTAACATTTGGGACATTTTGGTAGCACAATATGAGTGTTACAGCAATCACAAGTCTACAGTCAGGAGCTTGTTATCTATTTCAGAGCAGTAATCTGAACTCTGTTCAGCTGGCATTTTTGGCAGTGGCACACATCTAATCAGAAGTTCTTGCTCCCCAGCTCATGCCAACTATGGTAATGGCATAACCCCTCACTGACAGCCTTGATGACCTTCCTTTATAAGCAGTCCAATTGCACAAGGTAAAAAACAGGAATGACAAGAACAATGTGTAAGGTCACAAATTCAGATACTAGCAGTAAATCATAGGCTTCAAATGCCAATAAAGCTAGAAATAATGAATGCCACTGATAGCAGCTTTCAATATGAAAAAGTTATTTTTAATGTTTTTTAAAACAACACAAGTATGGCTTTAAAAGTCATACAAGCTTATTCTGGTGATGCAGATAGTAGCAGCCTCTGCAGCAAGGAGGTCAGATTCTATTCTGGTTTATGTCAAGGACTCAAAATAATATTCCAGGTTGACATTGGGGACAAGGAAGGAAGAATCTGACCCTTAAAAGCTTGTATTAAAGACAGGACAACAAGTTTCTTGTCAAAGACACTTGGTTTCAATTTGTGTGTAGTTTAGCCTATATTCTTATCATAGTTCCGGAGGGTAGACATAAAAATATCACTCTTATGAACCCCAATATGACTTACTTGAGCTTTATTACAAACCATGTGTAATGGGTTTTTTTCAGTATGGAAAAAATCACCCAAATAGATTTCTGATGTATCTATTCTGTATTGGGCTTGATCCCTATCACTGCTCTGTTTTTTTATTGACACAATTCAACCATAAACTGATGAGTCACTCTTACTTTAGCCTAGCATATATGAAAGAAGAAAGGTTCAAACAGTATGAAAAAGCTAATGTAAGGCAGACTTATGTTGCTAGTACGGGTTAGAGGAATTTTCTTAACTTCTTTTTGCCAAAAAAAATTTAATGTTTTGCTGCTGAAAAGAAGAAGACAGGCTATAGATTGTTTTCTGTTACAGTACTTTATGAGCCATATAATTTGCTATGTGTCACATATGTCAAATAATGCTTATTAATAAAGTTAATCTTGAGCTATTGGCTAATTCATCTGAAAATTCCTTAGCACCCACACATGATATAACCTTTTTGTACATGTGAGTCATTCACTTAAACTAAGGAAATGTTTGTGGCAGTGTAAGACATTAATTAGTTATCAGTCTAAGAAGATTCCAGGAATGAATGTTCAAACTCCTTGTATTTTAACAGATGGCAAAGAGATTAAGTCAAATAATTGACCTTCGTATGACAAAAAAATGTCATAGAGGAGAACAAGTCCTTAGTGTATCTGTTAAACACAGAGAAAGAGCATGCAAAAGCAAGCAAAAATCTAATCAGCAAAAAGGGACACAGTTATTTCTACACAGAAATATATTATACATTGGATGTCATTCAGGGTACTTGTAGCCTTCAGTCTATGATTCACATTGCTTGGGCAGCATGTGCCAGTGCCACAGCAAATCCATTCCTTAGTTTATAATCTGAAATAAAACAAATTTTAAATTATGATCATAGTTTACTAACCCATATTAAATAATATGATGCAGTGACTCTGCATTGCCTTCCATTTTGGGAACTGGCTTGTCCTTGGTTAAATAATGCCCTTGTAAAATTGCAAGGCAATAATAAACTGTTTTCCTCTTAACTAAACAGAGATAGCCCTGTGATGTGAAATTACTGAAAAGATGTGATTTGGGGAAATTACAGTTCCTTGCTTAGTATGTATTGTGCATGCCCTACAGCCTTCCCTAACCAGTAGCTCCCAATTTCATTTAAATTGTAATGATTTCCTTTAAGGACAATTACGTTGCCTAAGAGCAATGCATGCATAATAATGCTGCTTTGGCATGGTTCAGTATAGGACGAGAGTAATAACTGTTTATTAATATGATAATTAACTGTTAATGTTTAGCAACCTAATTATATCTGTTAAATAACTTAGATTTTTGAGCCAAATTCTAGCAAAAAGAATTCTATTAAAAATAATAAAAAACTATGAATATTATAGTAAAGGCACAGTTACAGTTTAAAGTGCTAGACTTTGACTTTACTTACATGAAACAGATTCTGGATTTCTGCATACTGTGAACAAAAGTGGCTGTAAGGCCTTCCTTGTTCTAATAAGAAATGGCTCAATGTTAGAATTTGGGGCCTATTTCAGGAAATGCACCAATGAACTATGAATACCATAAAATACGAAGAAATGAATAAAACTATGTGTACTCTATAGAGTTATTAGAAAGAGTGTAGAAGGAGAAAAACTCTTTCAGCAAAAGTTGCACAAGTTTCACCAATGGTGATCTTATTAAAATGTATTAGTATGTTTCCCTTCTTTGGTCTAGCAACAAGAACATCCTTGATAGTGAATAAACACATGGACAAATATAGCCCTGGCAAGGTCTTGGCTAGGAGCAATAAAATTTCAATGCCGTATCTCAAAAAGGTGGACTAATTAGTGATAGTCTGAAAGAGAAAAATAAGAATGATCAAATGCCTAAACGGTATAAAAAAACTGAGGAGGAACATGACAGTCTTCAAGTCAGAAGTCAAGTAGAACTAAGGAAGAATTGAACTTAGTAGAGTTAGTGAACTGAACATGAAGAATCATCTTTAACTGAAGAAAGAAATGTTGAGGTGAGGCATTAGAATGTATTTCTAATTATAAACATAGCAAACCCATGCAATAGTTTTTCTGGGAAGACTGTAAAGTCTCCATTTTTGCAGGCCTTGAAGCTTGTTAAGCAGCTGTCAGGAATTACACAGGCTGAGCTGAGTCTGAAGCAACAGGATGGCTCAGTCAACTCCTGGAGACTCTCCCAGCCCTGGGACTCTTTGGTAGTCTTTTCTCCAAATCAGCATAATAAGACTGACTATTATTTCAAATATTCAGAATTTTAAGTAGTGGCCTATGAATGGATGGTTTGCTTTAATTTGGCCAATTGTTCTCTGAAGTACTATCACTGAACTTAAGATATCTGTGCCATTTGATTCTCTCTTTTACTATTCTCTGGACCTACAACCTGTGCAGCAAAGGCTGCATTTTCACCTCTGTGGCTGCTAACTTTTTATGGTGTTCTCATTTCTTGACCATATAATGCTTAAAAACATTGTGATTGCAATTTCCATTATCCCTGCTCTATAGACCTTGGAACAAAAGCTCAGGAAATAACTCACCTCGGAATATCTAGAAGCACAGATAAGAATGAATCTAGATATGCCAAAGACAATGCCAGATCATTGGACTGTTCTTTAGGTAACCCTTTCTGAAGCATTTGTTTAAGAAAGGAAACATTTGTTCTGAAACATTTGTTTAAGAAGTGGAAATTTTCCACCTTACTTTATTTCCTACAGCATCTTCTTTTGTACCATAATTTTGATGACTATTATTTTTCACGTTTGGTCTCACGCTAAGCCTCAGTCCAGAATTTTATATCATAATAAAGTATTTTTGAAACCTTGACAACCCCTAATAAAACCCAGTAAGAATCTTCAGGGTTTTCCTTCCCCCAGCACTTTCCTCTGCTCATCACTATTAAATTAAATAAAAATATAATATAGAATAATTCTACGCAATCCTTTTGATCTCCTTTGGATAGCTCTGAAACTGGTTTTATAACCTACCTCCTATCAGCTTCATTATCATCGTCTATAATTCCATTCTTCAGGATAAAGAATACAACTGGATTCAGCATCTCAAGTAAGTTTTCCCTGTCATCCAAATATGTCATTGAAGGTTTTAATAATCAGCAACAAGAATTTAAATTTAATTTTGTTCCAGAATTAAGACCAACCGTCATTTGCAGACTACAGTGTCATATTAGCCAATGTCACTTAGTTGGCAGACAGATGCTTATTGAACTAGTACTCTTTTTCCCTAGGAATTCATTGGCATGCCAAGGTCAACATACAAGGGGTATGTTGAAGAAGATTAAAGATGATAGGTAATACAGGGATTGATTCAGAATCCACTGTAGTGATCCAGAAGTTTTATATTAGCTCACTAGACACTAGATTGGATTTTAAAATATAGACATTACAAATGCCAAAAATTAAAATATATCTTAATAATGGTAATTTGTATCACAAAGACAATGGTAGGAGAACTGACTGACACAAAGTGTACTCTCAGATGTCTTATTAGCTCTACTCTAGAGAGTTTCATTTGTAAGAATTGAAGGAAGCAAAAAAAGGAACACTGAAATTTGTGATCTTTCATCACAACTGGAATAAATCAACTCTAAAATAAAAGGGCATAACACTAGCACTCTGCATTCTCCACATTGAGGAACCTCATCTATCTCTTAGAAGAGAAATGGATTCTTGGCAAACTGAGCTGGCTGACAGTGTTCTGACTTGTTTGAGCCAGCTATTTCAGGGTGATTCATTAAGATCTATTAACACAAAATTTAAGATCCCTGACTTTTCACTTTTTATTTCAGAATTAGAAATTCTGCTGCAGCAAGGTCAATTAAACCCTGTATTATTACCAAGCTGATAAAGTAAAAGAGACTTTTATTTTCCTTTAACTCATTTATGGATGGTGCAGGCAGATTATACTGAGTTCTAGAACTGTACTGCAATAAGAATTGGGAGAGTCAGGAATCACTGGACTTATGTCCATAGCTCTATGAAACATACATATACACAAATACATATATACATTAAATAATTATGATTAGCATGAATCACAGTATGATTTGCATGTTTACCCCCTTCAGGGGAATTGTACTTGTATCCCTTCAGTTCTCTGTGATGCAAAGAGAGAAAGAAGATTACAGTTGTTTAGAGGAATCGAAAGCACGCACTTAGAAATGCAGTGCTGGTTAGTGCCTACACAATATGATGACCTGTTGGTCTCACCTCATCCCAGATACAGGCACCTGGCCCTAACAGAGTGGCTCACAGATTCTGACTTAAGCATCCTCACAGACTGTTTTGCAATGATTAGAGACAGCCTGAGAAAGATGATCTGCAGAACCATTCTGCATTTGTTGAGGAGTTGTGTAAAGCTAGTGAATAGAAAGCACTCCATACATATTTCTGGATGCAGACCTTCCTTGTCAGAGACAATATGCCTCTATCAATCTAGGATCAGAGGCTAGGCCCATTCCTGAAAGCCTGGAGGCCTAACTGAGCAGGCTTATATTCATTAAAGAGTAGATGTCAGTGGTGGTCTCCATATACTCTACCCTAGCAGTTAAGTGCAGCCCCCCGAGCAGTGAGGGACCTCTGTCAAGTTTGCAACTCACCCTGAGGAAATTCACATCCGCGTTTTAGTCTGGGTGAATACAACATTTGGCTTTCAAGTGTAGCTGGATGACTGTATGAAAAGGAACGCAAGACTTGCGGTGGCAGGTGGAGAACAGGAGAGAAGGATAACTCAGCAGTCCTGTTTTGAGAGCCCGCTGCTTGGATGTGGAGGAAATTTGGTTCTGGACATTGTCAGTCTGCTTCTGATTTTCTAATCCAGTTCCATGCAGGGTAAAAATACATAAACATTGCATGGCATTAGGATTCAAGTGCAAGTCTCTTTTTATCAGCAGCATGTCCCATCCACTCATCTGCAAAGCCCAGTGTCCTAAATTCTCTTCATCTGGTCCCAGGAATCTCACTTGTCCTTTTGCACATTGATGCAGGTGCAGCAGTGGGAAACACCCATGACAAGTCAAGCTGCCACAGCTTTTCTCTCACCTCAAAATTAGAGAAGCCTCTCAGGAGGAAGGTGTGGGTTTAAATACTAAGCAGAGAAAAAAACTGGCACTAGGTTTCTCATTTCCTCCTTAAACTGCAAGTTGTTTGAACTGGGAGCTACCTGGCTGGGTACTGCTGAAGGGACACCTTTCTTCTGGCCCTGCATTTTAGTGGAAGTGTCCGCAGCTGCTACTCTCCAGAGAAGGCCCATACCCTGGCTGTGCTTCAGGAATGCTGTGAGCATGGCTGTGGGGCTGGGCTCGCCCGAGGTGCCTGCCCATCTGCCACCAGCCCAGGTCACGATGGAGCACAGGTGAGTGCTGGTCACCTCATTCCCCAGAGGTCAGTTCTGGGCACATGTGGGCACCTATGAAACTTTACAACTCAAAATTATGGCCTCAAACTAGAGGAAACAAGTGATGAATTGTGTGCTTTTGGGATACATTTCCACATATGGGGGTGGTTTTTTTGGTGTTTATTCTTCCTGGTTTGCACCACATCAGTAGTTTCTTAATCTCTAGGCATAAAAAAAAAAAACCAAAAATCCAAACGGATAAAAAATGGCTCTCCCATCCTTCAGTCTCATTCTACCCAGTGGCCTAACATTCTTCCTAGCAAAAATAGGAAAAGATTTGTGTGTATTATCCACAGATTACTGGTCATGTAATTTTTTGTAACTTGTCTGTAAAGCACCAGTGGAGCAATATAAATAACAAGGAGAAAGTAAACATGAAAATCACTCTGGTTGATATAATTCTCTCCACATTGTTTTGTATCATTGAAAATCTTTTCTTGTTTCTCAGCATTTTTTTTTCCTAAAAATTAAAGTAGAGAAAGGTTGGGCTGTCATATGTCAGCCTCTCCAACAGACTCTTGCTCACTTTCATTTAGTGAATGACATTGGACCTCACAAGTGATCTCAGACCATATTCTCTCTTAGTGTCACTTTATTGTTATTTATTGTGTCGCTAGAGCCTGTACACAGCAATTTGTTGAGTATGAAAGGCAAGGCTGCTTGGCACTCCTCAGTTTAGCGAAACAAAATAATATCGTATTCATAAATTAATACTAAAACACAAAAAATATACGTAAGTCCTAGTGTAAAAAGGAGAAATAAAATCATTGCTTTATTTATTTATTTTTTTTAATAATATATTTTCAGTTTTTCTGTCCTGGCAGAGTTTTCTTAGCACACATATAAATATAGACATGATTAAAATTGTTGATGACTAAAAAAGTGTAGGAATAAAGGTGTTGTGAAGGAGAAGACTGTAAGGTGACCTGAAGAGCCTAGGCAATTGGTTGTGGAAAAGGTATACAAAAGTAAAAGCAAAGCTATCTGGAAATGGAAGGTAAAATTAATTAAAGGCTTACAAAGCAATATCCTTGTGAGAGATAAGAAAAGAAAACATTTTTTTAATAAATATATTTATATAACTACATGAGCTCCATGTAAACAACAAAAATTAGTACTATGCTAATGTTCTCATCCATTTCAGGCTGTTGAAGGATTTTAGAACAATAAAAGCAATATGTTCCTCAAATTTAGGAAGAAGAAATATAACAACCCAGACAGAATAAGGAGAAGCACATAGCACTGGAAAAAAAAAAAAAAAAAAAAAAAAAAAGCCTTCATAGAGGAAGTATTTCCAGTCTGCAAAATGACAGAACAGACTGTAAAAAATGTAAAAATCAGTTTATAAATAAAAGTATTCATGATGATGTGTAGTTATATTCAAAATCTTGAGATGTTAACAAAATGTTCTCAGTATCTCGTTAATTTTCTACCATCGTTGTAAATTAGTTCTAAGCTCTTTTTTAAAAAAATGATATCATAGGTAACAGTGTGTAGAATAATTGTCCCTACACAGCTGAAACTGACTTTATCATCAATCAGTGTCACATTTGAGCCATAAATATTTGTACGATGTCATAGCTGGTAAATGATGTCACAGCAACACATCAGCATTATGCAACACTGAAGAGCTGAGGGTCACCAAACAGTTTTGAGACATTACATTTACAATTTTTTGGCCAACTGGAGCCATTTTATACTATTTTCTCCTCCTGATCCACACATGAATAATAGAGAAATATATTTGGTACCTGCACGTGAGTTAATCACACTCCTTAGTCTTGCTTTAAAATCAGTGGAGAAAACCAGAAACTTTGGGACCATTGTTCATCTCATTTAAGGTGTCTAAAATAGGTCAGAAGTATTGCACCTTGGAAGGCCTTTTTTTCTGTCTTTTGATTAGCAAAGGAGCATACAAAGGCTACATCAGATGTAGATGTCTCCACTGTAGATTTCTAAAGTTAAGTGAGATGAATCCCACTAATACATTTTAAATCTTTATTTTTCTATATAAGATCCTGGTTAGATGTGTCCAAAAGTACAGGTAATGCTCCTGTGAGCAGCAGTGCTCACTCTGCTTGCTTCATCAAATCTCCCAAGATTCTGCCATAGCAGCATATAATATTCCAAATATATGTACACTGAACTGTCTTTAACATTTTGGGTCTCAGTCAAAACACTATTGTCTTCATGGTAATATTTTCTGAAGGGAATTAATTATTCATATCCTCAGAAAATGTTATGATAAGGAAGAAAAGCTTATGTCACCTAACTTCAGACATCTAAAAGTTACAGATATAAGACTGAGACAGTCACCCCAAGTTCCCTTGATAGTCACTGGAAAGAAACTGGCACCTCCAAAGAGCAATCCATCTGACCTATCCTAGATACCAATCTTAGGATGAGATGAATCATTCCCTTGAGGTGCCCATTTCTCTTTGTTGACTATAAAGAAAGAATAGTGTGAGTTAGGCAGAGAAATTTATATTTTTTAAGCCTAAACTAGGGCATATTAATCTTACCCTAGGAGGAAAAACGTTAGGCTACTTTGTATGGAAAGCTCATAAGAATAAAACAGGGGCCAAATTGAACTCTGTTCAGAATGGCAACAGCACGGAATTTGGTGAATTTATTAACATATAATAGGCTGAATATATACTCAGAATAATTGGACACTCAAGAAAACTCAGGAAGGCTGTAAACAAGAAGGGCTTTCTGATCAAACACAGACAGAAAGTATCTGTCCCAAAGCAGCCACATATTTAATATTTAATGCTAAGAATAATTTTAGTTCAGACTTAAAAAAAAAAAGATAGACTAAATTTACCTGCACTTTTAGAGCAATAAATTAACCCTTCTGATACTGGCATAACAGAAAAGATTAAAGTCAACACTCTCCCTATATGTAGGAGATTTTCAGTAAAGAGGCACAGGCTTAAAGGCCAATGCGGAACCTGACCTACAGTTTGGAATGTTTGGAAGCTAGTCAGGGTTGTATAGAGGCAAATGGTGGTTTGGAAGAAACCAAGTGGAATATAAGAGGAATAACAATTTCTTGCTTAATTCATTTACAAGAACTAACCTATATCAATTAAATGTATGTTTAAAACTTGTAGTTGAAATTGTTCCTAAAATATGGAAAATTGCTTGTAAAGTAGGGAAATTTATTTTGTCCTATCCTGAGTTTCCAATGCTCTAACATGCCAAATTGGGAATGAAATGATTTAAAGCTTTTTGCCAGTGTTTTGTGGTTGGGGTTTTTTGGTAATATTAGCTTAAAATTTAAACATCACACCTTCATACAAAGTGCAAACAAAAAAAAGCATTCTAAACCTTTTTTTTTAACCATAAAAGGAAATAAAAACCTCCTTATGTGATAATATCTAAAAATCTATAATAAAGGATAATGTATGGAGGAAAAAGAAGGAATTTTCCTTATATTCTTCAGCTAGGAATTGCATAGGTAAGTATTTTCATAAATGTGTGTGACTTTCTGTAGAGCAAACATGTAGAATAGTTGTCCTGAAGTCAGTAGGAACATTTCCAAAAAATTGGATAGGGTCAGGCTTTCAAATGGTTCTGGGTGTATTACCCAGGCTATTGCACTATAGGTGCTCTCTTCCCTCACTCATTCTATTCATTATACTGACTCTTCTTTGCACAATGCAAATAGCATATCTGATATTTTACTGAAAAGAGACTGGACTTGCATTGGGCAGGTGTGGGGCATCGGGCAGGAAAGAAAGGACACAGGCATGAGCACTAGGGAGTGGGAGAGCATCAAGGTAAAGACAAAGACAGACCAGGCTGTGCCAAATAACACCAACTGAAGTACAAGACTAGTATCATGACTACCTCAACATCTCAAGATCTTCAATATCATTTGGTTTTAAAGTACATTTGACTACGTTTAGAATCATGATATAAATGCAGTATCAACAACATATAATGAAAAAAGATTTTTTTTTTAGTCTGTTTGATTTTACAAACACATTTCGCTGGTGAGAAGTTAATACTCAAGTTCTTGGAAATCTCATTAAATCATCTTTTTTAAACTGTATTAGATAGGAACGACATCTACACAATTTTCCCCCAGCAAAGTCAAGTTATCTAAAAATTTGTTTTTAAACCCTGGTGAACATAACTATGCTTGCAGAATGTTACCCAGAGTACACGGACTGATGTATTGACAAAGAACAGAAGGAAAAGACTTTATCAAAACCTTGACTATATAGACTAAAGGAAAGACAGCATTATACTATGAATCTGTGTTTGAGAGCACCACAGGGACACTGGACCTATGTACGATATGAAAGACATGATGCAGATTCTATTTCTTTACTCTGGAGTTTATCAAAAGTTATATCAATGCTAACTAAATGAGACTAGGAGTAAAATTTTCCATAGCGATAATCTTGTTTCATAATGGTTCTTTTTAAGTGTTCACAGGGGAGACTACAAGGAGCACGCCAGGTCAGATAAGCCACAAGTCGGATACAGTATAGTGATTTCAATGGTGCAATAAGGAAGACAGACATATGATCCAAAAGGTAGGAACTGAGTATAGAATTCCCCCAGTCCAGACTGGTGGAGGAGCTGAACAGAGTAAGATGGAGAAACCTGAAAGGAAAGAAGATAAAGGATATATTTGGAAAACACATCAACAGTAGATAGCTTAGCATTTAACTTTCAACATAGCACAGATAGAGGCAAGTTCAGTCAGGAATATTTACCTAACTAAAAACATGCACTTGTATGTAAAATGTGCTTTTTTTCTTACACCAGACTTAATAAAAGAGTTCAAAACCAACATAACATTTCCATTTTACAGATATCATGGCTTTCGTGAATCTTTCTTTTACTTTTTACATACACACTGTATTCAACAGAATGTTCCATGGTCTTTCATACTGGATAAGCACACAAAGGTTATAGTCTCAGACTCTGCACCTGGCTGAACTACTCGGCAGAAATGCAGCTGGACTGTGGAAACCAGTTCTGTTAAATTCAGCAGGTGTCCCCCAAAGTAGCTAGGAACTACTTACTTCACTCAGACCAGTTTATTTAATTTCATCCTTCCCGTGCACCACTGATTCCAACAGGCCTCACAAACAACCTCCTATAATGGAGAATACTTAATGAGAAAATGAAGCCAATGTTCTGGATTAATGCCTTCCAAAGTCACAGGCTGTTAAGTAGGTGCCCAGAACAATTTTCAGACACGTTCTCTAATCATCAAAAGGTCCTTAGTATCTAAGCAATGACCTCAAGCATGATTTTATTAATGCTTATCATTAATTTATTGCTACTGCATTCAGATTTTGAACAGAAAGTTGCTGCCAATCAGCCTTAAAATAAGATCAAAAATCTTACTACTTGTATGAATGTCAGTTAAACTGCTTAGAATATTTGACGACAGGTTTTGACTATGAAATTAGAAAAACATTGGATGATGATGTACTAGTAAGCACAGGACACAATGATAATGACAGTATTCGTTACCATAAATGCTACGGTATACTATCAAACACAAAAATTCAGGACGAGAGCTTAAGAAGGAAAGATTTAATGTACATTCTTTTCTTAAATAATGTACTTTCTTAGATGTTATACACGATTCTTACGATCACTGTAGAGGAAGTTATTCTGTAAAGGAATTTGAATACGTAGGAGCTGGTGGTTAAAGCCTTGCTGACACTGGAGAAAATTTGAACATGAGGATCGCGTGGAAAAAGAGTAAGGAGAATTGGGTATGAAGGTTAGAGCAGAAAATTGGGGGCAATTAGTCTGGAACACTGCAGAGAGGCCATTGTTCCTGGCTAGGATGTTTGCTGAGACTGCAAATCACATATTTATTTATTTCTGCTGAACTAGCCTTCTAAGTAATAAAGTGCTGCAAGGGCACAGACCAAGAACAGTAACATAATTCATTCGAAATTAAGTCACAGCAGCCAGCTTATAGATAAATGGATAAAGAGCTACATATTCTCCTGGCATAAATTAGGTGTAACGTCATCGGAGTCAATGGAATTGTGTCATTTTACATCAGGAGAGAATCTGTTCTACAACACAAGCAATAGTTTTGGCAGTTATGTCCTATTTGCAGTAACACCAAAGCTGCAGAAAAATCCCATTTGCAGCTTCTTGTTGATCTGTCTAGTAGTTCTGTCTAACGGCTGGAAGGGTCCCCCAAGAATTAAAAAAAAAGAACTCAATTTCCCTGCTGGTGACATCCAAAGACAAAGGTATGGAATGAAATTCTGACACTATTTACACCTGGAAGTTTCACTGAGCTCAACAGCACCATTTTATGACACATAAATTTGGTACATTGTTTCCTATAGCTCTTTGCCATTTAAATGCCTGAATATTTGTGTAGTATTAAATACAACATCTGCATAAATGTAGATTCTTTGACACCTTCAGCACTGACATTTCCTCCATATAGAGCTTGATCAATAATGGAATGAGCTAGGACAACTTGTCCAGACTGAATATTTAAACAGTTTTACTCCTTAATGAAATTTCCATATTTTTTTTTTCCTTTAGGCATTTAGAAATTATGTTGCAATTTACAGCAATGATAATTCTTTATTTCACAAATTGCAGAATTTTACAGGGATCCCAAAACACTTCAAAAATTAATTGAAATATTTGTCTCTGCAGAGGCATTGCGATTATTTCCTGCTCATATTTTGTTATGTATTTGTTTCTTTCTTGTTATCATTTTTTTGTTGGTTTTCATTCTGATATTTTTCAGGTGAACAAAGAAACTAAATCTCTTTGAGAAGACAGATGGATCTAAGAGCAGCATAAGTCTTACTAAGAATACGCCTTTTATTCTAAAATATTTCTATTTTTTTAATTCATGTTTCTGACAGCTCATGGAATCCAATAGGAAAACAGAAATGGCTTTTGCCAAAAGGGAAAGCTTTCTTCCAGAAGATATTAGTCATTTCCTAAATATTGCTACATATCTCTTCATGGTCTTTCAACAAGCTACCTGGACTTCTGAGAGTCTCGTACACTTTTTAAATTTCTTCTTTGGTCTGCTTAAAAGCAGATAAAATAGGAAGAGAATAAGAAATTGTTATTTGCAGTGCTGCTTGGATCACAGTCAGCTACTTACAGCTATGACAAGCACCTTTTCATCTTTTCAGTAAACAAGAAGTCTTAAACTGAGGCTGTCCATGCCCTGATGTGTAACGTTAATGACTGGACAACAGCTTACACTGGTGGCTTGTGGAATCTGGAAATTTTAAGAAAAACTGTTGCCTGCAGTGCTGAAGAATTCACAACAAATTTAGACTGTATGCTAATGGCTATGGCTATGTGATCTGCCATAAACATATTTTGGTGCTTCAAGTACTGTGACTGTGTTACTGTCATACTAGGCTATACATCTAGAAAGGGACTTGCACACTGAGCACCGCCGTTATGGCTTTGCTACATTGCTCAGAAACCTTGCTGGACTGCCACCTACATCTATAGGCAACTGAAGACCCTTTATTCCCTGTCCAGTGATCTCCATAATAGAGGTCCTGATGCTACCACACTGCTTTGTGCCTATGGCCTGGTAAGGCTGTTAAATGGCTGGTCTCACCAGGGACTTCCAGTATGGTCAACTCTCTTATATGTTTGAACAGTATCACACAAAATGCTTTTATCCAGTGTCTTAGCAGTCTCCTAGGACAGAGACTCTGAGAACATAATCCTCACCTTTAACCTTGGCTTCCTTTGAGATGAGTTCTCTGTTACTATATTGAGGGTGGCTGGGACTTTCCTGTAGGCTTTCTTGTTGTTCAGTTTTTATTTGTCAGGTTTTGGGTAGCAGTGTGTAAAAGAGGTGTCTCAGGCTCTTGTGTAAAAGAATTCTTGTGTCAGAAATAATTACATCTTCTTGAGGAAGAGGTTGAGGTCCTACCCTCTCTATCCTCAGTATTTTTCAAAGAGCTTGACTATTTCATGTGAATCCCTGTTCAGCTTGCAAGCTTCTGTGACGCTTCACTTTCCCCATGCATTGAAAAAGGAGAAAATATAGTTTGTCTGCAGAGCTCTCCAAAGTTAGGTATTGCACTACTTAAATTCTTCTCTGGATCCCTATCAATCTCCCTCATGACCTGGGAAAGAAGGAAATCCTGCTGCATTTGTATCCAGCACAGCATCAGAATTCAACATATTACTATACTATAATTGCAGCTAGGTACCTAGAGATGCAGATTCAAGGTATCCATTTCTGATGGCCTCACATCCACATGGGGAGGTAACTGAAATGTCGTAGCTGTGCAGAATATGCTTCCTCTTTATCGGTGACCAATACACAGTATTTGTAAATATTAAAACATTTTATTTCCAGTCCTTCTCTAGGTAATAATGGTTTTCAAAGTATTAGATTAAATTCACCCTGTTGAAATGTGATAAAACCCATGGAGTTTCACCAGGAATGTATTTAACTTGGTAACAACAGCAACAACAACTTTTATCTATGTTTTGATCGTATCAAAGAATCCAAACTCGGTTATAAACAAAGGAATGAGTTCAGATACTAATGAAATGCGATCACCCATAGGTGAAACGCAGCAGATTTCCTCTTTTTTTTAAAAAAAAAAAACATAGCTGTTCAGCACTGTTAGTGGAAAAGAATCTCTGAGATGAGAGAAATTGTCTGCAACTGATTTTTTTTTTTACACTCCCCTGAACACAGCTAAACACGTTAAGTTTCAGGGTGAACTACAGCCACAGTTTTAGAAAAGAGGAAGGCTAAATTAGGCCCTTGACACATAAACAAATGTATGAGAAAAATGACTTACAAAACCACTGATCACTGTCACAGCTAGGCTGAGAGCTGCTTGATGAGCCACTTATTTGGGTAGGGCCATGAGGCTGTTATTAACAGAGGTATATGCAAGAAAAGAAAAGGCAGTCTCCCAATGATAGGGTTAAGACGTCAATAAAGCACATGTTTACAGCAGTAACATTAAGCAGTTAACTGTGATTCACGGTTTTAAAAGCAGAAGTCATTTAGCTTGCTAATTACAATAACAGCTGCAAAATTGAAGAATTCTTCAACTATTTATGAGGTATGAAGACAAAGCGTGGAGACAAAGCATTAGAACATTTGAGATCTGGGCATTAAAGGTTTCTTATTAAAACAGTCTCATCTGAGTCCAGCAGAGTCCCACCAAAGGGACTTTAGAAACATCCTCAGCCTTTCCTGCTCAGTCCCTGTCTTGCCTTATAGTTTTAGGTGCTGCTGGTCCTTCGGCTGATTGTTTTAGCACACTGGCCAGGTGTTTGGCGTGTGAGAGGCCTCAAGTGGATATTGTGAATTGAATTCTTATATGCCTGCAGAAAGTTTGATTCAATGAAATAGCAAATCCTTTCACAGGATGACCAGGCCACAAACCACAGATGTCTAAAACAATTCATGTGAGTTGTGGCTTCTGACTCCCTCTTTTCTGCGGATACCGCGACCATGAGAAAGTGGGCTGTGACCTATGCGACAGTTCCTGGTGGTCCATACCCAGGTCTATTTCCTCCTACTTTCTCTTCTGAAATTCACTGTTTCTATTCCATTTCCTCTACAGATGTGAATCTGTTTTCAATCAGAATATATTATACTATATAACCTAGCTGATAAACAGCTGGCTCTGCAGTGGGATATATACATCTGGTCACGCCCCTACAAATATGCCAGGGATGCTCTGCTTGTCAGATCATGTTTATGCTTAACAGAACTTTAAAAATTTCCCTGTATCTTTTGGCAGCAAGGGGGTTAGTTTTCTTTCTGAGGAAACTATAAAAGGGCCATTACTCTGTTTTTTGAGGCACATCTAGATAGAAAAATCTAGGAAAGTTACCCTCTGCATCAGGAAGTAACAGTTAAATACACAGTGAAGGAACTTGAAGATGCTTTTACATAAAGCTGATCTGAGTCTATCTCACAGGATTACAAGTTACATTATAAAGCAGTGCAGGGAAATGAAAGCCAAAGCACAATATCCATCAAAGTAGTGTAGCAAAGTATATAAACAGCCCTTTGATAGCTATCAGGCATTGCATGACACTGCAACAGCACTGGCACTAAATACAATAAAATCCTGTAGTGGTCATCCACTGTCATAGGCTGGGCACTCTCATACTAAGTGGTACTGTACATGCTATGCTATCCTTAGGGGAATACAGTTAAATTCCTCTCTAGAGCCTTGTTCTTCTTATTTCCCCTATGAAAAAGATTTCCAGGGGGAAGCACATGACAGAAGCCGCTCCTACAACTGTCTGGACAATACCTAGGAGTTGCTTTTCTATGGAGTAAGTAAGGGAAAGGAAAGAGGTAGCTGGCAGATGCTCCCTCTGTGCCTGGGCAAGAGCACCTGGAAATCAGGTTTCACTCCATACATCGCCTGTTGCCTATCTGCCATCTTAGCATGTTTTTCTTAACAGCGATTAACTCTTGTTCCTCAAGAATAAAGACTGTAATGAAATCCACCATAGGAAACAGTCCTTGTTTAAATAGTTGTTAAACATTTTGGGTAGGAAAGGCCCCTCTGTTGGACTGCTTTTTCTGTCCTCTGTCCATCTCCTTTTTGCCCACCTGCCAGCCTATCTACATGAATAAAATCCACATTAAATACGCAATGGTTAGAAGAGATGTAGTGGAGAACTTGCCACTAAATAATGTCATTTAGCTAATTAAGTTAGACTGCTAATAAAGCTAATGATAGAAACAATAGTTTTGGCAACAAGAGACGGGAACTGTGGAGGAGAATGTGATTGCTGCTTGGATCATATTCACCTTTTAAAGTGCCATTTTGACGTTCATAAAGCAAGCAGTACTTGGTGGAAAAAGAGAGTGCTTTCAGAGCTGCATAGATCAGTAATAACTACAGAATCAGGGAATAAAAAAGGCTGTTTAAGATTCTGGGTGTCTCTCATGCCAAACTCTATGTTCTCCAGAGAGTTCAGAAGCTCGCAGCCAGCATCTTCTGGAAACGTGTCACCTTCAGTTGCTATTGATCAGTAGCTACCTACTGTTGTGCTGGAGATTCAGCTCACCAGCAACAAAGTATTGTCAGCACCAAGGGTGTTGCACAGCAGTGCACAGAGCTTTTTGATGACTAAAATAAAGAAAGAGATATCTTTGAATAAGGTCAGAAATTACTCAGTGATAACATGTTTTCATGTTATCTGTGAAAGCATCACCATGGCTCAGTTGACAGAGGTGAGAGACTTCTCCAAAACACTGAGAAACAATCACATAGGATATCTTGGGGTTTTTAATACTGAAGAAAAGAGCTTCTTTCTCTTGTTTTTATCTTCATTTTTATTGAACTGAACATGCACTATTTTACTTAAGTATTATGTAATAATACTTTGTGAAAAGCGATTTATTTTTAATGTATCAGCAAAATATTTCCAAAAGGTTGTCTTTTTAAAGTACAAAAAAAAATGTGTATAATAATTTCTGTAAAAAAATGAAAATTGTCTGAGATAACTATACGTTAAAAAAGTTAAACCTGTGCAAAAAAGAACTAAAGTTATGACAAATGGGATGCACACAAGTCACCAAAGTACATACACGCACATCAATTCAGTTTACAGTCTAGTCAACCTATGGACTTTCTGCCTAACTCCTTTCCTGGAAACCTGTGGGCTCTAAGACTTTGCAGTATGTTCCCTCTTTAACTCCAGGTCCAAAACTTGGCTACAAGAAACTGGTATTTTTTGGTATACTCAGTGGAGGGAAAAGCCTGTGCAGGTTGCAGGACGGAAGCTGATTAAGGTAGCTGAGCAGTGCTAGCTGAAGCCTGTTCGAAATACCTTGCTCACCATTTCAGAAGCTGCACCTGCCACCTATCTGTTCTTCTCTGCAGCCTCTGAGATCATGGCAAGGATCTATTCAATCCTCTGGCAAGCAGCAGAAACGTCTTTTTTGAGACCATCACCTATCGTACTCAAGCGGATGAAATCCTTCATGCTTTGAGTAATCATCTGACTTGTTTCCTTGAGGAATCCCTTAGAAACCCACACATCTCCACAAAAAGAGTGGTAAAGAGGGGGCTGTAGAAAAAAAATGTTGAAGTCAGGAGAGAAGACACCATTACTAGATATACACAGTAAGATGATGCATAGCTCCTTTATCTCAGGCCAGAATTGCAATGGAATAGATGATCTTAGCGATCTATTGTGGACTTTTCAGAAGACCGTATCACCACGGACCTGATTCTCTTTTGTCTAAGTGTCTGCAGTTATTTCCCATGAGGTTTCCTCCAACATTTACAAAAATCACATTCAAATGAGAATAATGTTAGCATAGTCATTATCTAACTGGTTATACTTAACTCTGGGAGGGGCAAAGTTACTGAAAGTCAGTATTTTTCTTTCCTATCAGACTCACTTTTGTGACCAGCAACTGACTGACTTCCTTTTGCTTTTACAAGGGTATTCGCCCTTTTATTCATGTTTCTAAATTTCCAACAGCAATTAGGAATTGTTGGATAAAATTTATGTCAGTGCCAGGCTATTAGTGTATAATAAGTAAAGGTGTTTGTGCTTGAGAGAATACATCTGTGGGAAACCAGGGAATGAGGGGTAAGGTTCTTAAAGTCTAAGGCCTAGTCTTAAACATATGCTGTATATTTACTGTAATGGGAGAAACGCTGAGTTATTTACAAAATCTGGAAAGTTCTGCAGCCTGATATTACAGGAGGAACACTGATTTATTTACAAAACCTGGAAAGTTCTGCAGCCTGCTATTACAGGAGGCAATGTTCAGCAGGCTTAATAAAAAGATGTGCCCTTCGGACTGCTCTCAGTTTGTCCTATCATGTCTTTTTCCATCTTCTGCCTTATAACATTTTCTATGCCTTGTAAACCGATAGGAATTCATTCCTCAATGGTCATACACAGAGGTTAATAAGCTCCCAGCAGCAGCTGACTTGGCACTAGGGAAGAAATACTCTCCCCTCCATCCAGTTCAGAAATGTTACCTTCACATCCCCTTCCCTGTTTTGGGAAACCGTACTGACACTACTAAGTCTTTTTCCACCTCAGTTCTTCTGGATGTAGACTGGCGATGCAGTTAAGTTTTTCCTCTTGTCCTGTAGCTGAGAGGCTATTTGTTGTGCAAATTGCTGGCCAGCGTGATGTGACACTGAGTCAGCCAGAGCCATGAGGTAGGTGTACCGACATTATTCCTTACGTCAAACCACAAAATAGGGCTTTGACTGTTAAAAATAATGGTTCATTAGGTCACAGGGTAGGACAAGGTAACTATTACAATAGAGAAAAATAAGATTTTGTGGGGGAAGCAGCTTAAACCATTTGAAAACAAATCTCTCCCCTATCCACTGTGTCCGTCCTTCCTTCTGACCTTGTTCTGCATCCAGCAGTTTTCACCGTGGATTGCAGCAGACTCCCTCTGTCTCAGAAAGTTTCCGTCACCTCTGTGTCTGTGCTCCCTGCTTTCTCGCTGGCTTGCACGCCAGCTGCAGGCTCCCTGCCTGCTCCACCCTGCACTTGCCTAAGGTTTTCCAGCAAAGCCTCCAAGTTCGCTCTCAGAGAAACCACCACCTCCCTCTCCCTTCAGAAGCTGCAAAATGCAGGACAAAACCCAGCAGCAGCTTTTGACCTTGCTGTCCGGCGCAGCCTTTCAACAAAACACACCGCACAGAAACTGTGAACAAACAAATAACTCAGGCTGTTTAACGTGTCATAGTGACAGGGTGGTGAATGGTAGGAAAGGCTAAAAGAATTTTAAGAGATGATTGGAGGACAAGCAACTAATCCTATGTGTATTTCTCCCACATTTCTTACATCGTAAAATGTCATTCACTTGTGTAGCCAGGAAGCAGAGAACTTGCTTGTTTAAGAAGAACAGATCAGGAAGGTAGTGAGGATTTTTATTACTCAGAAGGATTCCTTCTAAGGTGATAAAAGAACATAGTTATCTATACTGGCACAAACAGCAAGGTGTCTCTGCCTTGTAATATTAGAGCCAAAATATGACACTTTCTGTGCCTTAAATTCCATTTTTTTTAATCCTTGGAAGACGTGTATGAATTCCACTATAAAATAAACAGAGTTTTGCACTGAGTGTTGAGAATCTTAGAGGTTAAAAATATTCTCTACCTCCTGCCTCCTCCGTGCCCTGCCATCTCTATATATTTTCATACATATGCAAGTTTATGCTGTAAAATGTTCCTAGCAAGAGTTTGCTGTTAAAAATGCTATGCATTATACCTGATAAAATGCTGAGATAAAATGGAATTACAAAAAGCTGTGAAATACACCTCGGACAGCGTACGATGCTGTGCTAGGAAATGCACCTCGCAGGAAACGACGAAACCTGTAACCTAAAGCATGGCACCAATCAATCTATGAGGAAAACTAATATACATGATGTCTGGGTTTCGTGTACTCAGTGAGCATATTCACATGATAAGGCTTTTTATCATTTGAATGTGCTGCACCAGAAGGGAAAGGATAACAAGTGCACTGTCACCAATTTGGAATGAGGTCTGTAGCAGTCTGCTGGAAAGGAAGCGGACTATAAATGGGAGAAAGGGAGATGTCTAAGTAAGCAAGGCTTTCTAAAAAAAAAAAAAAAACACCTGGAAGAATGAAGACAATTGCTGTAGGTTTTTTTGCTACAGATTTTTTCAGTTATAATCCTCAAAAGATTTGGAGACAGAAATTAATGTAAATGTTGAAATGTCCTCAGTTTACCTTCTTTTATTTTCTTACTCCTTGCAATTTAATACAATAATATGAGCAATATTGAAGGATTTTTTTCCACCTTTTCCATTCTTCCAGACCCTCAGTTCCTTAAACAGTCATGAAAGTACCAAAAGAAATATTAAGCCCTGTACTCTTCTAGTCTGCCACTCTTCCAACACTCAATTTCTTAAAGTTACAGGATTCCTGCTTTCACCATTCTGAGGCTTTCATAGGTGCAAGTTTACTTATATAAAAATAAACCCTAACAGAACTATTATGCAGTGCATTGAACCAAATGGCAAAAATAGGGTAGGAAGAGAAAGGATGAGTAAGGGGGAAAACCAAACCAAAACAAAACGAACTTTTTCCACATTAGCTGCTGTTAAAAATACAGGTATATATGTCATTTTTCCTCCTGTCTTTTCTTCTAGTTTGATCTTTGCATCACTGAAAAACCCTGCAATATACCATTTATTTATGTTTTTGGCTTTGCACAACTGATTCTCTGCTTTTCAGTAAGCTCTACTCATAACATGTAAATATCTGTGGCAAAGACCATCCCTCTGGAGTGATACAGGATGCATTGCTAAGCAACATTTTTTGAGTTTGCTTTGGTTTTGTTCTTTTGTTCTCTCTTGGAGTTCTTGTTGTTGTTTGCTTTCTTACCTTATGAACACACAGGGAAGTTCCATGAGGGCCTCTGTCTGAAAATAATATGCACGCAGCTAGGTAAAGACTTCAGATTTTAGACAGCCCATGCAGAAGATCATGACATTTATTAAATAACTTTGAATCTGATGTTCAGAAGCAGAATCCCACTGGAATATGGGAACACAAATCAGAAGTATTTCCACTCTAGATTACTGTAACTCTCTGGGTGCATGGGTCTGCTGCAGGGTCAACTCCACAGCGGAAAATGATGAACTTTTCCACTTTTTTTCCTTCCTCTGTACTTTGGGTTTTTTTGTAAAAAGAAATCTGAGCACATAGACTAGATGGGAGCCACAGAGTACTCCAGCAAGTTCCCTTAACTAGGTGATCAGAGGTGAGGACTTGAAGACATGCTGGAGTATGCAGTCTTTGACCAACTGTTGACATAGCGTCAGTTTGTCTGTCTCATATAACTAAAGGCAGAACACACATACAACAGAGCTCCTCATATCATTCAAAAGCAAGAATAAGTCTGAAAGTCTGAATGTGTATCTCTGTACTTAAAATGTTTGAAAATTGTTAATGGAGATACGTGCTCTAAAATTGCCAACCCAAACAGCAGAAATGCAAGCACCCTTATGCTCATAGATTTGTGGCTGTGCAAAGTGTTCCCAGTACAGAAGACTCTGCAAAAGCTAAAAACACAAAGTCAAACTTTTTGGTGTTTTCCAAGAAAGAAAGAAAGAAAGAGAGAAAGAAAGAGACAAAGAAAGAAAGAAAGAAAGAGAGAAAGAGAGAAAGAAAGAGAGAAAGAAAGAAAGAAAGAAACAAAGAAAGAAATAAAGAAAGAAAGAAAAGGAAGGAAGAAAGTTAAAAAAAAGGTACAATCTGCTTCTGAAGCTGCCATTTGAGAATATGAAGCTTTTCAGCTCCTTGAATCATAACATGTCTTCCTGCCTTGCTCTTCTATTGAGACCTGCATTTTTGTTGATGCCAGTACTAGGTATGACACAGCAGTAGTTTCAAATGGGTTTACAACTGACCAGTAGCAGTCAGAAATGGTAAGTTTTCAGATATTTATGACAAAATGCATCTCTACAGACAAGGAAATCTTATATTGGTAAGATACTGGCAGCTCCGAGGCAACTTTGACATAAATTTTCAGCAAACATATCCCTGCCATTGCTGGCTGTGCTATCCTATCAATTCAGTGTGATTATCTAGTCCAATACCAGGAATCCACATTTAATAGATGGTTCCAGCAGCAATCCTCTGACACCATCAGCTAAAGCTTGTTCTCGCTATCTTCTTTACCCTCATCTTTATTGCTGTCTGCAAGAGAGCTTCCCAGTTCCATAAACTGGTATGTAAGGGCAGGTATTTGCTTCATAAACTCCTGCTGTTTCTCAACTGTTGGTGCAATGGAGGATTTTCAATACGGCATGTAATTAACTATTACTGAGCGAGTAAAAACAGGAGGGAGAAGTGTTTGTTGTTGAAGTGCAGCAGAGAAAATTGTGATTTGTCAGGGTTGTTCCTTCCTACAGTTTTTAAATTGCACCATGTCTCTCCCAAAAATGAATTCATGAAAGACTATGGTATTTTTACCAGTGATCTCTGCTTGTAGAAGTGGAAATGCCTGGCTGCCCTCCAGAAAAATAAACTCTCTAGGAACAGAAACAATCCCTCAACATTGCATATAACAGGGCAGCAGTGCAGATGATTATAGGACACTTAGGCATGGTGATAATTCATGGACATCCCTACCCATTTTGATACAAATATTTATTTGTAATGAGCTAACAAAACTCACTTTGTGCAAAAGTTACTTTTTGGGAAGTAGTTACACCAAGAATTTTACTTTGAGGTTTCATACTTGGGGCAATTGTATTTGTGTGATCTTTTTTGTGTGATCCACTGAGCACAGAAAACATTTTTGCAAGCACTGAAACTATTTGGTGGGGACAGTCTGAGACACTCTGGCAGTGCCTTTAACACTGAACTATATTGTCCTCTAAGGACACCGGAGGTCAAGGCAGTAGGCCACTGAGAGCTTGACGATTGTACAACTTCACTGTGATACTGTCAAATATCAGCATGTATTAAATGTAAATATTCATATCGAACTAGAAATTAAGCTTGAACGTATGGTTGTATAACAACCAATCAAAAATCTTGTTTTAATTGTACCGAACTTACATAGATGCTGCTCTCTTTCTCTTTTTGTTTCCTAATTTATATCGTCTCTCTTGGTGTTGCCTTTTGTTTCTGCTTCATTCTTGGCCTTCCTGACTATAGCTCGCTCTTGTCAGAATACTCCCACGTCTTTTGCTACCTAGTGCTTCCTAAATGTCTATCATCTCTACAGCTAAATTGCATAAAGCATTACTTAGCTACCAAAAAAACCCCAAACCCAACCCTACTGTGAGGGATCGTATTTTCCTATTTGGTGCTCCTATGGACTGTTTTCATTTCCCCAGCTATCTTGAGATAGGAAGGCCAGCTGTTTGCTTTTTTCACTTCTTTCATTAGAGTTCACACTTTACCTCCAGATACCCTGCTACAGCAACTGTCTTCCTACAGCAAAACCCTCTGGAGATGTAGAAACATTAGTGTTCATGTTAGAAGTACTAATGTGCAGAAACTTATCCTGTGTTGCGTATGCTGCCTCTCGAGTTCTGCACAGGGAGTAGTCAGTCTCACAGTGCTCTTCCATCTAAAAATAAAAGAGAGTGGATGAAATAAGAAAGGTTCTGTGCAACAGTGGGAACACGTTTGTTTTCTCCTTATAAACGCGTTTACCAGGCAAATACCCAACTCTAGCAGAGTTCTGCCTGACGAAGCACGTGTCCCTGCGGGGCTGTCTCTTCAGGACACCGTGCACTTCTACCGTCCTCTGCTCCTTCGTCCCTCTTAACTGGGTATGCAGTCAGCTCTGCGGTCTCTTCCTTACCTGAGAAAGCACAGTCTTTTGATTACACAAATTGGTTTGAAATAGCATTTTCTATTATTTTACTATTCTATTATGTTACTACTGTTACTCAATCACAAAGAGGATTATGGTCCTATCATCCTTGTGGCCAAACTTTATGAGAGAGTCACTAGAATAGGAAAAGCATCATCTGACTGGCATCCTCTTTCCTTTAGCTTCATTCCTGCAAGTGTTTGCAACTTTTCTCGTCAGGCAATAATGCACCGGATGCAGTAGCGTTTTTAATTACTTCAGTCACCATTCTAATACTACCATTACTTCCATAATATGTGCCCATATAAATGTAAGCTTATTGTTGAATGCAAGTGATGTCAACCTTCAGAATGGATGGTCAGTTTAATTATAACAGAATTATAAAAGGAAAATTGCTTTTTAGCCAGTATTACCCTGTAGAAGATTTTATCTGTAACTACTTAACTTGACAGCTTTACTGAAACATTGTTATAATTAAATTCCTGTATCATGTAACTGTCTTGTTTGATTTTATTTCATATTACAGTTTTTAATTCATTTAATTAACATTATAGCCTCATTAAGCAATGGTATGTTTTTAATGCAGCTCATTTGTAAAACAGATATTAAGTTACATCCTAATGGACCCATTGCACTCAAGTTCTATACTGATTGCACTCTCGCTTGACCCATGACTGAAATTAGACACAGCCTTAGATATTTAAATTCTTGCAAAATAATATGAAACTGTGACAAGCAGGAGTGGGATACCACATGAAATGTATAAGTCCTTCTTTGGCAAAGCAGGGATAGCAGAGAGTTGCAGGATGTGAAGAAGTTTGTGGCCTACACAGAAGAAAATGCAGCTTCAGTTAAAGCAAACAATAACACTTTTTGTAGCAATTTGATACTTAACATATAGTTTTTTTGGTTGGTTGGTTAGCATTTTTTTTCTTTTTTTTAAAAAAAGAAGTCTGATAAAGATTTTAGCCCAGAAAACGGCAGAACTGAATTATAAAGAAAGGGGGACTCATCCCCTGTTGATGAAAAGAGTGTTTTTTAATTGTTGCCACTTGCTGCATCTACAGTTGGAAATAGAAACCTCTTAGTAATGTCAAGTTGTCAGTGTAAGGTAACATTCAAAACGTGCCTCTCTTTTAAGTCCTTTCAAAGACATCATTTCCTACCACAGGTCCCATACTATTGTTTGATGAGTTAACAATTATTATTTGCTGGTTTTAGTTAGGTTTTAAAAATATTTTTTATAAATTTCGTAGTGCAATTTGAATTACATTACATTAAGCACAAATACCTAAAGGCAATTATTTAAATATGCACTGGTCAAAACTATATCATATTAAAAATTATTCCTTTATTTTCTATTATGGCAATTTTATATAATAGTTTGTCACCTTAATTGAACTAAACCAAAGATTCACAGTAATAGTGGATGTTAGCTTAATTTCTTTAAATGCCTGTGATTAAATTAACAGCCTTGAGGCATCCGAGTATTTTGTTGTGACGGTGTATTAGGCATTCTGGTGTCCCGAAAGCAGACTGTATTCAATAATACTTTTTTTTTTTTTAAATAAAGGATAATTACTATGGCAACTGTCTAGCATGATGCTTTCACTTTGCTTGTCAAAATCTTTGTAAAAGAGATGTTGTAGATGACATGCAGTACCTAAAAATATCCTCTAGATGACACTGTTTACTGCATTTAGAAGATGTGCAGGCGTTTATGAGAAATAGCTGTAAATTGAACGAAATACATTTGACAAGTATTGTTTGAGCCTAAGCCTGTTCTCTTGACGTCAGTGGCCAAGATTTCAGCAGTTTCAGTGAAAACAAGAAGAGCTTCTATATTTATCTATAAAACTAAACAAAAATCTTGTACTTTTCTTCCACAGAAAGGACCACTCTTTAAAATATAATTAAAATAGTTTTCATTGCATCCTGAGCTATAGAATCTACCATAGGAATGCTTCCTAATTACTGAAACTCCTTCTTACATACACACACATACTTAATTATTCTGGATGGCTTTGTTTAAAAATGACACTGTATAAATATTAATCTTTTTTTTCCAACTATTCTTTGTTCCATGATCTACATTCATTGTAGCACAGTGAATTTGAGTTCATTAGATCAGTTACTGCTATTTAGATGTAAATGTCTTCAAGGAGGATTAATTACTCTCTAATTCTGATTTTTTTTTTTAAGTCAGGATAATGAAGATATTCTCTGACATTTCTCTGATAAAAAAAAAAAAAACAACAGAAACTCCCCTTGTGCCTCCGTATAAGACAGTTCACAGTAGATATAATTTTGGAAAGTGTCTGGGTAATTTTTATGGGACTTGAGCTAGTAAATTAGGTTAAGTTGAGCTCCAGGAAGCCATTTAGTGGCTGAAATATCCATGCTCAAGTTGTCTGTCCCCCACAGCAGCACTTTGGTTGCCTCTAGAACACATGGCAAGAGTGAAAAATTCCAGAGTGCTCTCCTTCAAAAATGAATGAGAGGCCACTCTTTACTTGAAACCAGTCAGAGAAGCAGGAACTGCGACTACCATGGTGATTTATCCACAAGCACATGTAAAGCATGTAGCAGCACACGTTGCAGCAATATTTTGAACAACTTTTCAGTTTGCACGTCCCTACAGATTCTCTTAAAGAATGAGAGTGCCCTGTTTAGGAAACTGAAGGTAACTTAGTAGGAATGTTTTCAAATTACCTGTTACAGACCTCTTAGAAGTGGTAAATGAACCACCAAGAGCGTTTGAATCACAGGCTGGAAATTCCTGACAGTTCTCCAAGGAAGCGGGAGAACCAAGGATTTTCTTCCTTCTGTCTTGTGTGATTCGAGCACGCACCACCCTTCCGTTAGCAGAGTATCTTAACCTGCAACTTGTTGGTTACTCATGGATGGCCAGCCTTCTGACACTACACGGGATTTTCTTCAATGGCTGTTTCATGCAAGGGACATACACAGTTCACGGAGTAGGGAATGTAAGCCAAGAAACTCCCTCCAGTCTTATCCACTATGTTTGGGAGTCAGCACGCGCCCACGCACACACAGACAAAAAAACCCCTGTCCCAGCAGGACTTTGACCATATTATCAAAGTGAACAACATCATCAGGAGACACAGTTAAGATGTTCTTCCAGAAATTAGGAGTTGTGATTTTGAGTCTATAAAGACAAAAACTGAGTAAGTGCCTTCTGGGCTAAAGGAATATTAAAACCATTTAAACACAAATTTCATGGTTGTGCTTAAAAATAAGGTAACACAAAACACTATGTTTTACACAAAGCTTGATTTTGTAGGCATGCACTGTTTTATCCAGTAAGAAGAGGAAAAGCATCACATTTGTAGATCGTGATAGAGCTTGAGATATGCATTGCTCAGACAGGCCAAGACTAAGAAGCTTTTGAACAGCCACAGAAGTACAAGTTCAGCTTCTCAGAAATTTTAACTATGTAAATTGAAGCAAGCTGTGGAGAAACTTCCTCCAATTTAATGACATTTAAGGTCAGGCTTTCAGGACTGCATTACGAGGCAGATGCCTGTATTCTGTTCCTATCTTACTTTAGACAACTCAGATCTTTTTAGATCTGTGTTTTGAAGCTTTTTTTTTTTTTAACCATGTATCTTCTCAGTGGTCTTATGGTATTATTCACATCAGAACAAGCAGTATCAGTGTTAATGAGAACAGAGTTTGTGACAGTATAATTTAAATCAGAGCTGCCTTAGACTATGTGGGAACACTGACATAATAATTTGTAATGCTAACTTCATACAATTAAAGAAAGAATTATGAAAATGAGCCTCATGTCTGTATTTTGTGGGGACAAACTGGGTTTTCAACATTACTTCCTCTTAATACTTACTAAGACATGGCAGCCTCTGATCTTGAAGTGAGTTCCAAGTATCTTAAAGCCCATGTTCAGGCAGAGCATATTTCAGATTCAAGACCAATTTACTTTTTTCCCCCATTTTTAGGAAAACTGAAACATATGAGCTTCTGAAAGAGAACCAAATAGGTTCAACTTTTACAGCCCAATTGGAAGCTTACATGCATTTAATAAAAAAAAAAAAAAAAAAAAAAGAGAGAGAGAGAAATTACTGTTCAGCCATAGATGTGTCACTGCCAAAGAATGCCAAAATGGCAAAAGCTTTGGCTTTTACATTATGACATTTTAGATTAAATGTTTCCAAGTGACAGATGGGGCTAGCTGAGGAATACCTGGGGAGTTGTTCCATAGAGAAAGTATAGGGCACTGACCCATCACAGGCCAAAGTGGAGATAACAAACACTTTTATGAACAGAATTCAGATCTTCACTCCTGTTCAAAGACTTAGATTCCAGCCCAAATACTTAATGGGGAAGAAAAATTGAAGGCTTACAACTCCACTGGTTCTCTCATAGTAGCATAGGTATGTGTACAAAGATTCTTGCTATACCATCTGTAAAAAACATGTATCTCTAGGGCTAGCAGAGACAGTCTCTTCATTCACTTAAATGAAATCATGTTAATAAGAATGTCAGTTTCCAGATTAAAAGAATTCTTATTTCTGTCAATAATGAACAGCATATTATTGTACTGAATATAACTTGCTACTCTCATCATATATCCTGAAGTCCTCTGGCACTCACGTTGTAAGAAAAAAATCCTCTTCGGTAAGATTCCCTGCATTTCTCATTTGAGAATCAGCTGAACAGTAATGTAAGCCAAGCAATACCTGAAGTTCACCTTTGAAATTACTGGTGTCCAGTACATGAAGTTTACTAAATTGCGCAGTTGTTTTGGGGAATTGACAGCAGTGCAGCAGTGGGAAAAAAAAGGCTTTGTAATTACTACTCCTCACTGGTATGATAATAGCATAAAGGCAGGGTGGATCTGGTTTTACAGTGACTGACATACTTTGTAATGCCTGAAAGTAAAAGACCTCCCAGTTACAGAAATGAGATACTTACCATTTTTGTATTACGCCTTCATGTGTCTTCTCCTAGCATCACATTCATTTCACCTGAGCTTTCAGTTCAAGCAGATCTGTAGGTTTCTTTTTTTGTTGCACAAATGTATTGTCTTCAGTGACAAACAGTTGCATAGATACATACTAGATAGAAAAAGAATGCCTAAACAAGGGTCTGAATAAACTTGAGTTACTGTTTTCCAAAATGTTGTATCTTGGAAACGCGTATCCTCTCCTTATTGCAGGCCTGAGGTTTGCAAGCATGGATATAAGCTAATGAGCCAGAAGGCCTTCAGTCTATCCAAGCTTTAAAAAGATAAAGGGGAAAGACAGAGATATGAAAGGGAATGTAAGCACTGATCCCTGTAAATACATCTGAAAATAACAACATTCTGGCATATGTCTGAACAAACTTTGCCAGGAAAAAAAACTATGATGCTTCCAAGTGATTCCTAGTATTGCTTTTTTCCTGATTCTAAGGTGTTCTCCCCGGGAGGGAGGATTTTCCTTGCTCACACAACCTGAGTCTGCCCAAGCCCAGACGCCGGGCAGAGGGGGACCAGTGCTCTGTTAGGCTTTGCTGTGGACCGCCGCGGCACCCTCCTGCCCCTGTTAGGACTAAAAGCAATCTAATCTACCTGTCTAGACAAGGCTTTGCTCTGGTCTGATCCCTTTCTTTGGTGTTGCTTGTGACATCCCGAAATTTGACAAGGAAAGCAATTATTGATCAGTCTGAGGTGTGTTTTGCTGTGATAATTGTCTAAGCATGACTGAGTGATGCCCCTATAGATAGGTGCTTACTTATTTCCTGAGGCATGTCGTCCTCAGAGCGACAGAAACGTTGATAAGGAAGAGGACAAAATGACTAACTTTGATGGAGTTTGTGTTGAAACATCTGCTGCTTGTCAACATGGGAGGCAGAAGCAGTGATTTATTAGTAGTAAAAAAGGAAAACAAATGAAACTCTGTCTTATTCTTCCCCTGAACTATTTTCTGACTATGAACACCCAGTAAGTTCCCATGAAGAGAAAGTACTACCCCATTATCTCTGTATTTTTACTTTGCTTACATTACAACTTACCACATACATGACAACACATTATTTACTTTAAGACTTTGAGTAACTTCTGCCTATTAAGGAACCTGGCCGATAAGTCACTGAATGGAACAGTGAAAATCTATGGAGAAATCAAATTGTAGATCTAGGGTCTTTCAGATTTTTTTTCTCTTGTCCAGAATCTAAATATTTGTAGGATACTGAACAGAATGTAAATGAATACGAAGATATTTGGTGACATTTCCTATTCCCTGAATGCATACAGACCTGTAATTTCCCCCCATTGTTTTAATGAGCGTAATTTCATTTGGATTAATCCTTTCTTTTGGGCTCAGCTCTGCATGGGCACTCTGCAGAATTCTGGCTTCCACATCAAGAGGAGCTTTGAGTCGGTGTACTGCCTCCCACAGAAGGAAGACACACACCTTCTCTTTTTCATCTCTCAAGCCCTGAAGAACAAAGGTTCTTTGAGAGTCACAGCCATTGCACTGGGGCACAGGAAAGGGATGCGGTTCAGGAATCAGCACTCTTCCCTTCAGTGCATATGCATGGTAAATAGATGGGCATAATCCACTCAATGAAAGAGTGTAGCTGTTGCAATATTTCTACCATCATACTGCAAAACATACCACCCCCAAAACACAAAACGTCGAAACCTTAGATCCCTTGTTTTAACTGGAATGTTAAGAAAAGCAAAAACGTTGGAAATAAGAAGCGATCATAACAGCACAATGCTTTTAAACAGAAATTAGTCATCTGTCCTCCTTTCTGTCTGTAATTTAAAGAATGAAGCTATGTCTATGTCAAACGAGTATTTTTTTTCCCAGCGGACATAGAGTTTAATCAAGCTTCACTAGCTTAGTAACCTTTTGTAAATGGTGAGGCATGACTGACATCAGAGTAGGACTGAGAAAACAGAAGATATTTAGGTTCAAATCTGCATGTAAAGATGTCAATCTCACTAATGCAAGTTAGTGTGAGTATATATATTGATTTAAATTGAGCATTTCCTATTTCCTGTGCAAGCAAGGAGCAGGTCAGAAGTTGAAAACAGAAAAATAAAGTACGCCTGAAGGAGGTCTCGTTCCATGCTTTGGGTCTCATTCTGATCCTCAACACCGCATCAGCATAACTCCATCAATCAGATTTAGATTACCGTTTTGATGAAAATCAAAATGCTTTAGTAAAGCTTTCTTCAGATATTGTTTTGTCTGAAAACCTTTAGACTCCCTTTCTTTTCTGTCTTTTTCCTTCTCCCATTTTTAAACAATAAAGCATCAATAAGACATCAGGTTATTTGCAGGTCTTGGAATATTTTCACCTTACACAAAAGCACACTGGTTGGAATCTGCTTCTGTATTCTGATTCATCAGCTACTTCCATCGTAATAAATAACATGAGGGTAGCAAAGAATAAAACATTTTTTTTCTTTTTGTGCCACATGCAATTACATCTCTTTTAAGTGGTCCAATAATTGCATTTTAAACGGCACTTGTTTATTATTCTCTTTTTGCCATATCCAAATTGATTTTTATTGTTTTACTAAATAGTTACTAAAACCTTGGGGGGGGGGGGGAACCCAACACTTTCAAGAAAACAATTCAAGTCTGTATGTTAATCTGTACCTTTAAATAAACAGCAATAATTAATGGGAGTTTGGCACCTTGCTGTATTGTACAGTGACAGGGATTAAACACTGGCACTGCAAAATGCCAGTTTTCAGCTTGTGCATTTGTACACCCTTCAGAGCCACGAACTGACATTTGCAATCTTTGTCAGTCAAAAAAAATGGCAAATTCAGTTAAATTTAGTTCTGCCATTCAAATGAAATCAAGGTCGTCACCTGCCCCTTTTGTGATTTGATTATCCAGGGACTGAGTTTATTCTCCTGAAGAAAAACATATTAAAAGGGCCCAATTCTGCAACTATTGCCCCATCTCAGCAACTTGATTGGCTTAAATTATTCATCATTAACTGACTTAGCTATTGCTGTTTAAGAGTACAGATTAATATATAGTCCTGAAGTGTTTGCTTAAGTGTTTTTCCTTGCCTAGAGCTCTCACAACCAGTCTGAAAAAGTTAAATACATTTTGAAATTATAAAAAAGAGTATATTAAATAAATACAGTTTATAATTCAATTACCTGGCTTTTTGAAATGCTGTTGTTATGTATGGTTTACATTACACAAAATATTTTTATTGACTTCATTTGAACTATTCATGTAAATAAAGACTCCAGGTTCAATCCCTACACCCATGAAGAGGAGAAAACTCTGAAGCAAGCTCCTGAAATCCAAACCGTTAGGTATATAAAGTCTGGACAAAAGCAGCATGCTTGTGAGCAGAAACATGCTTGTAAGGATATGCAGAAGACAGGGGCTCCGCAATCCTCTCCGTATGCTGTTCCCACCTTTGCGGCGTTCTGCTCTCTCATCTTCAGACTCCCTGAAGTTTTGGGGGTTAGGAGCACAGCAGATGATAAGCATCACTTTTTGGCCCAGCACCTCTTGTTAAGAACCGGATTTCCTGAGGTTACCGTGAGACCGAATTGTGGCAGAAGCCCGAGTCAAGGACAGAGCAATGCCAGCGCTATTTTGAGCAGAGCAAATGTCTGCCCCGTGGAGGCGGACTACTTCATGGATTAAACACTATCAGTAACAGGAGGGGTCCTCACTTCTTAGCTGCCACGCTGAACCCCAAACCTCTTCTCTTTCCAGGGACAACAACATCAGGAACACCCTGAAAGATCTCGGCAGAACCGGCAGTTTGGCCTGGAATATTTCCTACTGGAGATAGGATTGAGGCTGTATTTGCTAATGATTTAAGCAGTATTTAAGAAACAAGGCCTCCAGGGATAATATTAAGGATTGCTAAATAGCTAGCACATAACCCGCTATTTGAACGCACAAGTGAGTATTTATAACACATTTCTTTGCTACGCTGGACTGAAGGGGACATGCTATAGGTGCACCATAGGTCAGGTTCCAGTGTGGCGGTGCGATGGCATGAAGTAAAAGAGCTCCTTCATTAGCATATGAATCAGCTCTCCATAGAAAGTGGTAGAACTGCAGGAGAGGAAAAGCCATTTTGCTTTAATAATAACAGCCTGTAAGAGGCAATCCCACGTACAAAATGATCAAGTGACCAGAGCCAGTTCAGTGAAGAATGATAACATTTTATGCTCGACACTTCAAGATTAAAGTCTTTAGTTAGTTAAGCATAATGCGAATCACTTTCATGTATAATGTATTGTGTGAGCCTGTAGCCAGTATGACACAATGTAAGCAATTCCATTTAGTGCAATTTGACTATAGCTAGTACAGAATAATTGGAGTCAGTTTCTAGCATGCTAGAATTTGAGTCAAATATGATATGGAAAAGAATTTGATACATAACAGTATGTAGGCAAAGATAACAAGCAATGATGTGGATGAATAGTTAATATGCTATAACACAGAAGTCATTTTAATAGGTTATGATGCGATTAGGAGTCCAGTGTTCTTATATGCGGACAAAAGCCTAATACATCACAGTAAAGAAAGAAGACTATTAAGGAACAGTATAAATAATAGTACATAGCTGCATTTGAGGAGAGCATAACATGAAATACTGTAGTTTTCTCAAATATAAGAGCACGCGAGTAAACATTTACTGGAGGATAAAACATGTCTACTCAAGTGAACATGGGAAATGTTTCAAAGCAGTTCCTCACATTTCAGAGGCTGCATAATGCTACACTGGGTGATTCCGACTCCTGCGCACGAACTCAGCCCTTTCTATTCATTTTCTCCCATTATTAGAAGCAGTTGTGACAGTTCTAGCCCCTTTGGTACTCTGGGCTTCAATTTTACAATCTGTTGTGCAAACACTACAGTCTGAAGACCTGCCTTTTCCATGAGGTTAATAATGTATGATTAGTTAAAGAACTACAGCATTTTAAAGTGAGCACGTAAACATTAACATGACAGAACCCATCTTCGGCTTTCTAATATAACTTCAGAAAACAGCAAAAATATTCTGTTACTGTGACTTGTGACTGTGTTGGGTTTAATTCCAGCAGCCACTAGTTCATTGAAATTTGACTTTTTTTTTGTCTTCCTAACTTTTCATGAGGTTAACCCTGTGTACATGAGAAGAGCTCATTTACGAGCATGTGCTAATCAGTTCTGACTACAAGTTAAAGTCATCCCTGAGCAAACAGAAAACTATTCAGCTTAGCAATAAAGTTAAATAATTATTACCAGGCTATGTGATGTGACTACAATGTGACATTGAAATGACTATGGTGTGATTAGAATAAGAATGTTATACGTCTGTGATGTTACTAGAATGAGGCTATAAAACGTCTGTGATGCCATACTGCTGTGATATGAGTAGTGTCAGGAAAAATGTGTGCATTATTAACGCATACATAAACACGCCGTATTTCAGAAGCAGACTGCATTACACAGAATGCTAGTAGTTCTAATTATCTTCTTTATTAATGGCTGTTCTGCTTTGTATTTTAAAAGACGAAAGAACTGCGTACTTAATTCATTCACAGAATTCTTTTTCTAAGTGGTCTGGCAATAAGGGTGCTCCTTCATGTGACTTGCTTGACTTTCAATGCTAGCCATCCTTCCTGTATTACATAATGAACATTTTTCTTAAACTATTATTAGATTCAGTTCCGTTTGCTACCATTACTTGATGTCATCAAAACCAGGATCAATTTTTTTCTGTGTGTGTCTGTAACCGGAGTCTTTTGGACACAAATACACAGCACAGCAAAACTAACTGTTTAACCTTACACATCACGGGACTGCAAGATGTGCAATGTTCACATACACGATGTCTGCATCTGTATGACTAGCAAGGATATGTACATTTATCAGTACGTACCGATACAAAACCCAGCCATGCAAATTACTGACCTCTGACAGATACAAGCGGTTTCCACCGTTAGTTAACGGTGCACACACATATGGGAGTCTAAAGGTAGGAGCCTGCATCTGAAAATGTAAAATCTTCAAGGTAGGAACTCGGATCTTCAGCTGGCCAACGCTATCTACTGAAAATGTAGAAATTATCTAGATACGGTACAGCGTACAGAAAAAGTCAAATGCTGATGTTATCTTTGGTTTTTGTATGCATATGTATTTGAAAGGCTTAACCAGAAACAGCAGCCAGCGCGGCCACGTACCCAGGCGTACTACATTGGATAGGTACTGTGTCATACCGCTTGCAAGTTCAAGCTGAGAAAAGCTAGCAATAAAAGCACAGTCAAATGAAGGTTCATTCACGCTTCAGAAAATGTTGAAAAAGGCACTACATATAATGCACTATATATAATCCACTATAATCATCTTCTTGTCAGACTTTTGAGGTCACTCCTATCGTAATACATTGGCATTTTATTACACTGTCTTCCAGGCATGTGACGCTTCTTTGTGGCTAGCTGGGTAATTTACCTGTGTCATTTCCAGGGGAGGCGAAATGATTGCTTTGATTATTTATCAAACCACAGAGAGGACTGGCTTCCAGTCCAGCGTTTCAGCAGGCAAAAACCCAAAGCAGCGGAGCAGCTCCCTCCTTCCTTCGGCAAGCACCGCGGCCGACCCTTCGGGAAGGGGAAGGAGAAAGGTGTGCAGGCGCAAATGGGAGCCGAGACGGGGCTGGAGTCAGAGCAGCCTGAATTATAGATGAAAAGGCATGTATTAAAGATCGAGCCGGAGGAGGGCCGGGGCAGGGTGTTTGCTGGGGCGCTGCGCGGCGGCGGGCGGGGGCAAGGGGGACCGAGCGCCATCTGACGCGCCCCCCCGCCCAAATTTAAAAAAAAAAAAAAAAAAAAATCAAAACCCCCACCAACAGCCCAAACGCACATCAAATCCTTAATTTTTCCCGGTTACCCTGGGGCTACGCGCAAGCCCGAGGAGCCTCTCCGCCCTCCTCCGCGCCTCCCGGGCGCCCGCCCGCCGGGTCGCCGCGCCCCCCGCTCCGCGCCCCCGTCCCCGCTGCCCCCGCGGCGGCTCGGCGCCCCCCGCCGGGCCCTTGCGCAGGGCGCGGAGCCTCCGCGCCGCCCCCGCCGGCCCGCGGAGCGACGTGCCCGGCCGCCAATGCGGGGCCGCGCTCCGCCATCCGCCGCCCCCGCCGGCGCCGGCCAATGCGGTGCGGCGGGGGGGGGCTTAGCGCCGCTCGCACCCTCCCTCTGGGCTCGCCGAGAGTTATATCAAGAATTTCGGCTCAGAGAGAGAGACGGAGCGGGCGTGTGTGAGGGAGAGAGGCTGCGAGGGAGGAGGGAAAGAAGCGCCGTCGCTTCCTCCCGTCACTAAAGCAATAACCTATTAGGATTTTTTTTTTTTTTTTAAATTTTAATTTTTTTTTTTTGGTGGGCAACTATCACCCCAGAGATAAAGAGAGAAGCACCGCCAGAGCAACTCTTGTCATTTCCACTAAGAAGTTGCAGACTTCATGTAGCTGTCTCTGCTCTGCTGAGAGAGGGAGGGATGGAAATCGCGTGCGGTGCAGAGCAGAAAATACCCCCGGTCTAAAGGAGCGCACCGGCTTTTTGCTTGCTGTTTGTTTGGGTTGTTGCGTGCGCGTTAAACACCCGAAGGATCGCCGCTTAATAGAAATGAAAGGCGGAGAGGATGACTAACGACAGAACTGTGAATTTCTTCCCTGGAGTTGCTAATTTGCCAGCCCGAAGCAACACATATCTCGAGGAGGAAGCCTTCGGCTGCTGCTGATTTCTTCAAAACTGGTGGTTTACCAGATGCATTGTGCTGTATCTGCCGGAATAGATCATTGCTTAGCTGCAGCAGATCGTCAAAGGTAGACAACCAACGTAAGTGCAAAGTTACCCATACACTGTGATGCATTTCATTTAAAGGGGGGGGGGGGGGGGGGGGGGGGGAAGCCAACAGGCAGCATATTTATCTAGGGAAAGAATCAGTGTTTGGGATTCAGTTGATGTTGGTGGCAAAGGCTCACCTACTCGCTGTCTCTGCATCCCTACCTGCATCACTCTGCTGGAAGTAATCACGGGCATCAGCTACCGTGCAGCTTAATGCAGATAAGATGAGTGCTTAGGGTCTGCCTGGTTCCGCCAAACTGTAGGTGCTGGCAGCCTTGCAGCCGGATAATTCGCGGTTAGCAGAGCATGCAAACAGAAGTCTGTCTGTCGCTTTCTTTTTTTTTTTTTTTTTTTTTATTTTTTTTCACCTGCATTATTAGTCTGCAGTATTTATGTCTGGCAGCTGCTAATAACATCCTGAAGGGAGATCAGTGTCAATGGGGCTGCACCTTTTTTCCTTCTCTCGTCATGAGAAAATACATTTGCTCCCCCCACCCCCCCCCCCCCCAATCTGTAAACATGCTGGCTGCTCCTAAGTTGCATTTGGAATCTCCAGCCTCCTGATCTGTATTGTGTTTAAAGCCAAGCAAATAAAGTTTAAGGTTATTAAACAGAAGGAGAAGTATCCAACATCTGGAGAGGAAACATTGAGCTGAGAGTGTAAGAAACTGTAAGTCCTGTTATTGTCTCATCAGTTAATAGGGATGTGAAGTAGCCGGTGACGACTGCTGCAGCAGCAGCATGTCCGGGTGGTTATTTCCCAGTACGATAGCTATAGAGGGGGATGCAAGGCACAAGGAGCAGAGAAAAATCCGGTTTGCAAGAGCTAAAAAATATGTATGGAAGCAAACAACAAATTACATTTGGCAGCTGACATAGCAGTTAGAATCCAGAAGTAGTGCGGGAAAATTTTTTACTTGCACCAAATCACTGGGCGGAGGAGGGTAGAGGGGGAATGCACGTTACGGATTACACAGCGTACCAAGAAATTATTCAGAAAGTACGTGTCGAAACTGTAGCTACCCTTAATCCTGCAAGTAGTTATTTCCATTCTCGCTGTGTGCAAATGCAGCCAACGGGATATTGGTACATTTGTCCGGAAGGATTGCTTGTAAAAGGGAGCAGTAGGAGAATGTACTGCTGCAAGTGTGCATTGCAAAAACAAGTACTAGTTGGAGATTGTGGATTTGTCATGCCTAAAAAACCAATAATGTTGTTTGTGTGGTTGTGTTGACAGTGCTGTCTCCAAATAAGAAATGAGATGTAATGCATCCTGCAGTCCATGCACGCCTCCTCTTGCAAATCGCGCATCATCCCTCTCTGGAAACCTTTAAGTCCTAAAATCTGGGAAAAGAGAACAAAAACATTATCATGGACCTGAGGGATTTTTACCTGTTGGCCGCTTTGATTGCCTGTTTAAGACTGGATTCTGCTATAGCTCAAGAACTTATTTACACTATTAGAGAAGAGCTGCCTGAAAACGTACCCATTGGGAACATACCAAAGGACCTGAACATTTCTCACATCAATGCTGCCACGGGGACCAGTGCCAGCCTTGTCTACAGACTGGTGTCTAAAGCAGGGGATGCCCCTCTGGTCAAAGTGTCCAGTACCACTGGGGAGATCTTTACGACGTCTAACAGAATAGACAGAGAAAAACTCTGTGCTGGAGCTTCCTATGCAGAAGAAAACGAGTGTTTCTTTGAACTTGAAGTGGTGATTCTACCCAATGACTTTTTTAGGCTGATCAAAATAAAAATCATTGTGAAGGATACTAATGACAATGCACCTATGTTTCCATCCCCTGTCATCAATATCTCCATCCCAGAAAACACTCTGATCAACAGTCGCTTTCCAATCCCATCAGCGACGGATCCCGACACAGGTTTCAACGGGGTGCAGCACTACGAATTGTTAAATGGGCAGAGTGTCTTTGGACTGGATATTGTAGAAACTCCGGAAGGAGAGAAGTGGCCTCAGCTGATCGTCCAGCAGAACTTGGACAGAGAGCAAAAGGACACCTACGTGATGAAAATCAAAGTGGAGGATGGAGGTACCCCCCAGAAATCTAGCACAGCCATCCTGCAAGTCACAGTAAGTGATGTCAATGATAACAGGCCAGTGTTTAAAGAGAGTCAAGTAGAGGTTCATATACCGGAGAATGCCCCTGTAGGCACTTCTGTAATTCAGCTTCATGCTACAGATGCAGATATAGGAAGCAATGCAGAAATCAGATACATTTTTGGTGCCCAAGTTGCCCCTGCAACCAAAAGGTTTTTTGCTTTAAACAACACCACGGGGCTGATTACAGTTCAGAGATCCTTAGATCGAGAAGAGACTGCTATTCACAAAGTGACAGTGCTGGCTAGTGATGGTAGCTCTACACCGGCTCGGGCAACCGTTACCATCAATGTCACTGACGTGAATGATAACCCTCCTAACATAGACCTCAGGTACATAATAAGTCCCATCAATGGCACAGTGTACTTATCTGAGAAAGATCCCATCAATACAAAGATTGCCCTAATTACGGTTTCAGATAAGGATACTGATGTGAACGGCAAAGTGATCTGTTTCATTGAGAGAGAGGTCCCCTTCCACTTGAAGGCGGTTTACGACAACCAGTATTTGCTAGAGACCTCTTCCTTGTTGGACTATGAGGGCACCAAAGAATTCAGCTTTAAAATCGTCGCTTCTGATTCGGGCAAGCCCAGTTTGAACCAGACTGCCCTGGTAAGAGTTAAACTGGAGGATGAAAATGACAACCCTCCGATTTTCAGCCAGCCTGTAATTGAGCTGTCAGTTTCTGAAAACAACCGGCGTGGTCTATACTTAACAACTATTAGTGCCACAGATGAAGACAGTGGGAAAAATGCAGACATTGTTTATCAGCTTGGCCCTAATGCCTCCTTTTTTGATCTGGATCGAAAGACAGGAGTTTTGACAGCCTCGAGAGTTTTTGACAGAGAAGAGCAGGAACGTTTCATTTTCACTGTTACAGCCCGAGACAATGGCACCCCTCCTTTGCAGAGTCAAGCAGCTGTAATTGTTACTGTGTTGGACGAAAATGACAACAGCCCCAAATTTACTCATAATCACTTCCAGTTTTTTGTATCGGAGAACTTACCAAAGTATAGCACGGTGGGGGTGATCACGGTGACCGATGCGGATGCCGGGGAAAATAAAGCGGTGACCCTTTCCATCCTGAATGACAATGAAAACTTTGTGCTGGATCCGTACTCTGGAGTTATAAAGTCCAACGTTTCTTTCGATCGAGAACAGCAGAGCTCCTACACCTTTGATGTTAAGGCAGTGGATGGAGGGCAACCTCCTCGCTCTTCCACAGCGAAAGTAACCATAAACGTCATGGATGTTAACGATAACAGCCCCGTTGTCATCTACCCACCTTCCAATACGTCTTTTAAGCTAGTGCCGCTCTCAGCAATTCCAGGATCGGTGGTAGCTGAAGTCTTTGCTGTGGATATAGACACTGGAATGAATGCCGAGCTTAAGTACACAATTGTAAGCGGAAATAACAAGGGTTTGTTTCGGATTGATCCCGTGACAGGTAATATCACTCTGGAAGAAAAACCAACTCCTAATGATGTGGGGCTGCATCGCCTGGTTGTCAACATAAGCGATTTGGGTTATCCCAAATCCCTGCATACTCTTGTGCTTGTGTTTTTGTATGTAAATGATACTGCTGGAAATGCCTCTTATATTTATGACTTGATACGCAGGACTATGGAAACACCTTTGGACCGGAACATAGGGGACAGTAGCCAACCCTACCAAAACGAGGACTATCTCACGATCATGATCGCTATTGTGGCAGGTGCCATGGTTGTCATAGTGGTGATATTTGTCACGGTTCTCGTTCGCTGTCGACATGCATCCAGATTCAAAGCTGCCCAGAGGAGCAAGCAAGGTGCTGAGTGGATGTCTCCCAATCAGGAGAACAAGCAAAACAAGAAAAAGAAAAGGAAGAAAAGGAAATCTCCGAAGAGCTCTCTTTTGAACTTTGTGACCATTGAGGAGTCCAAACCTGATGATGCAGTTCATGAACCTATCAACGGGACAATAAGCCTTCCAGCGGAGCTGGAGGAGCAAAGTATAGGAAGATTTGATTGGGGCACAGCACCACCAACAACCTTTAAGCCTAACAGTCCTGATCTTGCCAAGCATTACAAATCTGCCTCTCCACAGTCTGCTTTTCATCTCAAACCTGACACTCCAGTTTCAATGAAAAAGCACCACGTGATTCAGGAACTCCCGTTGGACAACACCTTTGTTGGTGGTTGTGACACCCTTTCCAAACGCTCTTCCACTAGTTCAGATCACTTCAGTGCCTCAGAGTGCAGTTCCCAAGGAGGCTTCAAGACAAAGGGCCCCTTACACACCAGACAGGTAAACGAGCACTTTTACTGGTCTATAAGTACTGCATACAAGTGCCCGATCAACCAGTATTAAAAGTGCCACTATGTTGTGGGTTTTTTTGTTTCAGTCTAATTTAATTTAGTTATATTACGGGGGGAACAAAAAAAAAAACAAAACAAAAAAAACCCAAACCAAAACCAAAAAAAACTTGACCCCTTTATCATTTACCTGGGGCCTAACCATGCATTTGAGAAATGCCTCTGATACTTTGGGTTCTGAAGTACACTGATTGTTAAAGGACTGTTATGCATCCGTGCATGTGCACGTACATATGCATAAACAAAACTGAAAGAAAAAAGTTTTTTTTTTTCTCCCCAGTATTTGACTGTCCAAATGTAAAAGTTATTGAAGAAGAAAAACTGTTTCCTTATATGCCAAATTTCAGTCAGAAAATTTGACTGTTTTAAGATTGAAGGGATATGTACATTCAGTTTCAAATTTTGAAGTGAGTCGGCTTGAGTTTCTTCTATAGTTCCAGCTGATTTGAAATCTTGTTAAGTTAGTGTCACTGAAGGGGTTAATTTTTTTCCCTAACAAAGACGGCTGAATTTCCAAGCTACTTCATCTGTGAAGCACGTGGTTTGTTGGTAGGATATAACTAAGCCATACGGAAGTCTTCCTCTGAGTTCAAAATTATTTTGTTGTAATAGATTAAAGTTGGTATCGCATAGACAGTGTGTTGCATATTTTAAAGAAATGGCCAAAGCATACTTTTGAAAGGAATGCGTTCTCTGAATACACGTGAATTATGCAGGAAAAAAAGTCAGCCTATTGTAAATATTTTCTCATCTTAGTAATGCATAAGTGATCTGTCATAACTCATTTTAAACTGTGAAATATGCCATATGAAGAGGGATTAGGAGGCTGAGAAACTCATATTTCAACCAAATCCAGCATTAGTTTTTCTTAGGTCTAATAATTCCTTGCTAATAAAGATTTAAATGCGGCGCTGTCTAATTTATTTTATTGGTGCTTGTCTGTTGCCACTAAATTAGCACGTCCGTGTAGCCTGTAGATGGCACTGGGGTACCACGTCGCTCACGCTGGCCCGGTGCCAGCCCTGCAGTAGCTAGGAAAAGGGGGGGCGAGGTGGGGGGGCGGGGGGTAAGGACCAAGCTGATATTACAGCCAAAGAACCTTTTATTTAATGATAGTCGCACCGGAGCGGTCAGTAGTTAAGTTCGCGTGTTTGCCAGGCAGCTTCCGTAGCGCTTCGCTTTCGCTCCGCCGGCTTCGTAGGTGTTAGGAGTCGCGCTCGTATCCCTGCTGGTGCTGTACCCTCCAAGTTAGGGTGATTTGTCTGCATTTCTGACAGATATGAATCTTGGAGAACCGAGTGAGACACATTTAGGCTTGTCTTTGCAAAAAGATTTTGACAGTAGCCAAGTTTAGGATAAAGTCATCCTCTTGCTGTTGCATTAGCCTTATCTGAGATGAATGTGACGTTCCCAGAACTGTGTCTTGACTTTGGGTGTCTGTAAGGTGTCACGCTAACAAGATGCTAAGAATAAAACAAGCACTTTTGAGGCAGTTCTGCTAAAGTAACTGCTCTAAAACAACTTGTACTTACGACGAGACACTGAAAACATCACAGAAGGTTGTCACAAAACCTTAACCTTTCTAAGGACTTTAAAGAAGGGTATGCTCCCGGAGCTGTTGTCAGGCTGTTACACAGCACCATATACATACTGTCAACGTAAATTAAAAAAAAAGAACCAATTTAAAAAAAAAAACCAACAAATTTATAGAAGAGCTCTGAATAATCTGCGGTTACTCTGCTGAAGTTTTCTCCCCACTTTTAGTTACAAAATGTAACACCCTCAACCCACACATTCCTTTTCGGTTCTGAGATGTTGTTAATTTAGCTTAAATTAGCTTTCCAAACTCCATTAGGAAACTGAGACTTAATTCCCCCACAGCATTTAGAGGCAGTTAAGACCCAAAAAATTATTTACCTGACAGAATGTATAAGCTCTGCACAGTGAAATTGAATATGAGGAAAAAAATAGACCCCTCCAAACAAAAACTACTGGCAGTATTTTCAGAGTTACCCATCTTCATTACATTAAATGTACTGGTTTCAGTTTAATAATAATATCAGTCATTATACCTGTATATGGACCTGATTCAAATTCCACTAAAGTCTTACTGGATCCTTTTTGAAGTCAGCAGATACTCGTATCATATGATTTGGATTGCTCCCTGCAAAAGCTGTAATATTAGATGTAGCTGAAAATATAACTCTTTCTTAGGTAGACAGTTATCTAAACTGAGCTTGTGTGTTTTTATTCTGTGGGGAAGGAGACAGTGTCTTTTTTTTCTCCCCAATGATGAGTGTTACAGGACGTAACCCTTTTATGCCCCCTTGTCACTTTTGGCTGGAGGAGTATAGCCAGCAATGGTAGTAACCATTAGCAGCCTTCCTGTTGTTCTGCCTGTAATTCCTGAAATCAGGATGCGTTTTAGCTAATATTCATTGGCACAGGAGTTAAATACACTTTCATAGGTCTTTTTTTAGATTTGTGATGAGTATGGCCCTTAAGCAAAGTATTCAGACTTGAAAAGCTTACTGAATAGTAGTGTGTACTAATGCCACAGTATCTGAAAAACTTTTTTAAAAATTCCTTTAGGAAGAGATACTTAGTTCTGTGCCACTGTACCGTCTTCTTGAGGTTTAACATAATTAATTTTGCTGTATCTAATGGTAGAAGTTGTATTAAGTTACCTATATATTCGTCAAGTTTTCTTTATGTGGTTTGCAAAGGGTGCGGGAATTGTTGTGGAGGATGTTAAGATAGGGAAAGAAGAAATATAGGATTAGTATATACCTAAGAAATATCAGCATCCTCCATTTTTACTTACAGTTTCTTTCAGTCCAAGGTAAATACGCATGCAATGTATCTTGGAGATACATTAATATTAATAGAGAGCTGAGACTGAAGTCCACACTTGGACTTCATTCAAGCAAAATCCCATTACTCTTAATGGGAGCTTGGCCCTAGAAATCTGTTAGAACTGAGTCCTAAGTCAGAAAGGTTTTAATGTTCAAAAATAGATTGTTCAGTACAAATTTCTTAGTATTTTTTTGCTGGGCAATTTCTGTGCAATCGTCAGTAAATTTAGTGGAAGTTCTGTGGTTAAATCTTCACGTGTCACTTTGAATTGCACAGGCTGATGTTTCAGAAGTACCCAGTATAAAAACCAAAGCCTTCTTCAAGTGCCTATCTTGCAGTAAACCTGGTGGATGCTCTGAAAAGAGCATTTTTGAATACTTGAACTTGGGATTGTTATAAATGCTAATTCACATAATTAGGAGTATGGAAAGGATGTTGCACACCACCAGCTTATATAGCTAAGCTTCCAAAATCAGTGTTATGACTCATAAAGAATACTGAAATCTATGCAGGCTTCTCAATCAGTGTTCTTTTCAGTATTTGATTGAACTTTAAAATGCACTTCAAATTAGTAAGTCACTACACCAAACAGCTACATAGAAATACAGTAGAAGACGACATGTTGTATTCTTCTGTGTGAAAGGCCTCTTATAAAAAGCAAATAAACAGACAAAAAACTCCTACTCAGTGTCATTAGATTAACAATAGATTAAATAATAAAAGAAATTAGGGCCAATTTACCATGGTTATCCCAGTTTTAAATGATAGCAACTTCATTTAATCAGATTTGAAGTACAGCGGTGACAAATAACACAGGTTTAAAAATATGTATCAGTATGGGTTTTGAGCAAAACCTTCAGTCTTCATTCCTGATCAAATAGCATTTAGGCATGTGCTTATTTTTCATTTAAAGTGGTGGGACTGAAGCAGATCCTTAAAGTCCAAACGACTTCAGATGTTGTCTTCAAGAAAGACAGCCGTAAGCACACTCTAAGCACTTTTCTGAATCAAGATGATAATTTATAAATTTTGGAAATGTGCACAGTTCTAGTAAATTCAGGAAAGCTAAATATATTTTAACACTGTCCTTTTATTTCTGTGCTCCGATGGCAGAAATTAAGGATTTGGGGCTTGAATGACACATTAAACGCATTCCATACTAAGGTGTATTTTTAATCATATAGTCAATAACATAAGCTCTATGGAGCTTGCTTTACTCCTTTTTCAGTCAATGGACTTTTTGCCTGATCAAGGAATGAGTAGCCAGGCTCCCGCTGATCAATGCACATCACTTAAGCTTTCTGTGGCAAATGTAATTGATGCTATCTTACTCTGGATTGTTTAAATTTGTAACTTCAGGGTTTATGTAAGAGAAAAGAAAAGCTGAAAACATTAATGACCTTTAATTTGATATGCTGAGAGTGGCAATTTCAAGGTGCATAAGTTGATGGAAATCTGCATTGGAACAGCAGTGCAGAGTCTACGTCACCTGCAAATATTAAAATTCTGTAACCATAGCATTACATAATTCTGTGCGCGGTATTATTTTTAGTGGCCTTGTTTTACCGCTCAGTATAAAAACAATACAACTCCATTGTTTCTTTTTTATGCTTAATTTCTTTTATGTGTTATCATGGATATTAGTCTTGGGTGAGGACTACTCACCTGGAAAAAAGTCTGCATGTAAAATTCAATTGTTTTTTAGTTCATATATTTATATATCTATATCTATACTAAAATATTAGAAATGGTTAAAATGTACAGTGTATTTTTTCTATCCTTGTATAACTGAAAATAGGTTAACGGATTTTGCTCAACTGTCTAAAGAAATTCATCTTTGAGCTGAGACCAAGCATGGAAAATTTCAGCTGAAAAGAAGAATTTTTCAGAAAGTTAAGAGCATGTGAAAACTGGGGGTTATAATGGAAATCTGAACATAACCTTAAGCTATAATACCATTTTCAATAGTGACAGTAGAAATGCTAAACTAGAGTAGGGAGCATTTTGTGTATACAGATACAGACAGTAAAAGCTTAGCAAGCTTCATTTCTCTTTAAACCTTTCCCATGCAAAAGATTTTTATCAGCATCACTGAGGTCTCATCTGTCCTGAATGTGCAAAGCCAAAGTTTCACAAACGCTAATAAATGTGTGCCACACACTGGACTGAGAACCGGATCCTGAGAGTTTAATGCTATGGGAATTTTGTGATAATGTTCTTTTGTATATAGGAACAAGGAGGGATCTTTTTAGTTTCCATTTCAGATTTTCACTTCCAAAGTATCTATTCTTCTAGCACAGCAAAACCATATCGGCCACACTTTATTGACAGCAATTTTATTGTAGCTAGAGGCTTACAGTAAGCTGTTTATTGCTGTTCCCTAACTCGGTTGACAGCAATTGGGGAATTAATTTTCTTGCCCCTGATGTGCTTTCTTGGGTATAAACAACAGATGTTAAAGATATGAAAACTGTGACCCAGTTTACATTCAGCAACTCTTTACGGGCACAGTCTACCTGTCTGAAGTGCAGGTTTCAAGTCCTAAGTAAGACTGCTTCATCAGTTCTAGGATTCTTATTTTTGCAGTAGAACTGTTCATCTATACGTATTATACACAAGGGCAGATACATAATACCTAATGGACCAATCCTCAGCTAGGCAAATTCAGTTCAAGAACAGCTGAGTCCAAGTTTCCTTTATTTCAGGAGTTGCTGTATCTTCTTACTTTAGCATTTAATTGCACCAACATACAGGATATAACTGACAAAATGGACATACCATGTTCTGAAAGATCTAACAGGGATTACAGGTGATACCTGAATTTTTGGTATCACTTCTCCCACATGGTGGTCTGTAAAATCTATACTCAGAAGTTTCCTCAGTTGCTACTCAAGTACAGCCATCTCACATACAATCTGTAATGCCCATGCCTTTGCTGAAGGAAAAAGAAACGCTCACAAAATCATATATTATTTTCTTCTTCTTTTTTACTGCTTTGACTTTCCAGCCGGTGGTGGAATGTATGTAAAATGATTTACCCCAGTAGGCTGACATGGGCATTTAATCAGTTAATTTCTAGTTTACATGAGATAACATTCCATTGAGTGGAAAAAGATTTCCCTGGCTCTAGATAAGAAATGAATGGATGCTATCATATTTTACTGAAGTACGGAGGGAGGGGGGCATCTTTTGTTCATTTCCACTGGTGTCTTTTAGCAAGACATTTGCAACATAAGAAGCATCTTCCCTAACTGAGTTTTTAAGTACTTGTCTAGACGCAAAATGCAAATCATCTTCACTGCTCCTTTGTAATTAAAATATCGTATAAAAGAGTTCCTTCTAATATAGTTGCAATAATTTTGTTGTAATGGATTGTGTTCTAGTGAGCTATAAACTCTCTCTGGAAACAGAAGTAGCCGTTACTGACAGAAGACACCTTAAATGTATTACTGCACTATTACCTTGGTCGAGCGATTATGAAAACTACAAATAAATAAATAAATGAAATTGTTTTGTATAGCAACATTGTTGTAGCCATACAAAACCATGTGTAGATTGTTCCTAGGCTCTAAGGATTCAGGGAAGCATTGGGACCACTATAGTTTTGATGTTAAATTCATATTGATCTTACTAAAAATACCTGGAATTTCAAATCTTGGAAGGATTTGGCCTGTGTTCCCAATTTAGTTTTCAGTTTTCTGAGTACCATGAATTATGTGTGATAATACAGAGGGAGGTGGTTAAAAATCTGATTTGTGTCCAAATTGTACCAGTCTCAAAAGTTGCCCATTCTTTGTTTCTTCTCATTGTTTATTTTGTAGCTGGTGAGTTGTGGGGGAGATTTGTTTTAAAGTCTTGGCATGGGTTGTCCTGCATCTTCTGTTGCACAGAGGGAAGAGTGAGTAATTCAGCATTTGTCAGGATTTGTTGGTGTGTAGTGTCTTTAGCTTCCTATGAGCTGATGTTGTAGTTTTGCCATTTATTTTGTGAAATGCCACACTGAATTTTTTGTGCACAAATATTAATATTATTACGTGAAAGTTGTTCTGGAATATGCACACTTCTTGCTACAAGAGGAATATAAGGAGCTCTTTCTTAGAGTAACAGTTCAACATTTGAAGCTAAATCCAAACTGTGGTAAATCTGCTGATTTACACCATTTGCAGCTTTTCCTGATGTTAACTTCTTTATAAAATCAATACGATGATGTTGAGATAATATTTCCAAAATCTAAAAAACATGTAAAATTAATTGGGAGTCAAGTGAATTAAAAATAATTTTATTTTGAGCTGAATTTGATAAAATGTGGAGGATCAGCTGTCAGATTTTTCTTCCTTCCTTTGTTTCCTCCCCCACGTTTGCAGAAACAAGATCTAGGTAGCATTTTAAAATAGCAACCTCTCCTCACTCCGAAAAATTAAATTGGATATTCTCACTGGCTGATAGCTGAAAGAGGATAGCTATTGATATTGATTTGTAAAACACTTAGTAGCCTCAAACTGGTATTCGTCCATTCTCCCTCATTCCTTCCAGCCAAATTAAGTGTTAGATACAACTACTTTTATTTGTAACTTTGCAGGCTATTCTGAGTAACCCCTAGGCTTTCATGTGTTACTAGTAAGAAAATTCTGTGATTGGTTTTCTTAATTGTTATAAATTGTTAAATATCTGCCTGTACAATATTTTCGATTGAATGAGCTACTTTAGCCTATGCCTTATATGGTCATATAGCCTTTAAAACACCAAAAAAGTAAGATGAAGACCATGTGTTCAGTTGTGAATGGTATTTGCCATTCTTACAGCCTCTTGTTGATTGGTGGCTAGCAGTAATATCTCTTAAATAGCTAAACCTGATAGATGGAAATTTCTGTCTCATAATCTGTGCTCCTTCAAAACACAAAAGGTTATGGAGGCAATTGTGTTTCTGAGGTAAAGGCGTCTGTAGGATACATATGTTTCTATATATGACCTATATATCAGGTTATCATAGGGAGTGATCACTCAGAATCCGTAAAAGAAATGAAGGATTTGCTACTGAACTTCATGGTGGAATACTTTCACGACAGGTTAATGTGAGTCTCTTATCTTCTCCTACCAGTATTTTTTGGAAGAAAGTTTTAACAAAAGTTTGGTTTTAAAGGAAAGGGGTCCAGGTGCTCCAGAAAAGGGTGCAGACTCATGAATTTTGATTTAAGAGAACACATCCTTCCTGTATAGAATAAGATGCAGAGCCTGAAAGAGAGTGATATTTAACCCCTGGTTTTAGTAGCTTTCCATTCAGTGGGATAGGTTTTGGGAATACCGTTGTTACGCCAGTCCCTCTCCTTGCAGCATGTAATGAATATATCTGAACATTAGTGTTGCTTCAGATGCCCAACTTCTGATTGTGGGTCTAGCCTAATTTCTGTAAATGATGTTCGCAAAAAGTATAATTTGTATAATTTTCAACAGTACACTTAGCTGGTAGCGCCTGTGCACACAGTACCTGATTTTGCTTAACTTCTAATTGTATGTCAGATCTAATCTGCTTCACTGCGTTCATGATTTACTCCACCCTAAAGAAAATATGCTGGTTTAAACTAGTTGCCGAAGCTCATGGATACAGTTGGGTGAGATGCATCCCACACCAGAGAAGAGTACGATCCAGTGTGATCCCTACTCTTCACTTCACCAGGGAAGAGCATGATCCAGTCCGGTTTTCTCACTGAAGTCGAGAGAAAGGTTTTAAGGGTATATATTTCTTTAAGAAAAGGTATTATTTGCATAGTGTCTACACACACAAAAATGTATAATGTGCACAGATGCCTTTGGGAAAGTCTTCTTTAGATTATCGCTTGAATTCAAAGGCTCCTGAAGCAACAGAAAGACTCTTACTGACTTTTTATTAAATTGTTACCTGGCCATTGCTACAGCTGTCTATTTTAGAAAGACAGTGCAATGACACACCAGTTATTTTGTTTTGGTGTTGTGCCAAGTATTTCTGTTTTTCCTCAGCGTTGCATGTTCCTTGATACCTCATGCTGTGAATGTGAGTAGAGAAAAAGAAAGTTGTAAACTTCTGATCTCTACCCTCGGTCTTACCTGGCCATTGGCATTATAGTGTAAAAATGCTTCTTTTACCTCTCTGGTTTAGGTATGTGTCTGGAGCAGTATGAATTTTCAGTCACTTGTCAGATTGTTTCACTTTTACTATTTCAGAGATACAGGTCAAAATACCAGTGAAGTGCTAGTGTTACCAGTAAGAGAATTTGAAATTGCCTTCAGTTTGTGACAACAGTACCCTGAAACATAGATCACGGTGAAGTCTGTGGCATCCGGAGCAGCAGGAGGTAGACTATGCACCAATAGCAAAGCCCTAGTCATCTCTCACATTTTTAACAACTGCCAGATAAATAAAAAAAGAAATGAAATCTGCATGTGTCTGAGGACAGTAAACCTTGCCAGTTGAAATTTAATCTCTCCCCTGTACAGGAGATGGACTCTCCTGTTTGAGATTTCATCAGTTTCATTTCAGAAAGCTGTTACATCTGTCAAACATTTCAGTTTGAAACGAACGCCTGATTTTTTTTGCCTTTGTATGCTACAAGAGCACCAGGTTGTCAATCAGCAGAAATACAAAATGAGACAAGATAGGTGATCCCGCTACTGTGATTGGCATTTTATTTTTATTTTACAACCCCTTTTTTCTTCCTCAAACTGCAATGACTTAATGGCAGTGCTGGTCTATACTGTGGAAACAGATGAGAAACATGGATATAGTGAAGGGAAGCCACCCTTGGTTCACCCCAGTCCTGTTGGTCTCGACTGCTGATGGCCATCCTTTTGAGGGTACTGGTACAGTCCCAAGTGGGCAATGAAGCTGGAGGTGAACATTGCTATGAATTTTGTGAATGTCCGTCTTGTGTGAGTGAGATGAAAATATACTGTATGAATGAGATTTAAATGCACTTACTTTTGTTTTTCTTCATTTTTGCTATAGAATTAATACATTGCAACAAACCTTATGCAGTCCATAATATTTAACTGGTAGAGCAGGACCACTTCTGGGTGGGCTGTGTAGGCTTTCAAAGTGCCTCCAGGCAAAGGGGTGGTCCAGAACCTTCAGCAAGTAATTTGAATCTCATAACATTTTGGGGTTTTAATCTGCTTCCCTGATTACTAATCAGAACTTTTGTTTCTTAATGTGATTTTTCAAATTCTGGACTAAGATGTTGTCAAAATGGTAGGTGCTTTTCAAGAGATTTGAGAAACTGATGCACTTCTGTGGTTCTGTCATATCTATTGATAGCATCCCTGCTGAACATCCCTGGATTTCACTGTTACTCAGTGTTGCTCAAATCTAGGCTTTGGCCTTCTTCTGTGCTTTAGCAGTTGATTAAGAAATATTCTAATCCGTCACAGAGTACCAAGAAGCTAATGGCTTGCAGAGTATTTTAGCCTCCAAGCTTCCACTATAAATGATATGAAAAATAGTGTAATTTGGCTGATGCTTAAATACATCTTTTTCTTTTATGAATATTGCCACTGTCCTTTCTTGTTTCTCTTTTTAATCTCCTCTTCCATTCTCTGAGCACACTTATTTTCATAAAAAATATGTATGCACATATTAGAAATCTGAGATTGCCCCTCAGATGAATAGTATCACAGTAGAGAAGTGGCACCTTTTATGCACGATCTGTTGTAGCACACCCAACTCGTAAGCACACATTGCTGTAGGTGAGGCCTTTTAATGAACCAGTTTGCTTCATTAAGGTTCAAAGATTTGAAGCATTTGGAAGCATATCTGGATAGAAGCATAGTATGGGAAGTAAAACACTTTCCAAACTAGATAGATACTTGCTTTGACTTGTTCCAGTCAAATTAGGATGAATTATAGTTAAATACAAATCTGAGAAGAAAATCCATTCCTGCAATATGTATCACACATTTTCCCTCCGTAGCTCAGTGGCATGCTACATTTGGATTGCAAAACTGAGCTAAAGGTTTGGCAAAGGAGAAGCTAGGGGCCTAACTTCATAACCATGGATTTGCAGAGGTGTTAGCTGGGACAGCTCTTTCTGGTTATAACTGTAACTGAGGGAGCAGATGTATCTGGCCCTAAGTTGCATGTGAAAATCCAAAGTACATTTAATTTAGTGGACTTGTAAGTACTAAAAGCAGGTATAGAATGAACAGAGATGTCTTGTTTTGTGGTGTTATGCACCTGCATTTTAATACTGACCAAATCTGATTCACTTGTAATTGATATTACATAGGCATCCTAGATGTGCATTACGGAAGAGTGAAACTAGTTTCGTATGGTATAATGGCTTGTATGAATCATTTTCCTTCAGAGGAGTTAACATCTGCATTATAGACATACAGAACCAAAATGCGCTGTATCCATCTTCACCTACAGCTGCTGGAGTATTGTGCAATACTGTAGTACCAGCTAGCCCGCTGGATTTCACCAGCTACTTTTGTAGCCATCCTATACCTGTCACAGTTAAAACAAGCAGACAAAATAATTCTTTAATATATGTTTTGCTTGCTTGCTTTTTTTTTTTTTATAAGATTGTTCATACTTTTCTCACAGATGGCATAATGCATTCACAATTTGTAATAGGTGTGGTATCTCACGGAGACTTGTGATAGAAAATTGATTCTGAAAACAACAGCAAAAAATGTAAATCACAAAGCAGAACACTGGAGATTGCAACTCAGTAACTGGATAGTGCTTCTTGAATTCAGCAATTTGAAAGGGAGATTCGCATGAGAGATGAAAATATTTATGTGTCTTTACATTTCAAAATGGTTAAAAGCTCAGTGTGTGTGTCTGGACTTGTAGGAAAACTTAGTCTTTTAATAAGAAAGCTGGCAGTGCTGCTGTGATATACCGAATGTCAGTGATCCTTGAGTCTGCTGGTTTAAAGCAGCATGCTGAGCACTTTTCAGCAGAGCGGTTTCATGCAATGCCTACTAAGACGCTTTATAGATGGTGCAGATCAGCTCCAGACAAAGTGCTTCTTGTTGCCATTTATGATTTTTATCTGTCATAAATATGTCACAGAAGTAATTCCTGATTTCAGAACTTTCATTCTTTGGATCAGTGGTGACCACATTAAAAAACATTCTGCATTCACTATCTCACACTTGGTATTTTTTAACATTTTCATGTCCTAGTGCTAAATAGAAGCCTAGCTTGCATTCAGTATTGTTGAAGCTCATTTCAGGAAGCCTCTAGCTACTGAAGAGTGTTATATCCTACTTCTTGCTGTCCTCAGTAAAGATAGCTGGGGGTCAGGAGAGCCCTCTGCACTGTGTGCTGCTGCTTGCTGCTGCCCATGACATTTGGAGTCTGATAGGGATGGTGTGATACCACCTTCAATTAAAAGCCATAGGCAACAAGCACATAACAAAGAGGAGCCTTAAGACTGCTTAACATTATGGCATTGCCTCGACGAGAATAAAACCAGCATGAGAATAAATTGGCTATGTTAGCTTAATTGTGATCTTCACCTAAGCGCTGCCCGTGAGACCTTAGACCTAGCAGAAAACCCTAGCTGAAATATCGAGGGGATTTTCTTGCGATTGCTTAAATTTATCATATTTCCGTTAGAAAACACTGACATGGTTCTATTCCAGTTTTAAAGCCTTAAGCTTTTGCTGCCTGTTTTGGGTGTTCATTACTTTTACATGTATACAGTTACACAGCTAATGAGAAACCCGCAAAACCTGCATCTCACTGCATGTAACATCGCTCTGCAACTATTTACCACCTCATTAGTTTTTTCAATAGCAAAGATAAGTTAGCATTCTGTCATGAAATTTGAACTGCCACCACATCCAGCTGAAGCTTATAAGCCACGGCGTAATAACTTTCACGAAGTGCATTAACTCTTGCACCAGAAGATGCAATCTTGTAAACACGAAAAATTCATATGACTTTTTATAACTGTGAAGCCAATTTGTGCGACATCTTCTCCTGTAAATTTTGCTGCTCTCAGAAGTCTTTTAAAATACAAAGGGAGAAATTTAGGTTTTGTGTTATTCTGCACAACTCAGTTGACTGAGACAGACTTGATCTCGTTTACATTTGGACTGTGCTGTACACTCATTACTCTTTAAACATGGTGTGCCTTTTTCTCGTTTTTGTTAAGGCTTTATCTTCACTGAAAAAAAAGGTGTATTTTACCTCAAGATTGCTATTGTGAGGTATCTGTCTAAATGTAAAATCTTTGTGGAGACAAGAAGCAGGTATTTCACACCTTGATGTAGCTGGTCGAGGTCAGCCCTGAACAATACACGTGGGGCTGATCTCAACTGCCTACGTGAACTAGGTGAAACGTGCCTAGGTGAAACTACAATACCTTATCATTAGTAGGATTTTATGCTGCATTACCTACTTCAGTATAAAATCATGTAACACTGTCTTGCAATGTGAAGGTGCCTTTGAGGATACGAATTACATGTGTACTTATTCTAGGTCCTTTACACTTCTGAAGTGATGCAAAGTGGATGTCTACCTTACTGCCTGTCAAAACCATATGGTTTAGTCCTGTGGCTGAAGTAAAGTCCTTGTTGGACTTTCACATTTATCCCCGGTGATACTAGCAGCAACACTCCTAAAACTTCCTGACAGGCTTGCATTACCATCTGGTATAATTCCAACGCATTTTCACACCTTCTGCAACGTTGGTACTACCGTTGTGCAAACTATGCAGGATTGCGTCAATGATTGCAGCTGCATGCAATGGTTATAACTTAGTCATCCCCCCGAAGTGGAGTCATACGAAGTAACAAAATCAAACATTAATTTAACACAGGCCATTAAGTTGTGATGGTGATGGTATAGATGTGCCTGTATTCAATTCTTACTTCAGTAAAACACAATGCTTTACCGGAAGCACGGTCAGAATAAAACGTTTCATCCACGGTCTGCTCCATCTTGACAATAAATGAGTAGAATAGGAACAAATGCCAGTTCCTTTGCAAGCGAGGGAAGCAGTCCTGAGCATGAGTTGCCTTCTCCAATTTTTTTGTGCTGTAGTTTGAATCTGCCTGCTCCTACGAATACAATTCTCAGTGTATGTCTCCCACTCTTGTTAAAGCATCTCCTGAAATTGTCCATAGGTTTGGATTGCTGTCAACTGAAGGGTTACCATTCCTTTAAAACCACCTTTAAGGTTTGCTGTTTATTTTAGGTAAGCAATGTGGATAAACAGTTGTTTTATACCTCTTAAAATGTTCCTTTTCTGTTGTCTCCTCTCTTCATTTTTGGTCTAAACTCAATGACTTTTTTTTGTACTTTTTATTCCTGAACTTTCTAGGTAATTTGCTTGCCTCGTATCTTGCACAGATGCTCCACGCATCTAAGGATCCTCTCCTTTTCAATATACTTTTTTTTTTTCTTCTTCCCCCCCCCGCCCCAAACTTACCTACAAGACCACGTATTTGGTTCACAGTCAGTACTTACTCAGTGGGAGACATTTCCCATTCACATGTGATTTCTGCTGGCTGCTGCTTCCAATTACACCATATGCTGGAAAGCCGAGCTGTTGAAGTATTGGAGTCAATGTTGTAATCAAACTAGTTAAGAAGGTAGCAGTGTGTCTCAGAAAGGGTTCTGGACATTGTCTGATTTCTGCCGTAAGCAAAATACTGACAAGTCCTGCTTTGTTTTGCTGCTTTTTCAGGTGGCAAAAAGCTAGACATACATTCATTATATTGTAAAATCACAACCTTCGAGATCTTGCTGAATCTGCCCTACAGCTATTTATCACATGATTGCAGGGAATGAAAATAATATTTTTCCTTCTACTAGGAATATGTTGCTAACCTTGAGGCAAGATAGTGCATGATTTTATGTGTGCCTAGTCTTGCTGTTATATATAGACTGTTTTGAGATGAATCAGTGTTATCATTTCCCAGAATTTAGCACTAGTGTTTTAGCAGAGCCAAGGAGATTTCATATACTTAGGCTCTTGGCTGCGACAGTGACCAGGGATCCCAAGTCTGAGTCACATTTACACTAATGCCATTTTGTAGTCATGGAAAAAGGCCAAGAAAGTGCTAATATCATTTACTCCCAAGTTAAGGTTCTTTTTTTGTTGAGGTTAGAGCTGCATGTAGTAATCTCTGTGTAAAGGCTATCTGAGCCCAATTCTGACTTCACATCCATTAATTTTATATTTGTGAAATTACAGCTATTTCACTGATGATTTTGCTTGTAATCAAGAGCTGAATCTGTCTCCTCATGTCTGTGTGATAATCCCTCTTTCTTCCTCCCACAACCAACAGTCTGCAGGAGACTCAGAGATCTCTAAGACTCTTTTTTTCTTTCCTGCGGCACCCATCCTTCTCTTGCAGCTTCTTAAGTAATCTCCGGTTTTTAATATGAAGCATTAATTCACTTCAAATAGCAAGAATTAGAGAAACTGGGGCTCAGTCCCTCTCCACAATTATGAGTTTAAGCATCAAGTTGCCTATCTGATGCTTTTATAAACGTAGCTCTACTGTAGCTGTGTACTTAATATGTAGCTCTGACTTCTTGGTTTCGTTTGTTCACAGGGTGACCTGCAGTGAGTAGTTTTCAGCACATTGAAATGATTGCTGATACTACATGGACACTTTCTGTCATGGCCCACTTAATGCATATAGACAGCATTTTTTAGGTGTTGTCTAAAGATAAACATTTCCAGAATGCAATTTCCAAGCTACATAAATTGAGTTTCAGTTTTTAATATTTGTGATACTTTTAACTTCTTAAGAACATCAGGAAAGCATGAAATTTATAGAAAAAAAATTGAGGAGTATACTGATGAAAACAGTTGAATATGCAAATCAGGCTACATCCACTGTTTTAAGGAATAAAGTACTTCTGAGTGTAGAGTTGTTAGGATCATCTGTGCTCTTAACAGGAAATTGTACAGTAATAAAATAGATATTATTTTCTAAGCACAGGGGACCAAAAAAAATCACATTTTTAGTCCATGGATCGGTGGTATTTTAAGGTAGTTTAACACAATGGTGAGATGCATTATACTTAACCCAAACCCACTGGAGCTTCAGATTATGCTGTTCCAACTTGCTGTGTGAATTTCTTAGGGGATTCCTAGTTGATTAAAGTTTGATAAAAACAAACATCAGAAAGGGAGAAGTTTGGTTTTACTCCCTTCTGGATTCGGCTAGCTGTCCCAAAATACAGGTATGAAAGCAGCAGTCCACTTTTGCAGACTTAGCTGAGGCAAAAATATTGTGATAAATTCTGCAGAACATACTTGGGCAAAATGCCCATTTGTTTTATTGAGAATTTTGCCTGATTAAGACCTCTTTTCCCCTTATCTCTGAGTTTCTTGGACAAGCTGTGTTGACTCTGATCCAGTAAAGTAGAGGAAGCTTCTTAATCTGGCACATTAAATAGAAGCTCAGCTGGGAAAGGAATACAGTATTTTGTCTTTGCATTTCAATTGAGTTGAAAGTTCTTATTTTAAGATTAGGCTGTGAGAATCATCTCCAAGCAGTGTAACATCATTTACAAAGTCAGGTGATAGACGCTTGGACGGAATACAAGTGTATGATGGGACACATCTTCCCTGTTAATAAAACCAATAATAAATAAATGCAACGTTTAGACTTCCTTATTCAGTTCTTTCAAGCAACTCCTTTCTGACTTGCAGCACTCCTGCTGTTTCGAGTCGTGGACCTTTTTTTTAACACAGACAGCGTATTATGCTAATCTGCATGCTGGGCAAAAGCCCAGCTGGGAGTAGCTGAAAGCCTAAAAGAAGTTTCACTTTTGACCACATCCCTGGTTTGAACCAAGACTGCTAATGTAGAAAGGCTTGCTACCTCTAGAGGTGTGGAGACGGTCTTGCACCTCTTCCTTAAAACCCTGGCATCCTTTTTTCCTCTCAGTTTGCTTCCTTTTCTCCGAGGAAATTACTCATACTTTTACCAGTGTAATAACCAAAAGAGTTGCACTTTTTATTTCAAAAACAAACGAGCATTTTTTTTTTCCTCTTGTACTCAGACTTCGTTCTCTGCCAAAAATCTGAAAAGAAATCAACAACTGTTCTGTAACTCTTCAAGCAATTACCATCGAATATACTCACTATGGTTCAAAATGCAATAAATACAAAAAGCTTCAGCAAGAAAAATCTAGCACAAATCATAAACAACTGATGCGTGTTGTAACATACATATTTTTAATGTTAATACGTATAAATTATGAAATATAAGTACATTGTCAGTAATCCCATGAATGATTTAGTGTATCGTCTTACCACATGGTGGTGAATGAGGTGAGGCTTCATGTACGCAGAATGCTTCTAACCTAATTAATGTTCTAGGAATATTGAAAATACTCAGTTTAATATACAGAAGTATTTGTTAAGAAGCTTACCAAAACAATATGGTGGGCTTAGACTAAGACCATACCAGAAGGTCCATCCTTCAGTTCTCTGAATCATAAGAAGAAACAGATTGTGTCAAATGGAAAGTGAGAAATAATGTAATCTAACCAATCTGCACTTTGGCAGAGTCGTCGTAGGCTGGCTGAGGTTTCTTGCCTGTTCTCAGTTAATGTAGGTATTTGACACAACACTGCTGAGCTGACCATTTTAATTGTGAATATGTTTTCCTGGAAAGCAAAAGTCTTGGTAGTCGCAGAGGAGTCGTCATCGATGGACTCGTCACACAGTGCTCCTCAGGGTCAACCAGCAGGGTCAACCAGTTGGTTGCATCAGTACTTGCACCAACCCTCATCTGGGAACTGCAGTATTTAAGAGAGCCCAGGAAAAAATAGCTACTTGCTTCCTTCACAGTTTTTATTGCTTCCCCCGAAGCCTTCTGTCCATGATTCTTGTTGGTCTTTGAAGTCCACACAGGTTTTTTTTTTCTGGGCTTGGGAACTGTCACTTTTTAGACATCTACTGATGAAAGTTTTGTGACTCCTGCTCTTTTTGCTGAGGTTGCAGACTTAGTTTTTACATCTCTTTAAGGTGCTTTGGCTTCTCTTCCTATTGTCTAACCAAAGGTAGCAAGAGTATTCTTACCGTTTTCCTCTCTCTTGCCCTGACTGCAGGCTTACTGTTTTTCACCTTTGCCGTATTTCACAGGAGAATGAGCAAATACTCCCACGGAGTAACCATTATTTGTTATAAAGTGAATCATACATCTGTTGCATGTTACTGGCTTGTGCTGTTTTAGCAACAGTGAGTATTAACTATGTAGGCTTAATTAGCATATTTGGTTTTGGAATCTTAAAACTATAAAGCTTTCCTGTTTCCTAAAACAATTCATTTAGTTCTACATAAATGAGAGCTATTTCAAACAGAACAGGCAAAAATACTTACATGGGATATAATGTTGCATAGCTCCTCAATTTTTTTTTTTTTAAAGACAAGTTTGTTTATATAATTTGTATAAATTTTAAAGTGTTTTACAAACCAGGAATATCATTGCTGCTGTTTCAGTGAAGGGTAGACTGAGGTATAGAGAAACAATATCTTAAAGGTGACACTTATTTTCAAAGCCAAGACTAGAACGTGGATTAAAGACTACATACATTAGATGCAGTAGCCCTTATGTAGAATAGTTATTGAACTAGATACAAAGCTTTGATGTTTTCATGGAGGAAAATGTAACAGTTTTATAAAGCTGAGAATGCCAGCACAACATCAGCGGTTATTTGCACAGCATTGTCAGGGACAAATATTCTGGAGACAATTCAGTGAATCAGAGCTGTTTGATTAATCAAATCAAGTCTCTGTTGTAGCAATGCAAAGAGGTTATGTCTGCTGGCAATCTGATTTGAAATCAAATGTTTATGGATTAATGAATACAAGACAATTGCTTCTAAGCCTCTTTTCAAGCAAAATCTTAGGTCTTTAGAAATGTGGATAAGTAGGGAATGATTAGCCAGGTCTGACAGCACAAGTGAGATTTTATCCCCTCAAACATACACTCTTTACAATTAAAGAAAATCCAAGCAATTAAAAGAAGCCAAAATAAAGAAAAGAACAAAATTTACAAGTTGTGTTTGTTATTTTATTAACATATGGTAATGTAAGCAAATTGTAATTGTAGTTACATTACATTCTAATTGAACAATAAACTTAACAGAGCTATGTCATTTCATATCAACTGAGGATCTATCTCAAAATCTGCTTTTTAAAAAGCAGTCCAGGCCCCATCTTCAAATGACCCTTGCACTTTAATGTATTGAAAAAAATCATTCTTTATTTCTTAGCAGTTGTTGTTCGTTACATTATCTTTAAAAACTGTGAACGATGTGCATATTATAAAGGGAAATGTGTAATCCATTTGAGTATAAAAGAAAGTTCTTCTGCTTTTGTAGGAATTGACTCAGAAATAATTCAGGTACAATTTTGTGTTCCCTTTGGTCTCTTTCTTCTCTGAGAAGGCTCTGCTTTGGTTTGATACTAAATTAGTTATATCTAAATGCTACCTTCTTTTCTGCCCCCACTGAGCTTAACAGTTAATTTTCCAGGCTAGAATAAAGAAATCCTTGCTTTCATTTTTTTATCCCATCCCTATGGTGCAGTAGACCAATAAGAAGCATATAGTTCTTACCGAGTTAAGAGAATAGGAGTACTTCTCTGAAGAAAATTGGCTGGCTTTCACTCACTACGTAAAAAATCATCAATTAAAATTGGAAACAGCTGGAAATGAATATCTTCCCCTTGTCGAAGGTGACTATTAAACTGTTCCCTGATTTGACTTTCCCTTTATGTGTTTTAAGATGGTCATCATCATTTTGCAATGGCTCTCGTATTTGCTAAGGTAACAGCAATAGCATTACCTGCTTGGGCTTGTTTTTGGAAAACTGACTACGCGTAGCATTTGAACTACAAGTAGCTGCACTGGCTTCTGTGCACAAGGTAGCTGAATCCGAAGTTCATAGAGGGATGCAATTTTTATGAGAACAGTTTAGGGTTAGCAAAAAAGTTCCATTAAAATCTGTGGGAATTTTACAATTGATAATAAGTGCTTTTAAAAAGCCTGCCCTTTTGCCTCATGTTAGACTCATGAGAATCACAGAACTAAATCCTAAGGGTGTTGTCTGCTACTTCACCTGAAGGCTAATCTAAGTTGGAGGTTAGAATATTTTAAATGGAAACATTAATGATGACAGTAGTTAATCTGAAAAAAAATTAGCAAGACAGCCATACTGTCTTAACACTATAACAGGTAGGTGCTGTTTTGTGCAAGGAGAAACTCTCCATGAAATGGCTACTTTGATGAAGTTTCATACTACATTGTCATCTCAAAGTTGTGATTCTTTTAGTATGGAATAGTGACTGTACCTCACATTTTTTATCTCCTTACTTTAGTTCTATTAATTTTATTTTTTTAGCTTTTAGTTATTTTAGCTATATTAGTTTAGTTAGGCATAAAAATAAACCAAGCAACAAGAATATGATATCAGTCATCATGTCACCTTGTCACTATGCATGTGTACAGATATATACATGAGCACATATGTACAGGATTATATATACTTATTGAAGTATACTGAGGATTCTACCTAAAGAAAAGACACGATGCTGGCCAAAGGTACATAATTCATGTTGCCTAAAGAACATGCACTGGTATATAGTTAATAGATAACGAGTCATAGGAAGGAAGTTCAAAGTAATTTTCAACACTTTCAGAAAGACCAACATTACTTCTGACTAACCCAAAACTGCTTTACATTTTCAAGTTGAGAAGTGAACCGAGTCCTCAGGTAGTGCTCGTTGTTTATGAAAACACTTGAGGATCTCATTTAATAACATTTGAAGATTTATTTTACAGGGTAAAAGCAGATGCCAGACACTCCAATGGACCGTCCGAAGATCTAGTGCAATTGCAGTCCTAATCAATGTGAAGCTTATCCCTCAGAGACCTATAGCATATATACATCAGAGGTGAATATATGCTGTAGGAATGCCTCTAGACAAAAGCACTGATTAAAGGCAGAAGGGGTGAAGAGTTTGTAACTGCTAGGCTCCTTAGCAGGCAGTTCCCTGACTGTATCCCTGCTGCTTACAGTGTAAATGAGAATTAAAACAACTAGGGGTGTCATTAAGGCATCAGCTAGCATGTGAAGGGAGAGAGTTTCTAAGTGGAAGAGATCTCGAGGTACCTCCACACGAATATTTCTTATTCCGTTTGGGTTTACTTGCATTTTAGTGTTTGTTTCTTGATGGGAAAGTCTTCAGGATTGGGACCACATGAATCTCTGCTCGTGTAGGAGCTGGGCAGATAATTCTCTTCAAACTTTCAGTCAGGGAAACACCGTGCTGGTACCGAGAGTGAGCTGTCAGGTACCACGACTTCCATGTATAGGGGTGTAGCACTATTGCACTGTGTGTGGTTATGTCACCGAATACAGACCTTAGTACAACTAATAAGGAAACAAGCTTTTCTGTAAAGGCTTCACTACATAATCAATCACAAATCCTGGCTAGGAGCTTGTAGTTGTTACTGTTCCCTGTCAGTAGTGTTAAACCAAGGTTTACAGGCTTAAATTAATCAAGCTGATGAAAGGCCGGTTTTTTGTTTGTTTGTTTGTTTGTTTGTTTGTGTTTTCCTAAAAAACAGATGAATTTGACTTCTGTCTATATGGCAAAAAAAGATAGGGATACACATTGATTTGGGATAGAAACCCTATGGCTTTGTGCGTGTGCGTGTGTGTGCAAGTGTGTATGAGAGAGAGAGAAGATCCAGACAGATTACTTTGCAGTGTAAAAATGTTGAACTAAAAAGAGAAACGCTGGTGTTTATAGAGAATCTCGTATTTAATGAGAGCAGCCGTGGAAAGGAATGCTCCCAGTAATCTCTCTTTAACAGACTCAAGTGGAAGAAAGCCAAGTTGTTCAGTTGCACAATAGGTTGCAATCATGTGGGAGAGTTCTCAGTTGGGAGTTGAAAACTGAAAACCTGACATGCATAAGTGAATGAAGCTACCCTACGTGATGTGTTGATTTAAGATTTCCACCCCCCCCTCCTTAAAAATACAGCTGGGCTTCCGCTTTTGTCTGGGTACTGAAGAGGCGACACTTTGCGAGACACAAAATTATTTTAAAATTGACATTTTGGATGTTGGTGGTAATTTGTCCTGACGTTATGGCTATTGGTTGCGATTGTGACAGGGGGGCTTGATCCAAGCGGGGGCTGTAAGAGCCAAATTTAATAGACGACCATTGTAATTTTCTGCCTTGCGGACAGCAGAGACTTTCCAATGTTCCTTCACCACAACAATCCGGGATTACTAAATAACAAGTCCACAGGATTGGGGGAGGATTGAACGGATTAATGGAGTATGACAAAATTGCACCTGAGGGGGAAAATCTGTAGCAGTTTTTTGTATGGTGATGTGGTAGATCAGGCAAATTGGCAATTGTTACTGATCTTTACACATGCGTGTCTTTATTTAAAGGGTGTGAAAGTCAAGCGGATGCGACTATGTGGCTAAGGCTGTCATAAAAATCTATGTCATCGATCACAGAAATCACTTAATACTATCGTTTTAAGTATTTTGATGATCAACTATATTAAGCATCAGTGGATTGTAGGCACTGTACTGAATTTTTTTACTCTGCTATAACCTCTTATCCTGCTAAACTAAATCCTAAAAAAGATTAAAAATGTAGGGTTAGTCCAACCCTTCTCTTCAACGATAATTAAGGAATACAGTTCTTGTTTAGGAAGAGCATTTCCAGCTTTAGAACTTAAAAATACGTATATGTATAAATTGGTTTGCAGTCTGCATTCATGTGCTGACCTGATGTTAAATAAACCCCCTCTATCCCTTGATAAATATCCATTTCAAAACAACAATAATAATCTTAGCCCCAAGTTCTTATGTGGTATTAATGTATTTTTAATAAACTGTTCAGCACTATGAAACATCAGAAGTTTGTTATCAGATACTTGGTTTCTTTTCACACTGGTTTAAACCAAGAATTCCACCACTGATGGCAGTGGATTTACATGAAATAGAAACAAGGAGAAGCAAGAAGAGAGCTATTTAGTTTTGTTTTTAAAACTAACTTTTCTTTGGAAAGGTACTTATCTATGAAACATTGTTTATTACCTGTCTAAGAAAAATCTAAACGTGGGAGTATTTTTTTTACTTGAGTGGAAGTTTTACATTTATGTTGTGTTCATGATAGCTGGACTTAGCCTTTAGAGCAAGATACTTTTCCTTTTTCCCCAGTTTGGTATAAACACTTAGTCATTAGGGAAAATAGCAACTGGTGCAAATGGTTAAACTTTTATCTACACAAAAGAGAGAAAACTAAAGAAGAAAAATCACCAACACATTTATAAGTTGCTGTCTGAGGTAATCTCTTACGTATTGTGAGTTGTTTAAGGAAATGCTTCGGCAGCGTTGACTGAAGGTCATGTTGTTATTTAGACTTTTTACTGGTGGAACAGCAAACGATTCATTAATTCCATTAGCCATCCTTTCTGTGCACTGGGAAAAGCAAATGTAATTGTCAACTATTCCTACTGTATACTTAAGCTGTCAAGGTTCCTGGAAGGCTTCAGTTATCCTCTTTGAAGATATCAAAGGAAGGGGTGGGCTATTTTGTGCCTGTGAAACAGAAATAGGGAAAAAATGTGCCACATAATGTAAGCTAAAAGATTTCTTTTTAACCTGAAGTGACACTCTAATACAGAAACACTGGGCAGGTTTCTGACTGGTAAAGCTTCTGGTTACTATTATTATTTTTAAAAAAAGAGGAGTCTTAAAGTACAGCCTGTCAGCGTGCCATTAGTGTTTTCTCTAAACCTGTCTTGTCTCCAGGAGCCATGCCAGGGACTTCTCGTTTCCCTTCCCCTTGGGTTCCCGAGGCAATCCATAGGTCTCACCCTGCTGCTGCGTGTGGTGGGCAGGCAGGCGACTGTAGCACGACTGAAGTTGGTGGGCATGCTGCACTCTTCTTGCATGTATATGAGGCAAAATCAGCATGCGGATTTTTGTAGCTTGTCGCCGAGAAGTTTCTGGTGGGTTAGCGGACAGCAAAAGTGAAAAACATCAGGTGGATCTGCAAAATGATTAGCATTTCTTCCTGCTGTTAACAGGGATGACAGATGACAGCCTAGTCTACCGCATTTAGCATGAAAAAGCAAAGGAGGTCCCAGGATGAGTAGCCTGGCCAGAAGGGGATTGCATCGAAGTTGGAGTGTCTGCCCTCTAAGTGATCACTGCTGTTAGGTAGTGTTTTGCAGAGAGAGAGGGTAAACTTTTTCTCCACGGAAGAGACAGTTACATTGAAAAGACAGTGAGGCTCTTTGGTGCAAGACGCTTCAATTTAACTATGGTGAAGAAGTCCAGGAAAAGTAGGTAAGCAAATCCACAAACCCTATGTGGACTTGTGTGCTCAAAAGCAATAGCGAGCTCTCTTCTGCAGATCTTAAATGGCCCAGACATCCTTGGTGGTAGTTAAAAATCCACTGTCCATTATTACAGATTTTAGCACGTCCCTTTTATTTTAGCAATAATGAATGCAAAGCTTGTCTTGTCCTTTGCAATGCTTTAAGCTGCTCAGATAACACATTGCAGAGTGGTTGGACACAAATCACATAACCCTACTGTGCTCCGTTTGAAAGGAAGGTACAACTTTTAGTTCATTATTGGCTAACTAATTTTCTGGTATGCTTTTCCCACAGTTTTGAGTGACAGTCCTACACCCCCAATACATGGTTTGTTTAATTGTGGTGCCGAAAACTTGACTTACTCTTTAAAGGTGTAATTTTACATCCCGATTGTAAATTAATTAATAGTTTGCTGCTCACTCTTCGATCCTGAAAAAGGAAACACATTTTGCAATACTTCTCAAGACACAACTTTGTCACTGTGTGATGATTTTTCTCTAAAACGTGAAAAACTGTGGAAAAAGAGGTCCATCTGTTGGGAAAGTTTTGCTCTGTATGTGATATAATGTAATGAGTAATCATAAATGTAAAACACTTGATGTGACGATTTCCTATATAAAGATTATGCAGTAGTTAGTAGCCACAGTATACTATATTACTCCTGTTATGTATTTTGGAGGTGGATGCTATGGATTCATCATATGGTTTAACTTGTATAAGTAGTATCAGTCTATCTGAGGGATACTCTTCCCCCAGTTTGAGCATTATGAATTTACAGTGTTGATTTTTTGAATCCTATGAGCCACTACAGAGTGGAAAATATTTAAGGATAGCAGTGTATGTACTTCTATACGTTACTGAGTGTTAAAATAAGCAATCAATTGATTGTTAAAGAAACTAATATATATAATGCATTATACTTATGCAAAGAATAGCTGCAAAAATCAGGTGAAGTGTTTCACTTTTATTGTAGTAATAGGCACCATTGCTATGTATTTATCTATGCATAGTTTAGGAAAGAAGAAGATGCTGTCAATGATTCTGTAATATTTTCTTCATTGTAGTGGCCATTGAGTTGAATAAGAATTCACTGATATGTATAGTAATGAATCTTTAAAACTATCATTTCTAATCGGTGTTGGACAGTGCAAACAAACAGGTCTCCTTTAAAAAATGGACCTTTGTACACTTTGAGTAAAGAACTACCTAAAAAGGATATAAAGTAGTTGTGCTTTCAAAATGTATTAAATTCAATTTTTCCTTTGCTATATTTTGTAAAACATTTTCATTGTAAACCGTATGCCTCTCACACATGTCAAATCAAAACTCTTTATTTTAAAAATATATACCTAATGTAATTGGAAGCTTATTGCACTCTCATGCAATGTATATATTGTGACTTCAGAAAGTCTGTACTGAACTTTGCTTAAACTACTAGTATGTGGATTTCTTTCAAATTTATTTTTAATTAATGATATTGAGGATAAGATCCTTTCTAAATGTACTTTAAAATTCACAATAAAGTTTCAGAAGTTGTTTTGTACAATGTTGAGGCTTTGTGTTGAATTTTCTTCTTGAAATTTTTTTTAAACCGGTACTTTGATTAATTTCCACATTCCTCGAGTGTGTGTAAATCTATGTTCAACATCATCATCATTTAAATCAGGTGTGCCATATCACCAAAATACAGTATCTCCATTTACTTAAAAGCTGTCTTCATTAAATTAGGGATTACTGCTCTGTTGAGCACAGCATCTCCTGGCACTTCTGTCATTTCTGCTGGAGATTCAGTCTGTGTTCATGATACTCTCTGTATTGGACTTGAAGGGTGAGATAAAATGTATACTGTATTTTGTGTATCAGCGCAATCCAGGAGACAATATGGAATGAGTTGGATGACACTGTGGGGTAAACAGAGAGAAAAAACGTGTTTATTTTAGAATATCTAAAAATCTGGTTTATAGCTCCCAATGGAAACAAAAAAGTAAATATACAATATTGGAGAAAGATGCAATGGTAGGGTATAAAGTCAATTCTATTGCAAGCTTTCATTTTTATTCTCTCTGTCTTTTGTTTTTAATGCTATTTTGTTATTAGATGATTCAGTAGTTATCGAGGTAAAAATGTTAGTGGCCTCAATGGGGAATTTGCCTGAGTAAAGAGGTAATTAAGCTCTGTAGCACTTGGAATAACAATTATTCTTCATTTCTGTCCTTCCCCATCTGGAAAGAAAGTGACAATTGTTTTGCTCAGAAATAGAGGTTTCTATTTAGCTCTATGTTTAGCAGTGACTGAAAAGGTTAAGCAAGAGGATGGTATAATTTCTCTTTTGAGGATAAAATAGTCTATTCCCCATGAAATTTACTACTATTTAGCTGTTTACTTAACCAGGAGAGGATTAGGCTTTTAATTTTATGGATGAAATTTTAAAAAACGTTTAGCAGTTTCCCATTGATGTCACTACGAAAACTGCTAGTGGCACAGTTTCAGGTCATTGGTGTACATGTTTGACAACCCCATGTGGCGTACCTGTATTAGCATGAGATTGTAATTTTTCAAGACGCTTTCACTGGCACTGTAGCTCTGCATATCTGAAAACATATATAGCTTGATAGTTCCCATTCAAAAATCCCAGTATAGCTCCTTAACCATGGTTAGCTAGATTTTTGCACATTAAAAATGTAATTCTGATGTCAAGTAAATCTGAGTTGAGCATGAGGAAGAAATCTATATGTCTTTCAAAATCCCCTATTTAACTTGTCTCTTTAAATAGGTAAAACTCTTGTAGAAATTATTTCCCACTGCAAAGCTTCAACTAAGGTCCAAGGCAAAATTAGACCTAATTATCTTAATGGCAGATAATACTCAGCTGAATACTTTACTTATGAAATGCCTTAAATTTAATGGTGCTATTCCTACAGAAAATCAGATCTTTCTTTTCAAGTGACTCCTTCATAAAAGGCTGAAGAATAGTTTTGAGTTGTCTTTGAAAAAGAACCTGAAATTCAGCCTCTAAAGAGAGCCCTCAGATCTCTAAAGAAATAACTAGTTTCACCATGCTCAGCTGTTTTTTTTTCAGTCTTTAATCACATTTATCTCATTAAAGATCTGCTATAGGGTTAACTCAACACTCAATTACGGTGAAGCACTGATACTCCAAATGAGAGAACCATTTTCACTTTTAATTCTGGAAATGGGAATGGATGCTCAAGTATTCTCATGTGAGGAAACACTGATGACCAAAAGGAGGTAGGATCATGTACTTTCTTGCAAATATAGCCAGAGACCAGAAAAAGCACACCAGCATTATTGTACAAACGAGGAAACAAAACACTCGGTGTCATCGGGAATGAAAGTGAGAGCATTATCTGTTGCCTGGTTTGACGCTAGTCATCGCCTGCTCGGCTTGCTGGTATTTGAGGCTCATAATTGGCTCTTGATGTGTGACTTCGTGTCTTTTTGCTGAGGTTCACATCTTCACCTTCTCCATTATGAATCGTTTTATTGCAAGACTACTGCCAAAGTTAAGTGATTAGCCTAATTTAGAACCTGATTGTGTAACCTGGGCTCACGTTAGCTGGCAGCTAAATCTGTGAGGGGGCCCCCTTACTTTCCGTATCGCACTTGGAAGTGTTCACTGATGTGCCAGGGGCTGTGCGGTCCAGTGCTGAATAGGTTGATCCTCCTGTGCAGAATCTCCATTTAGCCAAGGTCGAAGGCCCCTGCGTTCATTTTTAAACAATTTGATCTCAATGACAGAAAAATGATCACTGCTGTCCAAAAGCGGAAGTCCCATCCTGAGTTTCATTTTATGAAATTTCAGAATACAGCAGTATCTTGCTAAAATGGTGGTAAAAACAAATTTGTAGTTGAATGAGTGTATGGTAACTTTCCTCAAGTAGGACAGACTTCTTGTATCGGGGTTTTTTTTAATAGCTACACATGAGACTGATGAGCACCAGTTTCTGTGCCATTTATTCATACTGAATACCATACACCAACATAAACCTTGTCTAGCTTAATAAGAACCAGATTCTGGGGGGGGGGAGAAGAAAAAAAAAAATAAAAAAGAGAGATTGGAGCCAGCTGTAGCAGGTGGTGATGTAGGATGAACTAAAAGCTCTTCACTGATAGCCATTATCAAAGGAAAAAAGAAAAACATAGTTTATTATGAACCCAGTGGAACAATTTAATTTAATTTTTGAACATGGATAAACTCAAAAACAGTACCCTACAGAAAGAGCTCTAAATTATATCTGATTTTCATCTTATGAACGTTACCTTTTTTCAGTTGTTGCAGGTTTTTGTATATCAAGTGATACAATCAATCCATGAAGTTAGATGTTAAAAAGCATTTAACAGTCAGACGTGGGCTGTTATTTCTATATGCATGTGTTTATTTCTATTTTATTTTCTTAATAAAAGAAATTATTTTGCTGATGAAGTCTCAGGAAGTGCTCCAGCATCTTGTCTTTGCAGCTTTCTTGAAGGAAGAGGGAGTTTTCCAACAGCCAGTGTCTAAATACCTGATAAGAACGTGCTTCATAAGAAATGGAGAAAAACATTTTTCCCTTTGAAAAAGGCTTCCCCTAGATTTTTGATGGGGAACAGATTTGCTGGAGGAACTTGTTCAATTTCATTCTTGCATATTCACTTTGCATTTAATACAAAATGTTTTCTTGCTTGCAACATGAAGCAGGATCTTGTCACAGCGCTGCAAAAGGAAAACACATAGTGGGGTTGGCATTCCCTGACAATGTGCTTTCATTAAAACTTTAAAATGTAAATGTATGGAGAAGCGCATGTCATATCCCATCACAGGGCTTCACAGCTATTGCATTCATTGCCACTAGTATGTGGCAGAGTTGTTCGTTCTTTTTATAGCTTGTTTCCCTTGTAAATGTAACTATATACAGAGAGTTATTTTTTGGAGTGAATGTTTTGCCACCCTTAGCTAATCAATAGGAGTCTTAGCTCCAGCTCTGTTAGATCATTAACAGTTTAAATTAGTAACCGATGGTTAACAGATTTTTAACACTGCAATTTTTCTCCCCCCAAGTTCTGCCTCAGACTACTTTGCAGCACTATTTTCAGGTCACTACTCAATGTCTTATCAAAAGGAGTGGGTGGATTAGGATTCAGATACATGAGAAATGTTAAATGGAAATTGCTCAGTACTGCTTTGACTATGACCAGAAATATGTTAATTAAAAACAGGGGAGAACAGAATCCTTTCCTGATTCCAAATGGCTATGACAGTTTGTACAGTTGGGAGGCACGGGTCTTTCTTTAACCAGTAACAAAGCTATTTAGATGGATCAGAAAATACGGTGTAGAAAGATTATACCAGTGAATCCAATTCCAGAAGTGTCACATCATCCCTCCTTTTGATTTTAGTTTCTTATTTTAATGTTAAATACTTGAAACACAATCTATCATTTGGAACATATGTTAATAGCAAAATAACATAAGAGCTCATTTTGCTGTCAGAGGCATTACTTTTTTGGTCTGATAGTACACAGCAATATGCCTGACAATAGCGTTATCAGTGGTTTGGAAAGCTTTTTTTGCTCCAGCTTCTTCAAACTAGCCTTTGCAAAGGCATGTTCAGAGATCACAGAGAGGAGTCTCATTTCACGCCAGAAAAATCATACGTTCCTTAGTAAGAGAGGGTGACCACAGAGGCCGGCTGCAGAACCTATCCCAGGATATTTTTAATTTGCAAACAAGAATGTCACTGCTCTGTCCTTCATGGGAGGTAGCGGTGGAAGGAGCTGGAGTTTTGTGCGCTTCAATGACAGGACTAGGAGATACCAGTTTACAACCAGTACACTAGGTATTTATCTCCATGTGTACTTTTAAACAATGGTTGTAAAACAATTATTTTTGCAACTGATATGCTTCTTTTTATAGAGGTGTCTGATAGGAGACTTATGTCTCTGTGGTGACATACCTGCATGTCACAGGGGTACAATAAGAAAGCTTCAACAGTATTAAGCCTCCATGCTGCTTTGTGATTTTATGCTTTATTTAAAACAGTATTTTGACATGGCTTTTTTGTGGGTTTGTTTTGTTGTTGGTTTTTTTTTTTTTTCTTTTCTTATGCTGGTCCAGTCTTTCCAGGCTTGCAAAAATATTGATTTTTTTAATTTTTTTTTTTTTTTTGCTAATTAATATTCTTTCTTAGATAGTCTCTTGCTGATATAGGTCTTTTTCAGGATGACACAGTATTATCTTGTTGGAGGCAAATGATGACATCACCTAGAGTTATACCTTTAAAAATGGAAATACTATATTACTGTTCTGATCCAAATCACTGTACAAATACCATTGTAAACATCTTTGCTATAGACCATGACAAGAAATTAGGTAGTCTGTCTTTGTAAGTCTGACAAGATTGTCAAGCCACAGTAGAAATAAATGGGAAATCAGCATTATTTAAGGGAAAAAATAATTCATTCTTATATCCAAAAATAGCTGGTTGCCAAAAGCAAATATTTCACTTAAGTAAAGGCTTTGAGCCTCCTTTAAACAGACCTATTTTAAGGATTTTAAGCCTCCTCCCCAAGATTTAAAATAATAACCATTTAAAAAATTTAGAATTACCAATGAAAAGACAAACTTCATTAAGAAGAATCAGTTTTAAAACCCTCTTGAATATTTTCTCTAAAAAACTGGTGACACAAAATGCTGTGTAAGCAGATTAGTTTCTGAGACGTAAATGCTGTCCTCTAGTATTATTAATTGCCTGCTTCTACAATTATCTTGGATTAAATTCATCTGACTGAATGATTTAATCACCTAGTTATAGTTAGTGGAGAGAAATAAACAATTTGGGGGTTTGATTTAGCTCACTTCATCCTAAAGTAGGTGCCCAAAATCAGTCTTGTGAATTTAACCCTAAAGGTTAAATAGCTCATGTGTAGACATGAGCTGTGACATCCCTCTAGGGGTTTAAAGCTAGATGAGGTCAATTTTTTCAGAACTCCTATTTTTTTGAGCATTCTGTCTAAGTATTTACAGCCTCAGTATTTCTCTGTCCAAGGCTGCGAGCTCAATATGTAGAATAAAATACATTACTTGCAACGCGCTTCATTCAGAAATGTGTATTATGGGGACGAATGTTTTCAGTGATGGCAGGCTGAAGCCTTGATCATCATTGTGATTGCAATGCTGTAACAAAAAGCCTAAGTGATCCTAGCATTTCAGTTATTCTTTAACAGTAATGTAAAGTGATATATGTGTTTTTATACCAGTTGACCACATAATGGCAAGTGATTTATATGTTGGTCATTATGTCCTTTGAAGCAGGTGAAGGAGTTAATTCTTAGGACATTTTTAAGATCAAGCCCTCTAACCGCCAACTACTTTGACCTATTTTGTAGTTTAAAAAAAAAGCATTAAAATTAAATTTTATGCTGAGAAGTGGCTCTTTTACCTTTGTCGCCTGCAATCATTGTCTTGCAGCCACCTGTGTCTGACTCGTGTCTAGCTTACTCTATAAATTGGTATTTTTCTAATGGCTAGCCCAGAAAACTCAAATCTGAATGACAGGCTAGAATTCCTTCTTTCTTAGACATCATCACCAATTATATATGAGTCAGGCTAAATTGCTCAATCAGGTTTATGAGAATCTATCTTAGTGTTTTTCTCTTTCTCTGAGGAATTTGTGCCTCTGTAAGGGTTTCCTCACAGATTTCTTTCATTTATTTTTTCTGAATGGGTGGGATTGGCTTCATTATTAGACCCTCGATATTGTGACTGGGATGGAAGAAGGTTTATTGAAATATTTCTGGAATTTTCTTCCAAATTTCACCTTACTGGAACATCCAGAGGGTATGGATTTTTATCTGTGAATCTCAGTGGCAGCGCAGTCCTGTCCAAGCCCCATCTCCATAACACCTTAAGGCACTTAACACCTTAGGTCTAGCTGGGTTTCTTTAGGTGTCAAGGATGCTGGGGACAGGGCTACCTCGGTTGCTCTGTTGCTCTCAGTATTACAGCTTCAAATCCACTGCTTCCATTCTTTTTGTCTCCAGGGTGAAGAAGAGGACTTTAGCTTTCGATGACAGCAACAATAACCATAATGATAAAAAAGTGAAAAAGGGAAGAGAAAAACTATTTCAAGCATAAATTCTGAAAGAGAGATCAACAAGCCTATGGATATGTAATTTCAAAGACCTATAGATTTTCTATAAATGCATTAGCAAAATATTTATTTCACAGTGGGATATGATCAACAGCCTGGAATTTATAAAAGGCTCTGAGCTCTCAATCCATTCTTTTTTTCCAGCTGTTCTGCCTTTGGGAGCAGTGGAGCAGTCTGGAAAAGACTGCAGCAGATGAATCCAGACACTCCTTTAGGAACATAGCAATGAGCAAAATATATCAGCATTTCTCTACTGACAATATGCAGTAGGTGATCTTTTTCAAAACTCTGTTACTCACATAGTATTAAAAAGACATACAAAAGCTTCGTGTGCCCAGGGGGCTTGGGAGTCAGATTATTTCTCTCAGTGAGTTCGCATCCGTAACTTAAGGACTGTATTCTGGATGTTAGCTTTGTTGGTATAATAAAGTCTCATGAAAGAGAAATATATAAAACTAGATCCATTACCATGGAAATAGTGAAAGGTCATTTCCATGGAAACCATGGGAAGCTCTCATACTATAATTTTGAAGAAACCTGTCTTTGAAGCTGCAATGCGTTTATAAAATGAGCCTTGTTTTAAATTAAATTAAATCTATACATGTAAAGTGATAGACATTTTGAAAATTCTAGCTTAGTACAGCAATTTGCTGGAAAGGGAATGAATATGAAAGCCAGATGTGTCATTCATTCGGGCTATGGGGAAGCTGTTTGGTATCTTTTTGTGCCTCGTGTTGTAAATAGCTGAGCTTTTTTACTGAGAACAGTAACCTTTTAGGATTCGGGACTGAGGTTTCTGTTTTCCATGGCTTCCTTTCCTGTCTAAGCCTGGTGCCAGAACTTCAGCCTCAGGAGAATGCTTTCTAGTAAATATATGTATTTGTAACTTGAGAGCTCATTCAGGCACAGTGATGAGACAATTTGCAGGGATCTGCCTTTATGAAGGAATTCTGTAAAATTAGGACAAAGAGCAGGGCTCTGTAGAAATGTCTGTGAAGTCCTGTGCAAGCTAATTTACCCTACTTTTTTGTTCCTTATCATCCATCACCACGATCTTCTTAGATTTTTCTTTAGACAGTCCTGTATGTAGTCCTTTTTAGAGACTTTTGAATAACATTTCATAACAACTAGACAATCAGCCTATAGGTGTTGTAAAAAACATCTGAGTAAGTAATTCTCCAGTGTGATTTTTTTCATAATGAGAGAGAATTTACTGTTTCTATAATGCAGGTGTGGATGGGTAGATGGAAAAAGAAGAACACTAAGAGATATTTAAAGGTGTTTTTCATGATACTGGAACACCCATACACCTGTCTTCAGTGTGGATTTCCAAGCAGATATGAAGTTTGCTTGTGAAATCTTTGAAAGTTTGCTAAAAACTTTAAAAAGTAATTCAGCTTCAGGATCCTTGAGCACTGGAGGGTAAGAATCCTTACTTAAAATAATTTACATAAAATCATAATGAAGGTTGGAGCCAGACTACTTTCTTTTTCTCTTATCTCATCAGAATCACTGAAGCAAAAGTCAAGGCATCTACTTTTACATACCTGCTTTAGATTTGAAACAGCAGTAAGCTTTCAGACATCCTACTCCCCAGGGTTGCCTATGAAGTCAATGGGAAGAGTTAGTGGTATCTCAGGTTAGGCAGACTCTGCACTACGGGTCCTGCCCACAGAAGTATTTAGGAGTCTATGCCCCATTAAAATCATTGGAGTGGAGTCACTTAGATGTCTTCCCGAGTCTGACTATGCAGTTACTTGATTACAGAGGAAGCCCAGTGTTGCAGCCTGGGAGGGCCACCTGAATCACCCTTTATCTTAGAAATAACGGTAGTTATAGGGCTGTGGCTGCACTTTTCTAGAAGAGGCTCTGGATACTGTCCATATGTGCCTTCCTGTCAGGATTTCAAAATGCTTTCCATATGTTAAACCTTTTATCATTCTGTGTTTGAGGAAGCTGAGGATCAAAAGTGTTAAGGCCAGCATTTCTAAGTTTCCACTAATTCGATGAAGGTTTATCAGTACTCATTTTGCAAAAGCTTGGGGCTGGCTTCAGTCTAAGAGTCTAGGAGTCTAGGACATGGAGGTCTTGCTGAAAATAGTATCTGCTGGCATCTGCACATTAACTGAAAATCAATTTAAGTTGTTTATCAGAAGTTTTTTACAATTTACAAGGGGGAAGGAAGAAGTGATGTACTGATCTGATGCATGGGTCACTATGAATAAGGTTTTCCTGGTTTGACTTCCAGACTTTCAAGGTGCAGTTAAACCGAAAGAGATAAATGAAAACATTGTGAGTTTTCTGCATTATTTGTCATGTCAAGGGGACAGCCTTGGTTGGAGTCGTCATACAGTTTGTCACAAACTATAGTGCAGCTCTGCACTTCAGACTTTGAAATTGGAGATTTTTCAATCAAAACATTTGCATTTTTTTGAAGTAATATTCAGTGAGGCAATTGCAATGCAAGGTCTTGCCAAGAACCAGCTGGTGTCATTAAATACTCTAAATGCATAGAACACTGTTACATTTTTTTCTGTCATTGTATGCACATATGTAATTCTCTCCATCTGGGAGAGCAAATACTTGAACTCACTCAGAGCAGGTATTTAATTTATATTAATTTAGTTCAGTAATACTCTCCAGGATATCTCATTTTTTTGTCCAGTCCCAGATTGGCCAGATGAAAAGGTGTGGATGCTGTTATGTAGAAAGTCCACTTTGCTCCTTGATTGACTGAAGGAGGTTGCTAAGCATTGGAACAGTGGGGTTTTTTATCATTCCTCACTGCTGCTAATCCCCTCTGCTGAGCAAAGATACAAATCTTGATAGCAGAAGACTTTTTTGACATGAGACCACCACAATCTCTCTGCTGAGTGACATTTAGGTTGGGATCTTTTAAAAAGTTCTACTCACATCCCATCTTTATTCACTTGTCTTAGTTTCATGTATGATACAGAAGTCTCCTTTCATTTTTTTAACTATTTGAGGTGTCACTACAATCTTATGGCATGAGTCAGAAAGTGTCCTGCTCTACAGATTTTTCTGGAAATAAAACTAAAATACTTTAAGAATTAAGTCAACAGCAAATAAAAATCAGTCTATCTTTCTATCCCATGTATTTTGTCTTAAGTCTCGCTTCTCCAGTCTTCCCTGTGGGGAAGTGATGTACAAAGCTACAATTTTTTTGGCAGGAAAGTTCTGAACTACATTCAACAGAAAGTGCATCTATACTTTTTAATTTATTCATTTTATTTAACATCTACTGTTGGCAAGGAACTCTAGTTATCTAGTATGGGGTTTTTTTCACATTTGGCCAGATCCAGAGCAAAGTCAAGGGAACATTCAGAGAAGTTTCAGTGGGCTTTGGAAGAAACTCATTTCATTTGTATACAGCTAGAAATATCAGAGAGTAGTATTTGTAAGGGTTTCCAATGGCATGAATCAATCCTAAGGCAAGTATTGCCATTACAGAATTTCAGTTCATAGGTGCTGCATATCAAAACCAGCTTTGAAGTCAATTGGAATGGGGGAGATGGGAAGAGACACACTAATGAACATTTGTATAGGATTCCCTTTGTGTCCTCCTGTGAGCCAGCTTTTAAATATGTAGATGAATTTCTTATTTTGTGTAAATTATGACTATTTCTAAATCACAATTTGGCTACTTTCAACCTTCACTGCTCTTCCTCCCCCCCCCCCCCTTTTTTTTTTTTTTCCAGCTAGATTTTTAGAGGACTAAATTTAGTACAGCGATTCACCAGCAATGGTCAGTGGGCCCCCTGACTTTTACCATTTTCACTGGTGTAAAGGTAGTGCTCTAAGCAGCATTCTTCCATATTTTCCAGCCATTAAAATAAGGAATGAAGCAGGAACAGACCCATTCGGTCTAACCTTATGGACCCAGTCCAAATCTTCTGCAGATCTTCTTAGTGACAATACTGATACCGCGATGTACTTTTCACCTTTTGTATTTGGAAGTACTAGATCTGTTCCTTTGTTTATTCATTTTTTAAAGGATATGATTAATAAATGCATAACAATGGGCCTGCATTTCTAAACTAATAATTTTCATCAAAGAAAGTAGGATATGTCATTTGATATCATTATAACTGACAGTCTTTAATTGACATTTTTGAGATTAAAAGAAAAGAAAAATAGTTTTAGATTATTAAAATGGGTCAAATGGTAATTTGGTGTTTTGAGCTCAAGAACAAGAACCATAACAGTATTTCTTTGTATATTTCCTGCTCTTGATGATTTGAAAGTGGGAAATTGGAAAATATAAGTTTGATTTCTTTAGAGGATATTTATCTGCTGAAAGGTCAAACAAAAGGTTATCTTGAGATGACATTTTTGAGTATTATATGAAAAGAGGGATGATAAAGACTGTAGAAAGAGATGCAAGGAGTGAAGAAGCTTTATAAAAAGCATCAAAAGAGAAATTATCCATCATTTCAAATTTTCAGGAGAATATATGCTAAAATGTCAGAAGAATAATATTCATTTTAATTATCAATTTATCAGTAAAAGAGATGAAATACACAATCACCCATTATTGTTATTGTCTGATTTAATATTTTGATTACAGACACTGTTTATATAGACAATGACTTCAAGAGCATCCTGTCACAGCCAGATCCCATGTGCCTTGCTCTCTGCATTTGCAGAACATCTTACAGCACTGGTGCCAATTCTACAGGCAATCACTTTTAGCAAATTAAAGAAAGTTGTGTGTATATGTGTTTCAATATCAAGTCCCCAGTTGAGAAGTAACTCAGGAAACCAGAGACAGATCTTTGAGTATGTCAGGCAGTAAACAAAACTGTAGGAAGATGCAGCTGGCAGAGAATTTTAAACTAAAAGCTGTCCCCAGTCTGTATTGTATCATATGAATGTCAAAAGTGCTATAATTGAAGTGGCGATCAGAGAAGACTGGGTTTGAGACACAGAAGTTTATCGATATTTTTGAGTGGAACGCATAACAAGATTAAAAAAAAAAAGTGATGGTCATGCCAACTGAAATAAAATCTAGCCTCACCCACTCTAATTTAATGTAGTTTATCAACTGGTGGTAAAATCTTTTTCTTATAGTAATAATAAATATACATAGGGTGCATCTAAACATTAACAGGTGTGATAACTGATATGCTATTCACAAAGAGCCAAAGAATCTTGGGCCATTCCCTCCAACTCAAAATGTGACACCGGTCTCCTTGGGGGTATGCTAGAGAAGGGCAGAAGTGGGAGCAACCAACAGTAGAGGCAGCCATTCATCCTGGGCTCATGAAAAGCCTCTGTCAGTGACACAAATTCAAGCTGCCTGGTAAACACTGGGTAGGGAGGGGGCTGAGGTGGAGAAAGGAGCAGGAACTTGTTTCTCATCACCTCCTGTATCCTCCCAGGACATAGGGAAGGATCGAAGCCAAAGTGATTGTTATTAGTGCATGCAGTTACCGACACTATACAGACCAACATTTATCCTTACCCGATTCTCCTCTGATATATTGTACTGTCCAAAGGTCTGACTCAAGTATAAACATGTATGCAAACTAAAAATCTACCAACATTTCAAAGTTACCCGTTAGCAGACAGTCATAGCATTGTCTGTGAAGATACCGTTCTTGCTTGTCTACAACATTAACCACACTGCTAGTGCTAAAGGAAGTGAAGTATAAGACCGTAATATAATCAATAATAATGCAAGATATAAGGCCCACTTCTTCCATCACTGAAAAATCTGCTGAAATTAATAAAACTGTACCAAGGTAAATTTGGCTTTTCTTGTCCTTTCACAATATATAAACATAGGATACACAGTGAGTTGTTACAGGATCCCGAGGATAAAATTGTGCCAAAAATACTTTCAGGTCTTTTATAAATCACTAGCATTGCTGTGCATGAACTATATAGCACAGGATTTCTTTTATTCAATGTTTGGTATAGTTTAATTCTTCCTTTAATAAACAGAGTAAGAACTATTCAGAAGTTTGTTCTGTGGGGTATCCCCTAATCTTAGTCTTTATATCTATTTCCACTTTGAGAGTTTTTTGGAAAGTCTTTTTATCCTTTATATTCTTGTAATAATCCATGTATTTACAAGGTTTTACAGTTATGGCATTAATGGCAAAGTGACTGAGCATGTAGGAAATTAGTAATCCCTATTTTATCTTTATATTACGTATCCTTATGCATAATAAACTTGACCCTTGTAAAATCTGTGTGGGTGTGTGTGCATGTATCTTACAATTTAAGTAAGATAATATATTTGGTGTGGCTTACACTTTCCCTGTTCAGGTAAGTAATTTACCTACCTTTTTGTTTTAGAAAATTTTTACGTAGTTTTGTGTGACTTCCTCCCATAAGGTTCCAACTCATCTCAATGACATTGCAGGTTTTGTTGTGCAGGCATTATCTCGGTCATATAAATACTGAAGACTTTCAAAACACTTTTTTGTTGTTGTTTTTATTTTCAAAATGAAGCAACAACTATCATATTCCCATTGGTAATAATAGAGATTTTGTGAATGATTGCTGTGGGAGCTGGCATACGGGCGTAACACATTTATCTAGATTATCCAAACGGCATTCAGAATCCTCCCAGAGTTTGTTGGATCCATGTGCAATCAGATATAACTAACTACTGGAATCACTAACTTTGTGGAGCATTGAGCTGATAAGTGTACAAAGAGCTAACATAGCTTTGTAAGTAAGCATTAGAATTACTTTGTTGGGGATATTTTACATCCTTCTTGATACTAGTTTTCATTTCCATCACTCCAAGTTGCACGCAAATATTTTAGAGAGATAAGATTGCTGGAAATATGATCAGAAAAATTACTCTGAAAAGCCTCTAAAGTTCTGTACTTGTTCTCATGACTTCCCTGTCAGTGTAGGTAGGAAGTCAAAGATGGCTTTTCTAACTGCCAGCTCTGTGAATACAATATCTGAAAATCCATATTTCTGACTTTCACATTTAGCTTACTAATAAAAATTCTGCAGTTGAGATTTAGATAAATCATTTTGCTGGTAATGCATAAGCTAGAACAGAAATGCAGCTCACTTTTAAATGATGTGTAATTCTAACAGTAGTAAAAACTTGGTATTTGTTGTTAAAAGAGACTTGCATGATTTTTAGAATGGCTGGGCAGATAGATCTTTATGAGGGGGAGGGCAAGAATTAGTCAAACAGTGACTTACCTGAGTTTACTTTCAAGTGCTGAATGTAAAAGACTTGACCTTAAGTCTACTGAAAAGAAGACCATAGAATCATAGAATTGTTTAGGTTGGAAAAGACCTTTAAGATTATCCAGTCCAACCATTAAGCTAACATTACCAAGTCCACGTTAAACCAATTAAATGTCTAATTTCAGCAGGCTTTGAATGTTGGGCTGATTACAGATTATAAAGCATGCACTTCTCGGTTCTTGTAAGTACATTTATGAGAGTTTGTAAAGTTCTGCATGTACAATACGTATCGTGATAATACCCTGCTGAGACCAGAGACTTCAAACCTGTCCTCCGTTGTACTTAGAATCATAGAATCGTTTAGGTTGGAAAAGACCTTTAAGATCATCCAGTCCAACCATTAACCTACACTACCAAGTCCACACTAAACCAGTCAAGGGTAGACTAGACTAAACCATGTCCCAAAGTGCCACATCTACCCGTTTTTTGAACATCTCTAGGGATGGTGACTCCACCACCTCTCTGGGAAGCCTCTTCCAATGCTTGACTACCCTTCCTGTGAAGAAATTTTTCCTAATATCCAACCTAAACCTCCACTGGTGCAGCTTGAGCCCATTTCCTCTCATCCTATCGCTAACTACGTGGGAGAAGAGACCAACACCCACCTCACTACAACCTCCTTATTCTGACTATGCCGATGTGAGGTCCAGTTACCACCTGGTCTTGCCTTTTTCAACTTTAGAAACATCTTCATCATATTTTCAACTTAGTATATTCCAATTTCATTATCCTGTGAGAAAATACTTCTTGAAACCTAAATTTGCTAATTAACGCACAAGTTTTTTTCATGCCCTTAAGGAGAGGGACTTTGAATTGAGTGTACAAGAGAGGTATGAAAGGCAAAAAGTCCTTGTAAATAAACCTTTATGCTTTAAAAATAGTTTGATGGAATCAAACACTTCTTTGAAATAAAGCTCAAATATGCATTTGATACAACGTTTTTTAATGGATAGAGTCCGTGGGTGTCATGAGACATCCCATTTTGCATTTCTTGGCAGTTTATAACAACTGATGCCATGTAAGTCAAATCCGTCAGAGGACACCTTTCTGCAAATTTCTACGCTCCGCCATTGAGAGCTCCCTACGGGCTCTGGAGAGACATGAGGAGAGATGTTTATTATGGGCTTCATTTATTGAAGAAAACAGCTCTCGCATTTAGTGGGAGGATCACAGAGGCGCAGTGAAACTCAGAGAAGTCCCTCAGCTCTAGATTTTAAATCTCCCAAGCTTGCTTGTTCTTTTATTTGTCTGTCATTGTGCACAGAACAGCATGACCACTGTTTGCCTCCCGGGCCACAGCTGCCGGCGGGGGATAAGCGAGAGGCCCAGCGCAGCAGAGGGGAGGGGAGGATGTTTGCAGAGACCCAGCCTGCTTGAAGTTTATGCAGGAGGAACTGCTGTTAGAGATGTATAAAAATGTTAAAACGGAGGGTTACTTGTCATCTAATGGGGAACTTTCTTAACCTCCACCTCGCTTTCTGCCTCGCAGAGCGAGGGATTCTCCACCTCCCTCTGGCTCCGCTGAATTTTCTTTAGCTGAAGCCGAGCTGATCAGGTGGCCGGCCCTGGGGAATCTGGTTAAGTGTTAAAGCAGGACAGGTCTGTTGGCCCAGTGAGCAGCTGATGAGCTTTCTGCTCAGCGTGGGCAGTGGGGGCTCATTGCTGTTCGGTTGCAGTCACGCCCCCCCTTCAGTAGTGTCGCCTCAGAGTTGTTTCTCCATCGGCGTTCAGGCTGCTCTGAAAATGCAAAAAAAAAAAAAAAAAAATGTCCCCGAGCACTTCTGGAGCTCCCCTTCCTTCATGCCCGACGGTTGCTACAGATTTTGCAGCGATTGCTGGCATGCAGCCTTCGGACCGCGCACTTTGGTTTCTTGGGAGTGGCACACCTTCGAATACACATCCCAGGAGGCTGGGTGTCACTCTTCAGGGAGGTATAATTCACTTCTCCTTAGTCACTCAGCAACTGCAGTGGGCTCTTATCATCCCTCCTGGACACCCGACAGTGTAAATAGACAGCAATCTCTTTGCTCCCCTGCAATACCCTGATTATTGCAGTGTCTGCGCAAGGAGGGGAAAACCCTGCGTGTGATCTCATGGACACTTCAACTGCAACTTGGCCTTTTGCTTCTTTGGATTACCAAACATTATGGATTACCAAACATATATTTGTGTTTTTCTCTAATATGCTACTTTATGTAAGCATGTGAACGTTCTACTCAAGAGATTGTATCCCCTGAAAGACAAGAACCATGTTCAGTGGGGTTCATCTCACTTAACTCTAATTGTCTACAACTTAGATATTACACCTGAGCTCCACATATAGTTGTAAAGAAACAAGAAATATGGTGTCACAAGCTATTTGGCATTTTTAACAGCACAAGATGACCTACAATTCCTTATTTTGCTCCATTGACTAAGCATACTAATGCTGTAGCATACTAATATTTCTTGCAGGATCAGATTATTTGGATTTGATATGTTTGCTCAGAGAAGGAGCTGGTTCAGTATAACACATGTATGTCATAACACATTCCCCCAGGGAATGTTAATTGCTTTTATAGAAAAAAAAAAAGTTTAAAGTTTTTTTTAAAAAGGTGTCTGTAATCTAGAGCAGCTATGTTATATAGATACATTTTCCTTTATAGCATGCATGATATTTAAAACTATGCTACTACAGTATTTTTATAACCAAGCACAAGGTTTTCCTCAAATTGAATCACTTTTTTGTGTCTCTGTATTTATTTCTTTCAAGCACATTTGTCTCTTTCATATCTGACTGTGTATTTTATTTGCCCATGTTTTCTTTCTTTCTATTTTATCTGCCAGTCTAATCTGTCTTACCTATTTTAGGCTTTTATATCAGGCTTATCACTACAGTATCTAGGCATTAAATGCTTCAATGCATTTCTGAAGGCTTTCATTTTACTTAAATGCCTTTGAACGCACTTAGGAAGTGTTATTAATTAGAATCAGCAGCCCAGTACAACTTCAGGTACTAATTAGACATTGCCCTTCCATAAATTCTTTATAACTTTCCCACACACAGAACATTATAGCTAACCCAATAATTTGGAGATGGAGAAAACCATTGTATGTGCTTTTGTCAATCTTTACTGCGTACACATTAGATACGACTTGGTTAGATTATGCTTTTTTTGTAGAAAGCAAACATAAATCTTAAAAATAAAGTTCTGTGTTGCCAATTATGTATACTTATGTAAGTTCTACCTGTGGACCCCTTCATGGGGAATTTACTGAAGACAGTGAACTTTGAAAACAGTCATCCAATGACAGTTTAATTTAACATTTTCTTTCCTTTCATGTTTGGTATAGTTTAAAGGATGTGTTTGTTTGTTTGTTTATTTCATCTCATTTACCTCATAGAAATAACTTGTCCAGAATATTTTAAACAACATTGCCTTCTTCAAAACAGCATGACTGTACTTATACAAGCCCTGTACTTTTCAAGCTGAAAACTCAATAATGGAATGGTAAATATAATGTCCAACCTTTTATGTGAGTATGACAAATAGTTTCATGCATCTGGTATTGTATCAGTGTTCCTAGCACAAAGCCCAGTGAGCAAGCATTTAAATACTTTAAACATCTCAGAAAATATCTTACTGTTTATTGAAAGCTCGACTATCACTGGGAACTAACAGAAGCTGTCCTTACTTCACTGGAAAGCAAAACTTCCTTTGCACTGCTACAGCAGTTGGAGCTACAGAGCTTGGATGCACCTTTTGCCGCCCAGGGCCTGTATGAATCATAGAATCATAGAATAGTTTAGGTTGGAAAAGACCTTTAAGATCATCCAGTCCAACCATTAACCTAACACTACCAAGTCCACACTAAACCAATCAAGGGTAGACTAGACTAAACCATGTCCCAAAGTGCCACATCTACCCCTTTTTTGAACACTTCCAGGGATGGTGACTCCACCACCATGAGTTACGGGCAGCGTCATGCTGTTGGGCAAGGCTGCCTTACCCTTGAACTCACCACTCGAGCTACAGCTGCATGTGCATCGTTTCCCCGGAGGTTCAGTGTCAGGGTTGTTACTAGCAAGCCACCAGCTGTAATCGCAACTTTGCTGGCCTTCTCACAAGATAAGGAATAGAAAATGCTTTCTCCTCATAGTTGTTTGGATACAAAAAAGAAGTCAAATATGAGAGACTTCAGTTACATACATAAATGCTTTCCTTGGCATTTTTTTAATGTGGTGGAAGTGCTTGCAGGACACTTCAACAGATCATGTGCACTTAAGAAAATAAATTGACCTAATGTTATAAACTCAGTGGGGAAAAATACAATAGTGCTAAATGTGAGCTGCTTTAAGTCTGATTCCACACTAATGGGTTTGAAGAATAACTCCTCTGTCTTTTCTGCTGTAAATTTTGAACTGCATTTTTTAACTTTGAAATTGTTATGGTGGGAATGAAAATTGAATGTTAGATAGAGTAAATGTGAGGCTATTTATGAGATGAGGCTAAGGTAGATTTGCTTAACTAAAACAATATCTTTTATTTGCACTGCATTAATCTTTACACCAGAACTCTATTTCTGCCTTGCAAATTTCTTTTCTGCATTGTTTCCTTCAAATAATTCTGTGAAAACCTGAGCCAGCTTGCTACATTTGGACAACATTCAGTTTCTTATGACCCATTTTTATGACCTTTTTCTTTCAAATAGGCCCTATACTTCATGTACCTCATAAAGTCAGACAAATGTGAGTATATTCTGTGATTAAAATTGCAGCTAGTATAGTTTAGCCTCTTGACACAAGTTTAAAATGAACAAGTTTTTCAAATTACTTTACTTTCTGTTACTTAAGGTATTGAAAAAGAACTAGTAGATGTGCTCAGTTTATTCTTTTGCATGAATCAACATTACAGTGAGCGATATACCCAGCGTTTAAACTGAAGCAAAAAGATCCTAACAGTAGCACTTATTGGTCTTGAAAATCATAGGAGATTCTTCCCACTATGTTTGCTATGATGAGATCAAGGAAGGAGCTTACAAGACATTTAAACCTTGCTTAGATTTTGGCTAGAAATTCAGCACCAGCATTGTCAAGAATGGACCCACAGTGTTTGCAGACACGAGATCAAATGATGGTCATTGTTAAACCCATTTTTAAAATTGCATCTGTATAATACCTGAAATTAATTTATGAATCTCTAAGGAAAGTGATAGTGTACTTGATGAACACAACTCCAGAGCAACATGCCAGTTCTAAAGATGACTATCTCCAGAAAGGTTTATCTCAGCAGGCTGACTTCTCTACCTGAAAATAAAAGTATCATAGAAAGTTATCGCAGTGATTTATGAAATGTAACAGGAACTGAATCTCAGATCTCAAAAATCTCCACGTAACCTCTGCATGTCTACAGCTATCCCTGAAGTCATGATGCTGAATCCTAAAGAGCTAGGAAAGAAAGCAAGCTTTTGTCAGAAGTAGAGCCTTTGCAGTTCTTCAGGAAGGAAGCTTTTGTTCAGCTCAGAGCAGTGAGTTGCAGCTCAGCAGAACTTTTTGTACTTTTTTTTTGGCTGACATTGGACTGCAGCTTTGATACAGATACCTTTTCAATGGATCTTTGCTGAACAAAATGAAAGGTTGAGACAGGGCAAATATTTTTATGAGGTCCTCAGGGGAAGTAGGATCCCTGGAGCAAAAGAAGTGATGATCATAAATTCACACAGTAATCTGACATTCAGAGTTCACCTGAAATCTGAACTTTAAACTAAAGGACATATAGGTCACATTTAGTACATGAAGTGTCACAACCACAGCATCTCTCTTCTTTCCTCATTACTTCCAGTACAGTGTACCATGTACACAGCAATCTAAGTGAATCATAGCCCCTTGGAGAGTTAGATCCGTATGAAATAGCTGCTCTTCTCTTAAATCATATTAGAATAAGTTCTTCTGCCAGCAGACCACCAACTCTACGCTGTCATTCATACACAGAGACTTATATGAAGGAGTGATCTGGAAGTCTGAACTGGGTATGTATCAGCCACAGTACAACGCACTGTGTGTGCTTCCAGTCATTTGACACCGGAGCATCTGTTACTTCTTCTGATGCTCAGAATACATACTAAAGCACAAAGAAATGCTATTTGTGTCAATGTGTACTTTTAATGTATATTTGTATGTATACATACCTTTCTGATAAAATTCAACATTGTAGCTACACTTTAAGAATTAATGAACTTAGCTATGTGAAATGAAAAAAATCATCACATTATATAACCTGTAAACTTAGAAATACCTGACATTTTCAGAAGAATACAGTTGTAGGCACATTTTAAACATGTGGAAAGTTCTCTTACTTGGCTGAAAAGTGGTGTTGGCTGACGACAGGCATGCAATACAGTTTGGGGCAAATTAATTCTCTGGGGGTGAAAATTATCTGTCTAATTGGTAAGAAAGTTTTCTTTCTTAAAACTGATTCCTTTATTATTCAGTTTAGCAGAGCAAGTCTTTATTGTGCAAATTGCATGCAAGTTGTTTGTTCTGCCCTTTTTTATTCCACAAAGATTTCTCTTGTTTTTTTACCAGAAAAGACGTTTTCTAAAGAAAAAACCAACACCATCAAAAAACCAAGAAAAGTAATTCTCCATTTAATCTGTTCTACCATAGTAGAGTAGTTTCTGTTGAGTTGAACTTTTAGTTCAGGTTGAAAGAGTAAACCTTCTTTAAAACATATAATGTGAAAATAGTTCTACAGCTCGATCCACATCCATCTAAGCATTGCAGGGTTGCTTTCCTTCAAGTGTGGATGGAATTCCTTATATTTTAATGGCAAATATGTTAGAAATATATGGGTTTCATAGAATCATAGAATCACAGAATGCTTTGGGTTGGAAGGGACCTTTAGAGGTCATCCAGCCCAACCCCCCTGCAGTGAGCAGGGACAGCTTTAACCAGATCAGGTTGCTCAGAGCCCCATCCAACCTCACCTTGAATGTTGCCAGGGATGGGGCCACTACCACCTCTCTGGGCAACATGTTCCAGTGCCTCACCACCCTCACGGCAAAAAATATCTTCCTTATATCCAGTCTAAATCTATCCTCCTTTAGTTTAAAACCCCGTGCTTTGTCCAGGGCAAGTGACTTACACAAATCTTTTTTCCAGATGTCTCCTGGGATCCGTAAGTGAGAAGGATGACAGGGCTAAGCATGCTATCTGAAACACAACTTGTTAGCCTCTCCATTCTGACTACTTTGCTTCTGGGCATCGTAGTCCTTGTAAACAGATGTTTACAAACTTTGAGATGAACATGACTGAAAAATATTCCCTTTCTTCTCTGTGTAATAAATACCAGAAATTCCTACTAACAGGATGTTTTCTCTCTCTGTAGGCCTAGCTGACCACTGGTGCAAGAGATGCTTGATTACTTATGCAAAAAGAAACTTTCATCCTCCTTGTTTTTTTCTTTAAAAATTGTTTAAAAGACAGGTTTTTGGTTTGTAATGATAGGAAGAATATACGATATTTTTCAAAGGAGTCTCACTGGAACGCTAAAACTTTCTGATGACAATTGACTTAAAAAACTCCAGCTAGTTCTCTGTTTATCTTGTACAACATATAGAATAAACAGCTTATAGCGTCATTCCTACTGTCATACCTGCGTCCAGCCCACCATCCATATAACTTTGTAGTATGAGAATTTAATGGCCAGAACTCTTGGATGAAAAGCAGTAGCTCTTCCACTTCTGCTGTCTCTCTCAGACATTCTCCAGATAATGTAGTATCTCTTAGTTGACATCATCCTAAAAATGTACCTTGGATGGACTTTTTTTTTTTTTTTTTTTTAAAGTGATAGTTTCCTGTAAAGTCTGCTCCATCCTGGATCCAGTTCAGAACGGAGGAAGGTAATTTATCATTCTGTAGACTGATTTCATAAGATGGCATGGGTTGGCTCCTGCGAAGTCAAAACTACTGCAGTGTCTGCAAATACTAACACCTGGGAGTGATGGCCTTGCAGTTATCTCATGCCTAGTGAATTAGGATTTTTCCATTCTAGAACTCTCCAAAGCACACTCATCTCCCAGTCCTCTCCCCCAAAACCCAAAGACAGTACCCTGCCACCGAGACAATAGCTGTGTTTCTAAAACAGACCCAGTGGCATCATGGCATTGCATCTCAGTGTATAAATGGTCACATCTACTGCTGCGGACCGTCACTGTGAGGTCTCCACTTCCTAAGAGGGAAAGACTGTCCTACAAAATGCCGAGGTTCTCTCTGTTCCCTGTTCAGCCTAGAAAGGAGGGAGCGTGACAGCAACAAAGCTGACTCTCTTAAAGTCTGACGAGATCTGTCATCCTCACTGTTTGGTAAAGGGAAGAGAATACATGGTTGTGTGACTAATGGTGGTTATGAAAGGTCTAAAAGATCCTTCTCCACCAATTTTCCTGCTATCCAGTGGGAATTAGAAATGGTTGCTCGCAGTGCTTTTCCTTATACGGCAGCAAAGCCATCACACATTTTGTTTCCCAACAATTTTGGCTTGTATCAAATGTGAAGCTGGCTCAGAAACAGCTTGTAAAAGAGAGAAAAGTAAGACTCTTAGCTCCAGTAAGTGCCTGAACACTCTTTCTCATTAACTTGGCATGAGTATGATGGTATTTCAACTTCACATTGACATGAACATTTCAATGGCTGGACAGTAAGCTCCCTGATAAAGCCATTGTCTGACTAGGAAACAAGGCTCTTTTACAGGGCAGCCTCTTTATAGCAATTATAGTAAAAATTAACCTTTCAGAAGTTAAGTTTCTGTGTGAGGGGCCAAAACAAGGAGTGAAAGCAAGGATTAATTTCCCAGCAACAATCTAAGCACTTTCTTTTTCAAATGAAAATAAAACTCAGACAGGATTTTATGAGGGGTATTTAGATGCACATGAAAATACCTGTCTTTTAGTTTTCCTAATTAAGCTCTACTTCCAGATATGAACACAAAGAAAGAGTCTTATATGTGGAAACAACCCTTTCCCAAACTTTGGAAAATTCAAAACAAAATAAAGAAGAAACCCACACAGAAAAATAATATTTTTTAGAATATGACAAGCTTGTATTTTTAGGAATAGACTTTGACAAGAGTTGCCTCATTATGCTTGGTATTTTTTGGCATGCAGTTTGAATATAGTACTCTTTCTGAGTACACTGCATAAAAACATAGCTTTGATATGGCTTAGGATGTCTGTTCTGTGGTTCTCTGTGTATTTCTTAGTTTTGCATTAGTTGCCATTGTGTGTTTTTCCAAAACGTACATGCAACTCTTTTCAACTGTCTGTGCTTCCTCCTGTTCTTTGTTTCCTTCCCTTTGGTCATAAGCATTTTATATCAGCCTTCTGAATCTATGTTACTATACTAGAGCAGTGCCATAAAGTGATATCATCTGGAAGTTAAGTAGACGCATTATGTATTGAAATGATTACTAAATCATATATTCCATGTTCAGAAGAATCTGGGGGAATAAAATTTCTGTCATGGCGTGTAACTAATGTGCGAAAGACTTGCCCAGTACTGTCAGACAGTAAGTGATATCCACAGTGAGAGTCCATCATATTTAGTTTATCAGTTTGCAGTCCTTTCAGCTATATTTTTTCATTTAAAGGTTTGTTTTCAGTTGCTGTACATTCATCCACTTATTTAGGTTTTAGTCATCTTCTCTCTGGATGTATGATCTTAAACCATTTATTAATCTGAAGATTAATCTGCTTTTAAAGAGTACTTTTCCCCCTGATTAGCATCAAGAAAGCCTTATTCCTTAGCGTTTTAGATGAATGCAAATTGTTTTGGTTCATATGTGATGGCAAACGAGGACTTCTGCCAGTTCCCTTGATTGTTTTAGAGCAATTCCAGACAGCTAGAAAGTAGTAGCTCCTTAATGCATGTTTAGTATTGTAAATCTCCTATTGAATGTGCATTAATAGCTGTCATCAGAAGTATCATATAAAAATGTTGGTGTCAGCAGTGCTATGCCTAATGGCAGTCTCCTTGTGAGCAGCCTACAGAGAGAGGTGAAAAAGGATAGATGATTGGTTTAGACCCTTGTCCTTTATTTAGAGCAAAAGAGGGGTGAGACTGTCACTTTAAATAATAGTTTTCTACTTCAGGAGATAGTTTGTTGGTTATTCTCTCTTCATGTTATGCCAAAGTTGATTTTTGTGTACTGGAGACAATAAATGTAATGCGTGAGCCTGATATATATTCATAATTTTGCTCTAAGGCTAAAGTGCTTTCCTTGTAAATTCATCTAGCTACAGATATTGTGAGCACCAAAAGCAATTACTTCACCCCATCAGTTTGGTCTAAAAAAGAATACCATTAAACTCCTTGTTCTATATTTATTGTTCTAACAGGGAACAAGAAGAACATTCTGCTGAGACACCAGTGCAAGAACCAAAATTAGGATGCTTTTATTCAATTATATTTGACAAAGCTGGACACCTTTTTTCAATCTGTAATGTAGTAAATTCATGTACCTATCAAAAACAATTCATAGAGCTCTCCAGTGTTAAATTGTGGTAAAAAGTGAAGGCTAGGCAAATTCAGAAAAAGAAGAGTATGCTTTCCATTTGCAAAGGAAGACATGAGACTCAGGAAGGAATGCTAATTTTTCAAGTTGGTGTTTCTATTGTCTGTTTTTTTCACTATATAACACCTAGAAACAAGAAACCATTGACGGGGTTCTATACAGAGATTAAAAAGATGTGTGCCGCCCCCAACACTTACATATAACCCAGAATTAAAATCTGTGTAAAATCAAAGTGACAGTGGAAAACAGAAAAATGAGGAGTTATTTTATGGTAAAGGACAATTATAAGTAAAAATTTAAGAAAGAAGAATGGACTAGCTTTCTAAGTGGGTAGCTCGGAGTCATTTCACCAAGCTTGATGCACATATAGAGAGGTATTTGTTTGAAAGCGAATAGAAGACAGGAGTTGGGCTCATGGGCTCATCAGAGGCAGAGGTCAAACACCCAGTATGGAAGAAAAATTGACAGAAAGGTGGAATGTCAGCTTTCAAAGTTCTTGAACATTAAAAAACCAATAATTTCTATGACAAAGTAAATAATACAGATGAGACAACCTTTAAAAGGAGCATAAAGCAAGGAATATGATGAAATCATCAGACCAAGTCAATTACCTGTTTCATCAGACCAAGTCAATTATCTTTTGCGTAAGTGTAAGTATTTTGTCTGACTGCTAGTGTGTCAACATCACAGTTGTTGAGGCAAGGAGGGACTGTGAAGATCTGAGATGGGGAGAAGCTATATGAATTTTTTGCCTATGTGCTTCGGGAGATACGATGTACTGATGCTGGCCTGGAACTACCCCAATTCATGGAGCTGCCTACATTAATAACATAGCGGTCACTCACTATGCAGTCAATGGACAGAGCCACCTCCAAAGCACCATCCTTCCTAAACCAGGCAGGCAAAGTAGAGGAGATGAATCATGTTTCAAGGATTCCTGTTTTTTTTGCTATACAAGACAGTTTAGTGACTACCCCAACTTATAACATAAACATCTTGTCATAACATTATGCAAGATGAATCTTACCAATAGTTGGATGGTGAATGTAGATTTTTACTCCAGTACTGCCAAAAAGGCTCCACACTATGTTAAAATCTTATTGTGCAGGTGCTGTAAAATACAGCCCTTTATACAAAGTGTCATGTATCTTTCTGTGCATGCATCATGCATCTTGGAGACTTCTGAAACAGGAGTTGTGGGGACCAGAGGCAGAAGCTTTATGAAGTGAATGACAAAGAGCTTTTGAAATGCTTCTAAGTGGGCTGAATTGTGTCCAAAGGTGTTCATAGACCTTGTTTCTTCTCCATTTAATGGTATAAATTTCAGGAACTGTTTTTCTGTTTGGGAATGTAGGTAATGTGAACTGCTGCAAAACAAATTGCATTGAATATATTCGTATACCATATCAGATGAAATGCACAATTAAAATGACAGATTTACCATGAAAAAATGATAGTGAGAAAGAAAATTATTTTTAAAACTAATTTAACTGATTTCTTTTTTAATGAGCACTGCCAGTTTAGAACTGGTGTATACGCACTTAATATCTACAGCTGTCTTTTTTTTAAATGTGCTCTAAACAGTCTGCGAGTGTATATAAGTACTTGTAGCTAAAGAAGAATTTAATACATGTGGAAAGAACATATTTCAAAGTATATACAATGACAAACACCTCTTTTTACACAGATTTTCAGATTTTATTCTTTCCTGCCTCAAGACAAAAAGATTTGCTGAGGAAAATTAGAATTTTCATATTTAATGGTTTTATTTTTTTTTTTTTTTAAATTAAGCTCAGGACAAAGTCATTTCCTATGCAGCACTAGACTTCTGGGTTCACTTACAACTGTGTATGAAAGAGACTGTATCACCTAGATCTGTAACCCAAAAAAGGACTCTCCAGAGGCTGAGCTACTACACGATGGTGAGGAATGGATGCGTCATCTTGGCGGCATCAGAAATGTGGTTAGAAGCTGTGGTTGCCCTTACCACTGTACTATCACAGCATGACAGTTTGAATTTAGCTATTGTCGCTGTCTTCTGTGAAATAGGAAGTTGTTGTCCTTTCCTCTGAGCTGGCAAACATGCTGGATTAAGTGATTTGGCCAAGATGACATAAGAAATTTGTAGCTATAGTAGAAAATGAACACATGCCTCCTTAAGCCTGTTCAGTTACTTATCAAATAAGATCATTTAACACCCCCCCACTCCCCCCTTTTTATTTGTTTTTCATTAGGACAGGTGTCTCAGTAGTGTGCATAGAGAAAAGCTTTGAACTCTGCTGAAGTTGGGGTTATATGTGACATAATTCCTAGAATCCAGTAGCAAAGATATATATTTTATGAAATTATGAAATGTTTCTACTTCGTGTGATACCTGTGAAAAGGAAGTCTTGCCTAACTGCCAAGGAACTGGAAAGAAGAGCATGAAGTACAGGGCCTCCACACTGGAAACCCTTATGGTTAATCTACGAGGGAGCTGACATCTTCATCTTTTTGTCATGGTTTTTGTATTTTGCTTTTTAAAGCTCTCAGCTGTTTTTTTGTGTCAGTTTTAAAAACATGATTTCAAATCCTGGATGGCTTCTCTGTTCCTAACAAAGCTTCCTGCCCAACACCTTACCATGTCAACATGCTCTCTGTCTGAACGCCCATTACAAGGTCTCCTTCACATGGTAGGACGCGTCGCAAATGATCTGTTCCCCCATCTGTCCAATTACGCAAGGGCTTTTTTTTCTCCAAATGCTTTTTGTTTTTTAAGCAAATTCTTGTCAGTGACACAGGATCTGCCTGTGTCAAGGTGAGAATGAGAACTAGATTTGACTCTGGATGTCCATCTGAAGTAGGTAATTTGATGTTTGGCTTCTGTTCATGAGCAGTACTGGCCATCCATTAGTATTCAGGAAATATTTTGGACATTAACCTCTGTTGCTTTAGTTACATCTGTACAAATGAAAATTCCTGTAAAAGCTTCACAGCAAAAACTTATCACTGGTAAATTTGAGACAGAGAAGCTTTCAATTCAGTGCTTCTAATAAATTCAATAACATAAGAAATTAAAAGAAATTAGGTCTTTTCTGTGAAGATGCTGCAGTGCAAATAGGATAGTTACAATGAGCTATTGCAGCCATTGTCAAAAGCCCTTTAAAATAAAATTAGATCTTTTCATTGTTGTACCATTTGCAGTTGGCAAATTGTAACTTTGTTTTATGAGGCCTATTTAATACACAAATTTCACTGGAACTTGAAGGAGTGAAGTAATAGCTGTGATGATTTAAGATTAGAAGAGTTTGGATAAACACAGATGATAGTTGTAAAGGATCTGAATTGTCACCTGAGATTATATAACCTGATTTATCATTTCACTGAAGAATTGCAGATAACAGTTTACAATATATTTTCATCTGTGGTCTTGTCATTGTTTCCCTTAGTAAATTATATTCTACATAACAGAAACAAGAGTTTTATTTTGTCCGGAGGACATGTAAGATTTATGGGAAATAGTTATTTTCTAGGTAGAAGAACTGGTATTATTTGCTCATTCACTTTGAAACAGGGAGGGACAGTTACGATCTTCATGTACTTATTTATATTTAATGCATTTTGTTTCTCCTTCATGTTCTGGAGTTGCTAGAGCAACTGCATTTGTGAAAACTTGCAGTTAATTTAATTTCCATTTGCCAAAGTTAATAAAACCACTCTAAGAAAATTGCTTCTTTGTCAACGTATTCTGATGATTACGGTGACTAGACAGGTCATGTGTTTCAGCTTCTGGAAGCAGAGGGAGGCAAGAAAGGATTCTGGTAGGAAAGTATAGTTTCTGTATAAGTGGTTTTGCCTAAGTATTTTTACATAGATTTCCCAGCCAACTTTGCCAAAATTTGCTGTTGAAATTTAATGGCTTGTTTAACAAAGATTTTCTGTTTCAGTGGTCATGAGTCAGATAGCTGTTTTCTCTGCTCCAAGCAGAAGTTTGTTCGACATTGGGGATCTTTTTTCTGAACACACGATCACAGAGAGTGCCGCAGACAAATGGACGCACAGTCACTCTCCATCCTCCTGCCGTGCAGAGAGCGGCGCAAAGGCAAGGGTGCACCTTATTTTCCTCAGCCACTCAGGCCTGTAGCCTTTTCGTCAAGGGCACTCAAGTACGTCCGGTTTTTATTTTCCGAGGCAGTCTCCCGGTGACTGAAATCTAGGTCGAAACCTTGTGGCTTTCCTCCACGTGCGTTCTTCCTGCTCCTCGGCAGCAGCGCTGTTTGACGGCCGCGCTGCGCGCTCACCGATCGGCTGCCGGGAGGCGCGCGGCACCGACCAGCTTTGGCTGCACGTGAAGGCGTTGTTGCAAACCTTTCTTATGCGAGAGCTCGAGAGTTACTGCGCTTCCTGCTTAAAACCATCGCGTTCCTCCAAGAATGCTGAGGTATTTCAGTAGTGGCCCAGCAGTGTCTCCCAAAAGAGGAAAATAGCTTTCTGGGGTCACAGCAAACGTCCTGCTTCCGGCAGTGGACAGCAGCGAGTGTCGAGGGAATGGCATGGCGGCGGGGAGATCACAGAGGTGACCTCCTGAGGTGCGGGGTTCGTTCTTCCTTGCTGTTCTATTCAAAGCAGCTAGCAGTTAGTCCAGGTAAGAATCGGACTTCCTTCATTTGATGGCAGGGGCAGGGGGAGTTAACGCAAAGTAATGGGAAGTAGGACATGAATCAAGCAGGAGAAATATAGCTTGAGCGTCAGAGAAACTACTTAGTGGTAAACTAAACAGAATCAGGCAGCTTCCCAAGGAGAGATGACGGATTTACATTGTTGTGGCATTTAAAAGTGAGCCGCGCACAGCGCGTGAAATACGTTGAGAGGTATCTCACCATGTCTAGCAGAATGACAGATTAGATGAACACCTCTAGATACAAATGTGTCACTACCCAGAAAAATATTTAAATAATTTCCAGAATAGCTTAAATAAACACAACAGAAACAAGATGCATTAAGTTTTCTTTGAGACTGTAAAAAAGAAAGTTTCAACTTTTTTTCCTGTTCGTCTTGCAGAAATTACCTTCCTTCTGTGAACCATAGTTTTGCATGTATAGCTTAACTTTTATAACACTTGTTCAGTGTTATAAAGGTCATATAACAATCTGTATTCAATTACGTGCTGCAAGACGCATACTTAAAATATATATGCATTTTTAGAGCACTAGATGGCTGGAAATATCTTGCATCATTTTATTTTACAAAACTAAATTAGTAGGTACTGTATTCTAGCTAATGCCAAACAGTATCTTACATCAACTCTAGCTCCATGAGAGTAGCATACTATTCAATTTAAATAAGCATTTCATGACCTGGGCTTTCATTTTGACCAGTTGAATGCATCTGCCTTGTGTTTTTTAATGAATACTTTGTCCAGAATGTCATACACCCTCTAGTGAATTAAATTCTCCATAGTCTGAAGCATTTAATTTTAAATATATTTAATATGCAGCTGCCTGCTAACATACATAGCAAATCTCCATGTGAAGCTATCAAGTAGAAATAAGGTACTTAAAAACTTCGAGACATCACACAATTTTGCCATCGAAGACTGTTTAAAGCTTTAGGCACTTAGGTAACTTAATTTTTATATGAGGGAAGAAAGAGATTCAGGTATTCAGAAGAAGATGAAGTCAGAGCGTGCTGTGCCAGGTGTTTCAGCTGTAGGAAAGCTTAAAGCATGGAAGGAGCAATGTAGCAGCAAAGCAGACCTGCTGAATAATTCATCACTGTCTTAACACACTTCTGCTGCTGTACCCTTATTTAGGAAAGAATATTACATTGTTATTGATTACAGCACTTGCTGACATATTTCATTTGCTGGGAGGGGCGTGTGCACGCTTTGTATTTCCGACACTGACGCCGTCACCAGAGAAACTTGTGTATGAGCTCGAGTAAAATTTAAGAGACTGGATGTTATACGCACACACACGCACACACACACTTAGCATTTATCCCTAACACTCCCAGTTTGGGGAGGGAGAGCTTGCTTCGTGTGTCGGAGGAACAATCTTCCCACAGATCGTGTTTTCGACGTGATGAAAAACATTTCTTCAGGGAGTACAAGCGGCTTTGCCTTTACCATAGCTCCGCTGGGAAAGCAACTCCTCCGTCAGACTGACCTGCGACCGCGCAGCACCGCGGGAGCGCGCGGGAAAGGACCCAGAAGCATCCTCTGCCGTGGCCACAGGCAGCCCCCACTACACAAGCCAGCCCCCAAGGCTGCCCTTCACTTCGGCTGCTGCGGTTGCTGATACAAATAAACTTTTTGCCTGTAGTTGACTAAAGGCCAGCGCAACTTGATGGCTGTTACAGCTAGTATATGTTATTTGAACAATGAAATGGAATCCTGTTCCTTGCATGCTTGAAAACAAATAGAGAGAGAGAGATATGCATGCATATCTATATAGAGAGAATTGAATATCTACATAGAATATAGATAACAATGTATACAAATATAGATATATGCCATTATTTATGCTTTCAGAATTATAGTGGAGCGTTGTGAGATGTTTCATTTTTAGACTTCTGAAACAGCGAAGGATATTTTCCTCAGTGAGGGAGAGGGGAAGGGAAGAAACAAGCCGGAAATATTTTTCTGATTTTTTTTATTGTTGTTGTCTAAGGGAAATCTTTTATAGATGAAAAAGGCGTTGTGACAAAATCTTGATTGTCTAGACAGTATTGAGAAGATCCCAAGTGGCTGTGGTGAGCTTTCTTTCAAATGTTGAGCTTGTAGGGGATCCTGTGCCAAATTCTGAACAGCACTGGAGGCTGGCAGAGAATAAATTGCTTGTGTCCTGGAGAAGACCCTTCCCTTACCTCTCTTTGCATGTCCAAATCCATAAATAGCAAAAAAAGGACTATAAGCAGAACACAAGGGACCCAAATGCTTTACTAAAAGAATAATCAGGTTTCTTTCCCCATTTTGAAAATCAACTTGGTGGAAATAAAATTCATTTTATACCAGGATTAATCCACAGTAAGATACTTATCTGTTGAAGCAAATGGCTGCCCTCTCAATGATTTCAAAAGAGTCAGGGCTCACTCCTAATGGCCAGTTTCCCCAGGTGGCAAACAGTGATTAAATTCATAAATATTTGTTCCATAAATATTTGCTTCTGTTCAGATTTTGGAAGAACCAGTTCACATTTACCGGGTCCAGAAGTTTAGCAGATTACACAATCCCCCAACGCATCAGTCATACATACACAGCATATCCCTGTTGGATGTATGCAAACTGATTTTGCATAGCTTGGATGTTTTTAACTCTCTAAATACTAAATGAGGACTGCTCAGTAGAATATTCAGTAATATGACTAGCATGTGTTACTTGTATGTTTGTTGTTGTTCTCTTTCTCCTCTTTCCTTCTTTTCCAGGAGGAGAATTAGATGGACAGTTAATATTTGGTTTTGTAGACTTCTTATTTTACTGCTTAAAATTGACATGGCAATGGTATCAGTAAAGCAGACAGCAGCAACACTGAAGGAAAGCGGTGTGCTTGGAAGAGAAGATCTTAAATAGATTTCTTGTGGTTTGTGTTTGTAGTGACCCTGTATGGATATTGGATCAATATCTGAATAGAAATTTGTGAATATAATTTTACAAAACCGTTCTTCAAAATGCTTGGCCTTTACTATGGCAAAAATGGATGAATGCTGCCTTTTTAGAAATAGGTGCTTCAAGGCTTTGATGCTTTTGCATCAAAGACATCTCTTGCTTCCGCTATTTAGTTATTGTGATTTACCTAGAAGGAATCCATACATAGATTTAGTCAGTGTTTTGATTCTTGGCAGATTTAGTCAGTGTTTTGATTCTTGGTAACTAGTTAAAATGAAAAGCAATAAATCTCTGAAACTTATCAAGAATGTTAAAAGGTACAACTTAATCGTTATTTATTGTCTAGAGCTTTGGGTATGTCTGATTCATTTTCAAAACAAGTGCCAAAAAAAAGGAATGCAATGTATCTTTTACAAAATGCTCAGCAAAACTCACAATAATATGGTAGTGATTAGAGCAGAGCAATGCTTACAGCAATCATATAGTGCCAGTGATTATACTTCAGATCCACTATAAAAACAAGCTGTTCCTGATGTGCTCCTCAAAAGTAGGACAAAATGTTCTCCATTAGTCTGTTGCTACTTAACATCTTTCTCTACGTCACGTCTTAATTTTTCTCTCATGCCATCTGCAGAAAAACATGTCTCTCAACCTTCTAGATCTTGAGATGGCAATATTCAGAGCAGTAAGAGGAATTAGGCCATGTGAGAAGAGAATCTTGTCGTGGTGGTTTTGTAGAGGCTTTTAAAAATATACAGATAAGGAACAAAGTTGCCAGCACTGATTTTTATCTTCAGTAAAAGTAATTATATCATTATTCACATATAAAGTCAAATATAAATTCACATATAAAATTAAAATATAAATCATATTCTGTGATTTTAATCTATTTTTGCTGCCAAACTATATGAATGTTTACACCTTTAATCTTGGCCTTGGTCATTAAGTTTTAGAGCAATGTAAGAACAGAACGCATTTTGGGGTCAGCTGAATGTATATTTTCTTTCTCTAACAATGAAAATATTCCATAAATAATTACACATGAAAACATACTCGTTGTGAAGCGCAGTCTTATACGTGTATATATCTTGTATTCCACAAAGAGGGCTCCCACTAGGTACAGAGCACTGTGGACCAGTCTGACAATCTGCGTATGCCCCCTTGCCAGCACGTCCTCTGCAGCAGAATGCTGATGAGTTGAGCCGGGACCCAGGTGTCCTGTTGGACTGACACGGAGGCGCTGAGCGTCTCCAGGGCCCTTCTTGTACATTTTCAGCTCCTTTTATAACAGGTGAAAAAAGAGCAGGAGTGTGTTTCTGCTGCGGGGCAGCGCTGGGACCTCTCAGGACTGGCTGGTGATGAACATGGAGCAGGAGCAATGCGGGAAGGACTTGAGTAATACCCCTAAATTCATTGGGCTTTTCAGAAAGAGGAGCACTTGTGACGTAGTGACACGGTGAATGGTGGCATTGTTCTATAACATACCTCGCTTCCTGACATGATAATGCCATCTGTGCCCTAAAGACTAATGCTGCTCAGCTACGCTGAACAACTTGGCTCAAGAAGCTCAAGGTATTATTCTACCTATGAGAAACAGGCTGGTTTGGAAAGATTAGAGGCCTTAGTGGGGCTCAAAAACTGTACTCTGTAATACACTGACAAACTTGAAGCTTCGCAGTGAATTAGAACTGTCATGATTGTAAGGAAGCACCTATGGACAAAGAGGCGTCAGCTGGAAAACTTTGAATGTCTTTGCTGAGTTGAGAGAGGGCAAAAAATAATGGGAGATGCAACTCAGGATCTTACGACAGGCTGAGACGTGGTATGATGTGAAGTTTTGTTGAAGTCAGTGAAAACTGGTGGAACTGAGCATTAAAGGAACATCTCACTCACCACGCGTCCATGTGTCATGTGGCAAATCCCTGAGACTTTTCGCATGTACAGTGTTCTTCTCCTTTGGCTCTTTTTCCTATTTCAAACATGCTCCCTTTCTCTCTCCCATGTGCCTTCAGTTTTTACAGTGAGTTTCTTCTTTTGCTTAACAGTGAATATTTGATTAGCAGCTACTCAAGTACTATCCAACTTCCACTCCAGGTAGCAACATTCTTTTTTCCTTTTTTTTTGCATCTTTCACACTGCCTTTTTATCCCGGGAGTTTTTCTCAACGCTGCATTTTTGCACCTCTCACTGGCATCACCATTTTCTTTTTTCCTATTCCATTTTCCTTTCCATTCTGTATTTCATTCAGTACTGAGAAGGGAGATTGGCAGGTATTTTATGCCAAAAATTAAAGGGTTGGAAACAAAGGGTTTTACAGAAGCGGATAGAATTATTTATTGTTGAAAAAATCTCAGTGATCTTTTAAAATTAATTGAAATACCTTCAGTACTGGAAGCCCAAATATCACAAGGTTGCGAAAGAGCTTAGCCTAAAGCAGACTGATGCCAATAGAAGGATCACAAGTGACTTATAGTCAATTGGTATTAGAGCTGATTGGAATCTGTGACACTTCTGTGAAAAATATGTCCCTCTCTCTGGGATTAACTAGCCTTAATTTATATTTACAGTGTGAATATAGCTGTTGTTGCCATAGGATATGATTGCCTTTCATATTCTGCAATGTAGTATGTCATATACTATACTGTATTATGTAGCATGGTGTTAAAGATTTTTCTGTTTTCCATTTTACAGTTAAGAACTGAGGCATGCACTGCTTCTATGGCTTGCTCAGGGTAACGTGGAATTCTGTTTCAGAGCAAGGACTTGAATTTCAATCTTATGAGTCAGTGCTTTAGCACTCAAACAGTTGCTACTCTCTGACACCTCTCTAGTAATCAAAGACCAAAAAGTGAAGAAGGGTAAAATGCCTATGGTATAGCAATCTTTATGTTGAACAAGAAACAGAGGGAAAGAAATAACCTAAAAAAAAAAAACCAAACCCAACCCCAAACCCCTCTAAAATGTTCTTATTCTATTGAAACTGGGCCACTTGTGCACCCAGGGATTCAAGATTCATGGATTTAGGACAGCAAACACGAAGGTTCTTGGTTGTATATCCTAGTGGCTGAACAACTCCCCAGGGATACAGGAGTCTTAGAGATCTGCTCATTGCACTGTTCAGGCATTTTATATTAGAAAGCTGTTAGGTAAAGAAAAAGAAAGGAAGAATAATGGCAATTAATTCTACCACCCCACCCCCCAATATATGCTCAAGTCAAATTTTAAAGATAAATGTAACATTTATTCTGCATTATTTCTGAGGAAAGTAGACATCTAAGACTGCTTAAATGAGAGGTTGCAGGCATGCTCAGAACAAATACCTAGAACATGGTGTGGTATGCACTCACAGTACAAATAAACCTGATCAATTCCGGCATTTTTCATCCTTTATGCAAATATTTTATTTTACATTTGTTTTAAAGAATGTTATTTGTGCTTGCTGTGCATAAAAGAGGTACAATTATGTGTATCTGAGTGACAGCTCTCTGCAGTTTACCATGTTACTGTGCCTCTGAACTTGATGGATAATGGGTACTGAGAGAAAATGTGGTCGGCAATAATGTTGTCTCTTTAATTAATTTCACATCAGTACAAGTATGCATGGACATGTGTCTTCATGGACATGATTCCCACATAAGAACTGTAGAGCTATAGAGGAAAAATGTTATAGCTTTGAATTCCACTGTCTTATAATAAAGTAGACATGAAAACGGGGAGCCCTAACAAATGTGTGCACCAGCCTTATTTAAGGACTTGGTGCTGTTACAGAAAACAGAGTTTCAAGTTATGAGATGGTATGTTTAGGAAAGCTTTTTGTGAGACACTGGTGTTTTGAGAACAACTATCTGGAAACGTATGTGTCAGGAAGCTGAGACACAAACATATATAAACTTTACTGAGAAGACAGTCCTTTGTTTATTTTCTGATTAAAATACGTGGTAATGGCTTTTGGGGAATTTTTTTTTCTCCTTTCCCCTGTGAATTGTGGCATTGTTGGAATATTTCTACAATAAAATTGAATTGGTTGATTGCTCCTTCCTTTCACTTCCTTTCCCTTCCCTTTCCTTCCGCCACTATTTTGTATGTCCATGTATATCTGTAAGGTGCTTTTTCCTGGTTTATTGTGGTTACTCCTTTAGCAAATTTCAGCAGATATATACCTTTGGCAGTATTCTTGACAAGTTTTATTGCTATACCTCAACCTCTTCCTCCACTTAGGGGTAGAATAATATCAGTCATCTTGCTCTCAAAAATAAATACATTAAATACCATTTCTCATTCTTCCTTTGGCAATATGCGTTTCTCTGTTTTCACTGTGAAAAAACGCTACTTTTTGGAGAATGGCCCTGTTTAGGAAGATTTCATAAAGAATATAGTATCATGAATTTTATAGATTTGGACAAGGGACAGCATCATCTTGAGTGACACAGTAAGGATTTAAGCAATGACTTGAGTAGATGTGCCTATGTTTACATGCATCTGTAATTTTAAAGAGCCACACAGGATGCAAAAAATTGCTCAATGTCTGTTTCAAGACTAGTAAATAGAATCATAGAATCGTTTAGGTTGGAAAAGACCTTTAAGATCATCGAGTCCAACTGTAAACCTAACACTGCCAAGTCCACCACTAAACCATGTCCCTAAGTGCCATGTCTACACGTCTTTTAAATACCTCCAGGGATGGGGACTCAACCACTCCCTGGGCAGCCTGTTCCAATGCTTGACAAACCTTTCAGTGAGGAAATTTTTCTAATATCCAATCTGAACCTCCCCTGGCACAACTTGAGGACATTTCCTCTTGTCCTATCGCTTGTTACTTGGGAAATGAGACTGACACCCACCTCACTACAACCTCCTTTCAGGTAGTTGTAGAGAGCAATAAAATAAAAATAAATAAAATAAAAATAAAAGAAGAGCTAAATCTTGTTCTTTAGCTCTGAGGACAAGCAGTATGTCACAGCTCACATCCATGCAGCTAGACGGTCTTCCCAAAATCAAGGTGACCACAGTCCTGCAGTTTGGGAACTGTCCCCATTCCAAGGTAACCTCTGAACTATGCCATGGTGTTGTCTATGACAGCAATAGTTGCCTTAAAACTGACCAGGACTGTGCCGCTAAACAGACTGGATGTGCCCTGCTCCTGTTCAGTTTATGAAGCTGGATGAACCTTTCATTTTGTATGGTCCAACAACAGTATGAGAAGGCACACTGCATACTGAGAAATGAGCTACATGTATTATTACAGTTTTCTACCACAACAGTATGAGAAGGCACACTGCATACTGAGAAATGAGCTACATGTATTATTACAGTTTTCTACCTGCTACACTGAATCTCCTACTTCCACAGTGGTTGATACTTGGGGATTATAAACCCAGAGGATGATAAACCCCAGGGATTATAATCCCAGGGGATGATGAACCCTTGGGATTAATCATGGATATCCAGAACTCAAAGTCTGTGGATGCTAACTCAACTAGGGACAAGTCCCAAAAGGGACGCTTGGTTACAGGGTAAAACAAGCATGACTGACTCTAGGACATCATGGGCGTTTGAAAAGTTGTTATGAGAAAAAGTGGTCATACCTGAAGAATTAAAGCTAATGTGCTTAATATGCACTGTCTGATCATTCTGCATGTTTTGATAGGTCTAATTACAATAGTCACTGTTAAAAACCAGCTTTTTTTCTTTAGCCACATGTGCATGCAACCTCGGTGCATTAACTTGGTAGGGAGGCTTCAATAAGTGAAAAATAGTGAATAGCAATCAGATAGCTATCTATCTTCTGTATCTACTATTTTAGTTTTGAAAGGGGAAAGTATTATTCAGTTTCAGACATTGAGATATTTTCTCTAATCTAATTGTATTCTTTTGTGGAGTGCTATTTCTTTTTTAGAGGTATCCCCTATTCCTCAGTTTTCCTATCTTATATTATAAAAGACACAGCTATTAGCAACATATATTGCTGAATATCCCTATGTACTCATGGCTGCTTCTAAGATATTAATGTCTATTAAAGTCCTTATTAAAAAAGTTATTTTTTGTGCATAAGTGCACATGCATGTTGATATAGAAACACACCATATATCTTTCTCCTTCCTTCCCTCCTTCCTTCCTGCCTGCTTTTCTTCCTTTCTTCCTTTAGACATAACTGCTTGCAGATTACTGTCCTGTCTTGCCATTCAGGAGGGGCATCAATCATTTTGAAGCTGAAGATATTTTCAGGAAAATGTTCAGGTCTTTTCATATTGAAAGAAGCTTGATTTAATCAGAGATTTGAAAACTTCTTTTACCTGTCCGTGGAGTCTATGAATTTGACTCTCCTTATGTGGTCACTGTAAAACAAAAGCAAAAATATGTATGTTTGTGAAAAAGACATTCCTTCAGTTTTGCTTTTTAATGATAAAGAAGCTTGAATGGCACAGCATGGCTTCAGATACTGGGGATACATAGCTGTGAGAAGTATATTGTTAGTTTTATCACCTCAGAGAGAACCAGGCCTGGAATTCATTATTCCATTTTGGTACTGGAGCAGAAAATTCGAGTGGGGCTGGCCTCTGCGTCTTCTTGGAGCCCCCCGAAAACGCTCAGGACTTCATCTCTGAAGCTAGCTGAGGGATGATACTCTCAGCCCAAAGGAAGCAGAGTGTGTTTATTCCTTTTGTGTATTTGGCGTGCTCGCTTTTCTTCTGAATGTGATTGATAGAGTCAAATGAGGCAGGCTCAGGAGCTCTATAAGCTCTGTGACATGGTGTGGCTCTTAAGTTTATCTAAGATCATATTTACATAAGCACACTTGATTTTATCCAGCAAATATTTTACATTCATATCCTGGTTGAAAAGGCAGAGGGTCTAACTGCTTCTGCAGAGGTGACATGATACTCTGGCTGTATCATAAGTCACCTAACTCAATCCTAATGTGTAATTCCTAGAAATACCTCCATTACATGCCTTTCTTCTTTTCTGACTGAACTCTTCCTGAAGTGAGATACTTTTCCAAACTAGCATGAAGTCCCTCAGAAAAATACTTACAGAACATTTAAAATGAAGTCAAAACAGGAACCTGTGCAACTAAGTAGTGTTTCCCCCACTGCTATTGTACATTATTGCCTTCTTGTTCTGCCCCTGTTGTGTTTCCAGACTAGAAACTCCTGGGGTGAAAAAGCTGGTTTTGTTGTTGCTGTTGCTCTCTGTTAAAAAAAAAAAAAAAAAAAAAAAAAAAAAAAAGTGGCTTATGGTGAGCAATGATAAGTAATAATATCCACTGATTTGGAAAAAAATCCCCGCTGTGATTCCAGATTTGGGCAGACTGGTATTACGCTAGAATGAAATCCTTCCAATCATTTAATTTGTGGGATAACACAAGATTTAATAAAAGTCTTATCCTTACTGCATTGAAGCCAGTTCACACTCTCAGTGAATCCTGTGTGAACAGGATCAGCTTTTACACATGCAATAAGGTACAACACCTACAGTACTTTTTAAAAAAAATATTTACCTCTCTGATAAAAACAAAATTGAATTAATTCTCCTGGTTCTTTTCTGAGACGGTAGTGGCAATAAGTCATGACTGTTACTGAAAGTCTATTTAAAAGCCAATGACTACCAGAGCTTTATTACCTCAGTTATCACAGAATTTCTAGGTTCATAAAGAAGCAAAGGCTACATGCTGCTCTCCTTGAGTCAATGAGAATTTTGCATTGATTTTGAGGGAAGCAAGATGAAGGCCCAAGTGCGATATCATGGATTGTACATCCTGGTTATCAATGATAAATATTGACTTCTTTCATGGCAGGTACTAAAGATTATTTTCCCCATTTTACAAATGACAAAAATCAAAGCTGAGAGGTTAAATGCCTTGTGTTCAGCCACAGGTAAAGAACATGGAAGAAGTAAGAGGCTCAGGGGGCTCTTGACAGTCAACTCTGAACTGAATCTTCCAGAAATTTGGCAGATACAGCAGGCAGCAGATGAGAAAGGAGGCATATACTGACTGAAGGGCCAGGGAAATGCACAGAGATTCTTAGTGGATCAAGTGAAGCATGGGCTAAGAAAAGCCCCCCAAAAATTTCCATGCATTGAAACTCTGGTATATGCTGTTCCTAATGGAGGCGTGGAGGAGCCTCTTCAAAGTCAGGACTTTGAGGGTATGGGACCCCTGCCTGGGGATCCTGATCTCCACGTTCACCACTTGATGAGGTTTGACAAGGTCACGCATTGCTTCACTGGCACAGTGGGAAGTAAAATTGCACTGTGCAGTTACAGAAGCACCAAGTTAGCCTGCCTGTCTGGTATACTGCGTTTAGGGAGCCTGGGACTGATTGAGCTAGATTTCTCTAGATGACGAAGTAAGAGAAGGAGCTGAATGAGCAGGCTAGTGGCCTTTTTAACCTTAGAACATGAACCCTTTTGCACTGATCAGCTTTTCCAGAAGGCCTCTCAATGAAAAAGAAGATTTTGTTAGTATTAAGTGATGTAACCAGCACGATGCACAGCACAAGGAAGAGGATTTTGTTAGCCTTTTGCCTAGAAGAGTTTTGCTGTCTGGAGCTTCTGCAGAAGGGAAAAGAGGAAGAAAATAACAGCTATGGGAGATACAAGTTGCACAGGCTAAATTGATATGTTATGTTTCAGATTTCTGCTTTTCTTTCACGAGGGTTCTAGTTTACTTACAGTAAAAATTATCTATCACATTAAAATAAGGAGTAAGGGTTACTTATACAGAGCTAGAAAGAACATGGTGGTTTTGCCTCATATTCCCTACCACACGTGTAGTATCCCTGTTACCTAGGAGAGGAAGGCATGTATGTTAGGTACAGAAATGAGAAGGAGATGGGAAATGTCTATAATTGGTCCCTAACTGTATGTGAAAAGAAGTGTTTCAAACAAGAAAAATGATCTTGTTAGGCAGTGGTTTTGCATCTTCATTAATAGAGAAAAGGAGAAAGAAACCAACAGAAATTACAATTCTTTTGCAAAAAAAAAGGAGTCTGAATGTACATTCATGACCCATAAAGAAGTGTGATACGCATTTCATATATATATACAGCTGTATCCATGCATAACTATTTATAAATTCTCTGTAACACTGAGAGCTACTGGGCTGCGGAGGACTTATGTTAAAAAGATAGACTTGCATTTAAATGCTGATCTCAACTTTCCACTAGGGACCACTAAAAAGTCTTTCAGTAGAAAAGGCTGGGATCAGCAAAACATGAAATCATTATAGCTGCAGACTTTCTAGACCTGCTTTGTATTAAGCTTTTGAAAGGGACATTTGTTTAAGGATAAGATAGTTTTATCCTGCCTTGAATGCTTAATCTTCTGCTGTGGTAGAACCCCCGTGTTCTCACAGCAAGGACACTGAACAAGGACTGAGGCACATACCTGTCCACCCCCTCCAAACTGACAACTGACACATCGTGCTGCAATCTGACTCTTAAAGAATGCCCACACTAGGAAACCTTGAAGTCTTTGTCTTGATTCCATCATTGTTTACATCATCATTTATCAAAACAGACCTGTCTTAAGATGTAACATTGATTTAACACAGGTGAGGGGGCACCCAGGTGAGAATTTACCTGGGTGAGTGCCTGAGGAGATATGCCACCTTTTTCCTTCTTCACTTACTTTACTACAAGCAAAGTGAAGGTAATAATTCCAGTGTCATGGAGTGAGTAGGACTTTTACAGCTTGTTAGGTTGGTTTTGCATTCCATCATAAATTTGGTTACACAATGATGTCGTCATTTCCCTGTGGCAGCTGAGTGAGGGGCTAGCATGAAGTGACCTGCAGCACCAGGTGACCTGCTATTAAATATCTGAATACGTAGCTCCAGAGAGGAAGGAACATGTGCCTACCCTGGATTCGGTTATAGGCAAAAATAAAGTACCCATGTTTATGGTAGATATTTTTTTATTTGCATGATCTGAAGCGCCACTGAGGAATTACATGGGAACACAAAAGGGATCCCATACCAATGTAATCCTGTGGAAATTTGGATGAAGAATTGTGTATCATCTGGTCTTTACCTGTGAGTTGATTTATCCTCCAGCTGCACTCAGGTCACTGGGATGATTTGCAGACCTGGGTGGTCCCTATAGTCTGCAACCTACAGAAGACAGAGACAATGCTATGAAGAGGCAGTTGGTAAGGTGATTTGCATTAGGATTTGTAGAGATAAAAAACATTCAGAAAAGCTATACCGTGAAAATCAACACTGTTTAGAGTAACCCTTTTTTTCCCCCCCCAGCATGTATTTTTGGAGTTAAAAACGCGTTTGTCCTGACTTCTTGCTGCACATCCCTTTCACCTGGCAAGAGATAACTCCTCGGTTCTTTTCTCACTTCTTCATGATTCTTGAAGTAGCACATTCCAAGGCACTTTTTTTATACATGCCTTCTGCATCTTTTTATTCTACTATTTGCCTTAGGTATTAAGTTCTTTAAACCAGGGATTTTCTCTGGGTAGCTTACCAAATTTACCTATCCAATACTCAAAAAAACTTAAGTAAAAACCATAGCAATCACTGTGACTTCATAAGAAAGCTGATTCTTGCTCCCTTCTTGTTTAGCCTAGAGAAGAGGAGGCTGAGGGGAGACCTAATTGCTCTCTACAATTACCTGAAAGGAGGTTGTAGTGAGGTGGGTGTTGGTCTCTTCTCCCAAGTAGTTAGCGATAGGACGAGAGGAAATGGGCTCAAGCTGCGCCAGGGGAGGTTTAGGCTGGATATTAGGAAAAATTTCTTCACGGAAAGGGTGGTCAAGCATTGGAAGAGGCTTCCCAGAGAGGTGGTGGAGTCCCCATCCCTGGAAGTGTTCAAAAAATGGGTAGATGTGGCACTTCGGGACATAGTTTAGTCTAGTCTACCCTTGATTGGTTTAGAGTGGACTTGGTAGTGTTAGGTTAATGGTTGGACTGGATGATCTTAAAGGTCTATTCCAACCTAAACAATTCTATGATTCTATGATTCTTCTGAAGTAAGAGCAGATGGACTTCTTCTGAAGGAAAAACTGTGAATAAGAATGACAGATACACTAAAGGGGGTGCTAAAAAATGGTTGCATGTATGTGGTAAGCACAGACCTCAAAGAAAGAATCAGTTATCTCCTAATAGCCATACACAAGGTCTTTGCTTTGTTCATTGTCGTGGCTTAGCCCCAGCCAGCAACTAAGCACCATGCAGCCACTCGCTCACTCTCCCTACCCTGATGGGATGGGGGAGAGAATCAGAGGAGTAAGAGTGAGAAACACTCCTGGGTTGAGGTAAGAACAGTTTAATAATTGAAATAAAGTAATATAGTAATGATAATAATAACAATACAATAATGATAATAACAACAATAATATACAAAGCAAGTGATGCACAATGCAATTGCTCACCACTCGCCGACCGATACCCAGACAGTTCCCGAGCAGCGATCGCCGCTCCCCGGCCAACCCCCCCAGTTTCTATACTGAGCATGATGTCACATGGTATGGAATAGCCCTTTGGTCAGTTTGGATCAACTATTCTGGCTGTGCCCCCTCCCAGTTCCTTGTGCACCTGGCAGAGCATGGGGAGCTGAAAAGTCCTTGACTAGCATAAGCAGTACTCAGCAACAACTAAACCATCAGTGTGTTATCAGCATTCTTCTCATCCTAAATCCAAAACACAGCACTGTGCCTGCTACTAGGAAGAAAATTAACTCGTATACAAAACCAGACTAGGAATCCAACATGTTGAGGGGGTCAGAGCTGAACTTAAGTTCAGTTGCTTGTTTAACATCTGCATGTATTAAAAATAGCAGCATAGAATTTGATTGTTTAAGCTACTCATTGATGCATGCCATGTATCTGAGTCTGTAATTTGGCATCTGGGATATAGAAACTGTTCTCACTAGAAGATTTGCTTATAATCCGATGATAAATGGCATAAGAAGTGGCTTTTCCTAGAAATGAAGGGTGGTCAAAGAAATCAGCTTTGAAATCCTTTTTCTCTTCCCCTTTTTACAATAACTATGAGACTGCTGAAGTATTCAAATACCTGATGGATGCTGAACAGGAACGTTGTGACAAGAAGTGCACTGCTTAGTAATCCAAGTGCATAGAGGTAGATCACATCTCCTGAGCTGCTGAAGTTTAGCTATGTGCAGGTGGAATGTCCACATAGTTTGTGCACTAGTGTATAATTAGCCAAGTACTTAAGCTTTCCTTTTATTTTTTATCTTTACCTGTCATAGGTAATGTTCTGTACATAAAAATGACACAAAGTGCTTTCTACAATTCTTTCAGAGTATTTCCATTTATAGAGATGTCAGAGAGCTTTTTTGTTGTAATTCTGAGGAACATGAATGTCTGAGCCTCTGAACTGATTAACATCGCGTGCATGCAAATCTAACACAGAAGAATCTATTTACAGCTTGACTTCACAGCAGATTGCTACCATATTAGCAAACACCTTTAAGTAGTTTGAAAAAGTGATGATTCGTTATTTCCTTTGGGCTGTGTATCTCTCACTTGTATATGGCTGTTTTTTTCTCTCTTTTAATGATCTCCCCATCACCACCACCACCACCAAAAAAATGCAAGAAAAGCCTTTAATAGTTGTTCACCATGCTGATGGGGAGCACAAAATATACACAAAAATCATTTAAAGTGTGGCATGGAAACCAACTGCTTCAGTTTATCTGTGGTTGTCTTCTCTAAGTTTTTACAGATGGCTGGAAGACAACCCATAGAATCTTAATTCAAATTAGAATTTCAATGTGAATATGACTGAGTATGAATAGAGTGTGTAAACAAATACATCAGAATAAATTAGTAAAGAAAACTGTTTTGAAAAGATTTTAAAAACAAATTTCTGTTTAGCTACCTCTGCTATACATGTATTATCAATTTAATGTTGGATCAATTCAATTTCTGCTGTATAGGTAAAAATTTATGTGCATTAATTAGCTTACAGACAACAATAAAAGGAAAGCTGAATGAGCATTGAGACTGTTTTACAATCTCATGCCTAGGAGTGGTTATTTTGGGTCAAGGATATTGTGAAGGAGAGAGCAAGCAAGGACAAACAAGAAAGCTTGCTCATTGCTCCTATGTTATGCCTGTTCTAAATTTGGCTGTTTTCAGGGAATTCAATCCTAGCACGTTCAAAAGCAGTGCTGAATGAACAAAAGCATGTCTGGGAAAAAGGGATCAGATTCTTAGCTGATGTTAGTTATCATGGCTGCACTAACATCAGTTAAGCTACTGGCTGCAAAATAGAATGTTCTAGAAAACACACACGCACATGTACATTATATATACGTATATCTTTATGCTAAGATATTTATATTAATGGAGGGGAAGCGGAAGAGGGAATCAGATAAATGTTTGCATTTATAATAGGCATGGAGAGGAAACCTACTCAAAAGCAACACAAAAATATTTTATGGTTAAATATAGCCTTAGAAATGGGAAAATATAGACTGCTAAATGTTTTGTAATAAATTTGTAACTTAGTAGAAATTTCACAGTGAAATAGGAGGAAGATTATATTTAGGATTCCACTCATAACTTGTGTGAGCTGCTTCCAAGCTGTCCAGAACAATATATTGTGAGGAATTCTTTGGTGTAAGTGTACCTTAGCTAAAACTAACGCCTCTCATTGAAGAGTTTGCTTACTCTTACTGATATAACAATGACACTACAAAGAAAAAGTAAAAAAATGCAAGAAAAATACGTATCATCAAATACATAGCATCATCATCCTTCAGATGATCATCATCCTTCAGATGATGATGATGAGTATTTCCTTATGTACCACCATTACACCACTGACACAGCTGTGGTTTGATGGTTGATATTGAGAGTGCCCAAATGACAAAATAACACGTTTGCAATACCGTAGTGTTATAATGCTGTGAGCATGACATGATGCATGGCTGAAATAAATTTATACAGCAGAAGTGCTGTAAATTTGAAGTTCTAGGACTGATTCCTAGCCTAAGTAAGTTGGAATACATTGCCGTTGCAGTGGTTGGATATTTAACATTGTTTTATTGGTCTGCCATACCATTTAGGAGCCTTAGTCTTGGGGATGGATTCTGTTGCATTAAATGTTATGCAAGCACTGTTAAGGCCACACTGTTAAGGCCACTCCGAAGTACTGTATCCAGTTCCAGGCTCCCCAGTACAAAAGAGGCATGGACATAGAGTCCAGTGAAGGGCCACTAAGATTATGAAGGGACCTGAGCATCTCTCCTATGAGGAAAGGCAGAGAGAGCTGGAACTGTTCATCCTGGAGAAAGGAAGGCTCAGGGGGGATCATACTAATGTGTATAAATACCTGAAGGAAGGGTGCAAAGAGGAGGGAGCCAGGCACTTTCCAGTGGTGCCCAGTGACAGGACCAGAGGCAATGGGCACAAACTGAAACACAGGAGATTCTGTCTGAACATCAGGAAACACTTTTTTAATGTGGGTGTGTCTGAGCACTGGAACAGGTTGCCCAGAGAGGTTGTGGAGTCTCCCTCATTGGAGATATTCAAAAGCCATCTGGACACGGTCCTGGGCAACTGGCTCTAGGTGTCCGTGCTTCAGCAGGGGGGTTGGACCAGATGACCTCTAGAGGTCCCTTCCAACCTCAAACATTCTGTGATTCTGTGAAACAGGGCTGCTAACTGGTGAATTTTTGAAGGTTGAGAGCTTGCTTCATGGTGCCAGACTCCTGCAACAGTATGAAACGTGAGGGCTGTGTTAGGTATCCATCTGAATTTATCTACTAGAAGACTTTTTCAAACTCAAAGAAAATAAATTATTGCCTTATGCTAATGTCAGAATCTTAACCCTTTATGCGCAGTGGAAATTATACTTGTGCAAATAAAAATGTAAAGGATATAGCCGTGCTAGCTAACATGCTAATGCCTCTTATGGTAGAAGAAACAAACAGTGAAAATGAAAGCTAAAATTAGAGACTTCACATAAATGAAAAACATTGCAAGACTGGGGGGAGCCAGCATTTCTATGAAGGTTGTGAAATAGACAGATCTGAAACTGAAGCTAGCCTTTGCTTGAATTTGAACCTTATCATTCCTCTTTAATTAAGAGGTCTATTTCCAGTAGATGCCATTGAGACCATTCTGTGGTAATAAGAAGATAAAACAACATTGTGTCCTAGGAAATATCGGTCATATGTGTGAGATTCCCCACCCCCCCAATACTTTTACCCATGAAGTACCTTAAATTACAAAGTATTAAGAGTAGGATAGAAGGAGCAATCGGAAAGAGAAAAGCTTGTATGAGAGGCTGACATCACAGCTTTTTCAGGTATCTCTTGAAGAGACTGAATATGGAAGGGAAGAGCAGGTGTTCATCTGAAATAAGGTCACCACCGAATAGAATACCAGACAGTTTTACTAAAATCGGGTCTGACTCATTTTGGAACAGTATGAAACATTTTTTTCTCAAAAGGACCAGTCCTCAAAAGGATTTTTCTCCGAAGAGCTGGTTGGTCAGTCTGCTTTTAGAACATCATATGAAGGGACGAGGTGTTGAGAAGTGCTGTCATTAAGCCATTCAAGTTTTCGTTATAAAACCTTTGCTCTTCCTGTTTTCGTGAGAGTAGTGAAGGTTTGCTAGCATGATAAAATGATGCTCAAGTATTTTGTCTTTTCAGTTCTATTACATTCTGTTCTGCCATGCTTTAATCTATTGTATGCCTACAGAGCATTATAAATGTATCAGAATATAGTTTGCAGTTTACCATTGTCAAAATATAATGCAGCTGTGGTTAGTACAATAAATGTTGAAAGCACTAAAACCCAGTAAATAATACTAAATCTTTAACAAAATTACAAATTAAGAATTTCTAGTTGTTTACGTAATGTAACCCTGTGTTTATTGTCGTACATGAGCACGATGCTAAACAATTTTTAACACGAACAGACCTTAATCAACCTTGATCAGAGATTTAACAAAGAAGGATATATTACGCTGCCTTTTAAAAGATAATTTCTTCTCTGTGCCTGTCTGAAAAGTATGGCTATTAATCAGTTAGACATTGTGAGTAACCTAAACATTGAGTTAAGTCAGGGAACAGAGAAAATACACTAGAGTATGGGAGGTAAAGGAGTTTGGACACCTTGTGGTGCAGAAAAAATTTACTAGGAGGGTTTGAGGGTTCCAACTAAGCAAACAAGTTTCCTGTGTGGTCCTCTTTCTGAATTCTTATCACTCATATCTGCTGACGTCCTTTGCCAGCCTCTCACTCTTAATCCTTGCTCTCAGTGAAGTCCTTCAAGATGCTTAGATAAGTTTTCTTGGTTTATTCTAGCCTGGTTAAGCTCAAATAGCTGTTTCTCATGTGGACCTGCCTCCTTATGTAGCTCTTGCGCTCACAGTTTTAATTTTTTAGATTTTTCTTCTCTTTCAGAAGAATTGACTAGCACTTTTTTTAGCAGAGCAGGAGCTAATGGAGCATCTCAAAGCAAGGTAGATGATAGCCTTTTTTTGCTCCATCTTGGCGATATCAGATAATGTGTTAAACAGCTCTAAAAATCTGGCAATGTGGCTGATATCACCTTTACTGAAACTACTTCTAGCTACTCTTGTTTTCTTACTTGTTTCAAAATGGAAGAAGACCTCCTATGAAGAACTTAAAAAAAAACAACCAAAAAACCCACAGCAGAGATGGAAGGGGACCCATGTCTGCATTATTCTGCAAATCCTAATAAAAGTGAAATACTAAGTCCTTTGAAATCTTGAAGAATTTTATGTTGAGACAATTTTTACATTTCAATTTTACATTAATTTACATTTCACCCTCAGTTTTGATGTTTTTAAAAGCATGTAAATTAGCTACGAATACAGTTAGGCTATATCTGTGCATATTTTCAGTTCTGTTGCTGCATGTTCAGTTACTGATAAATTACAGAGGATATCATCCCAAGTATGAAGTCATTTACTTCTGATTAGAAAATGCAGCTGTATGGTTCACACTTAGATAAGATTAATATCTGTATACTGTGCTAGGGAATTTTCTTGCTAGCATGTTTTAGAAACCTGTTGGGTTTATGTTAAAGCCATTCATAAGGTTGATGATGAGATTCCTGACGTTACCCATATATAAGATTAATTTGCATTACAAAATACCAGGGACTGTTCTTACTGAGGATGTCAGTCCATTTCTAGCTACTAAAATACCTAAAATGTTCTGTCTTAATTAAAATTCTTAAACTATTACTACTTTAACTGATAATTAGTAAAATCTTTTATCAGCTCCATTTTCTGTGTGAACCAACAAATGACAAACCAACAGTTCATGACTTGTCTTTTAAAACACAAAAACGGGAAAAGTGGGATGATACAACATTTGACTCTTATTTGCATTTGTCTTTGAGAAGGTAGACTCAGAAGATGAAACTTGTCAAAAATCTTTTTTTCTCTCATGGAATTCACTTAGAGCATAAAAATAATTTAACTTGAAGCAAGGGTAAAATCCTAATCCATTGCAATAAATTATAAGGCTGCTTTGGCTTTAGATGTGACCACTAATTTATCCTGGTTGCCTACAGAAAGGATTTCTGAGAACCATGAATGTAAATGCTTCTAATTCATTTCCATTATGGTGACAACCTTATCTGAAGTAATCTTGTAGTCCATATTATTTTCTTCACATACATATTTTGTATTTTGACATTTCCCTTAAATCTCTTTGTTTTTAGGAGTGGATCTTTGTGGCTTGAGATATTTCCCTAACAATCTCAAGGAGTTTTATTATGAACTGGCTGTGAAATTGCAACTATGATTTAGCTTCTTTAATTATTCTATTTATCTTTGCCTGTGTATTTCAGTCAGTCATGTCCTCGGACTGGATTCTCAGTCAAGTCTGTGGACTTTGGTTTCTCTGTTGGAGCTATGAACAGGAGATGTGGTCTGTTTAGTTAGCAAAAGCAGTCAGCTGTATGCCAAAAGCAGCGTTTATTATTTAGAATTAACAATGTTGGAAATGCAGTGCTTGGTTTTTCAGTACTTATTTTGGTTCTATTTGAAGGCACTGGGCCAAAATCAGGAACAATATGAAAAGCTATAATTCTGTTGATGTTGGTATATTCAATCCTCTAACTCTGAGGCTAAATTGGCCCGTTGCCTATGCGTTTTAACTTTCAGAGGATCTGATCCCAGAGCAATGGACATAGAAAGCATTTGCCTGTCAGTGTTTTTCAATTACTTGAGAATCAGTATGGTATATTCCTCTATAGCTGTAATTATAGTTCTCAAGGGATAGTCAAGACACAGAGCTTTCCTTTCAGACAATGCTTGTTGCCTCAGGGGGGAACAATAAACATGCAGATATTCTTAGACAGCCACTGCCACTCATAATAGCTGTTCCTAGATGTATAGGATCATAATGCCAAGGAATTGTATGGTTTGTTGTAAGGATTTTTTTTTATATAGTTGCCAGCAGCCTCAAACTGCAAACTAGTCCAAAGACTGTATTCATTTACTAAACTTCATCTAAGCTAGTATCAATAGCCCATTGAAATGGTAAAGAGAGTCACATAATAACTTCACAAATATGCATACATAGCACAGTTAATTTCAAAGTTGGTTTTATCTGCCTGGCATTTCTCTTCAGATAAATACTTTTAGATTGGTAGGTCTAAATTGAAGGTGAGAGATGGAGTCTGCTGAGGGTTGCCTTCTCCTGGGTCAGAACTTGCCCATGCACTGGGAAGAGCATAGGCAAAGCCACCCAAATGCTGATGGTACTCCAGTGCCTTTCTACATTCTCCTTGAGGATCAGCCAAATTTGCTCATAATTGACTAGAAGCAAATGCTGGAACATCTTAGCACAAAGAATCATGGGCTCTGTCTGCATCGAATATAGCTGAGCGTGGAAACAAAAGACTCTGCTATTAATGAAATCGCTTTTCTATAGGATGCTCTCATGCAGGCACCGTGGACCTGGATGCTCAGTCTCAGATGCCAGTCCGTCAGCTCACTGGCTAGTGCAGATAAGACCTTGGTGCCAAAATGAGCTGCCCTCTCCCTGGCTACAGGAATCAGAGACAGAAATGGAAATGGTCTGTCATTCCTTGTCATAGGCAACTGCTGTTCAGAAGAGAGAAAAAAGGGTTCTAAAGTGGAGGCAAAAGTGCATTCCTATTATAAATGTCATTTATTTAAATACCAGGATCACTGAAAGGGTATTTTATTCATTTTCTTGCTTTTGAAAAATTAAAAGAATATGTCTGAGCGTTTCACCTCAATGATCGCAGTACAGAAAGCGAGGAAACAGGTCAGCTGTTAGTTGTCGGTTTTCCCATGACATTATACATCGCAGAATGAATCTCTCTGAGATTTACCATTTTTGTTGGTTATTGCTTTCATCCAGTTTTGGAAAATCCATTTTTTAAAAATTAGTCTTAAAACCCCAGAATCCTTAATTCTGTCAGAATGTAAGTAAATTAACAGAGTTCATAATGAAATTGTTATGACTCCTGTTTCTGAAGGTACCTTGAGTACTGTCGCTAAGCCATTCTTTCAGGCAGTACAGTAGCAATTGGTGCAATAGATTCTTTATCCAGTACATTCTGTTTAAGGTCTTAGTTCTTTTAATAAAGATAAGAATCTGAGGGGCTGATCGCTTTAATTGTCTTAGGTGGAAATTACTAAATGGATGACAAAATTTTTCAGAGTTGTGTGTGAGCAAGTTCGGACTCCTTTCACAGGAGTCTACACCTTTTCCATTCACAGAATTCCCACAGAAGCAGTGATCCTAGCAACTTTATCTCCTTAAAAATACTTGAATGGCTCAGTTTTCAGCTTTGCCCTAAGTTTTTACTATGATTAGCCAAGTCTCTGTGTGAGTAGAGTGAAGGAAGAGTGAAAGGTCTCTTGCATCTTTTCTTCGAAGCAGTACAAATTCCTCTTCATGCGACTTTACGCGTATGGCTTTGTGTGCAGGGCAGAAACGGTTTGAGAACAAACGCATGCTGGCAAAGGAAAGAGGGATTGTCTGGAGGCCCCATGTGGCCTACATTTATAAAAATTATGACAAAAATGAGGACAGATGTGAAAAAAGGTGCAGGTATTTTTAGGGCCATATAATTGCTCCACTCCTTCTGTGGGTATCTGTGAATGAAAAGGTGGAGGATTAGGTTTTGAATATTCAGTATTGCAATTCTTCCACTGTACACTCTCATCTGTGGGTTGTCCACTGTTCTTCTGCTGAGACAAAAGAGGAAAGGGAAGGAGAATAAGTTAGAGGTCTGCTGTGAAAAAATAATGAGCATCATGTAGTTCTCCTAAACCAAGATATTTAGTGCTGCATTAAACATACCTGTTTGAAAGATGAACTTCGGAACAGGTGAGGTTATTGTGGTCCACAGCTGAAAGGTAAGGGACATCAAATTAGGGGCTCCGAAAAGAAATATAAATATCTGTCATCAAAGTTCATCTGCCTTGTCTAAGCCCAGACGATAAAATTAACTCAGTTGCCTGTCGGAAACGTAGTGGATGGATTTATGGTTAATAATTCTTAATTTGTGACATATTTTTAACTGCTGAAGACAGGATTTTAGTTAATAACAGCATAATAACTTTGCTTCCCAAGATCTCATCTCCACATCAGGTAAGTCAGTAGAGGATAGGTGTATGTGCTGTGGGAAAGAAACTAGACTTATGTCTTGGTTTCAGCTGGGATAGAGTTAATTTTCTTCCTAGTAGCTGGCATAGTGCTGTGTTTTGGATTTAGTAGGAGAAGAATGTTGATAACACACTGATGGTTTAGTTGTTGCTGAGTACTGCTTATGCTAGTCAAGGACTTTGCAGCTTCCCATGCTCTGCCAGGTGCACAAGAAGCTGGGAGGGGGCACAGCCAAGACAGATTGACCCCAACTGACCAGAGAGATGTTCCATGCCATAGTACATCATGCTCAGGATATAAAGTGGGGGGGGCTGGCCGGGGGGCAGCGATCACTGCTTGGGGACTGGCCGGGTGTCAGTGAGCGGGTGGTGAGCAATTGCATTGTGCATCACTTGTTTTGTATATTCTCTTATCATTATTATTAATATTATTATTTTCTCTTCCTCTGCAGTCCTATTAAACTGCCTTTATCTCAAGCCATGGGTTTTACTTTTTTTTTCTTCTGATTCTCTCCCCCATCCCACTGGGGGAGGAAGGAGGGTGAGTGAGCGGCTGTGTGGAGCTTAGTTGCCGACTGGGGTTAAAGCACGACAGCTTATTACACTCGTTGTTTATGAATTGGTCAGAGTAACCAGATGACCATCTCATGCTCTTCAAATGAAGGAGACTGACAGCTGGTATTTTTATTTAACTGTATGTGCCTGCAAGATTTGGGAGCCTTAGTGATCGTACATAGTTTAAGTCCCACTTCAGAAGTTAAATCCTTAAAATCATTTCACTTCTTTTTTATCAGGGGCAGATGAGTGCTGGCTGACAGTGAAATTGAGAGACAAAGACAGAATTTTCTTAGAGTTACTTTGGAAAGTATTTATGAACTCCCATGGTACTAAAATGCATAGAACTTGCACTAAGTGGATCCTTTATTTTTGAATACCAATTTAAACTATCTGGTAAGAAAAATAAATAAAAAAAATCTTTTCACAACAACAGAATTTTTAAATTTTGGTAGATGTGAGTTTTGATTATGAGGTTCTTCAACTGTTTCTAATAATTTTGAATATTAAAATTAAATCTTGAAATTATATTGTGAACGCATATAACTTAGATAACACCAGAGCTAAAAGTAGTTGGCCAGTCCCTTGGCTTTATACGGAAGTTTGGTTTTGTTGCATTCGTTTGCACCTGTGCTTCATGGATTACTGAATGTTTCAGTGCTGTAAAGCTGTATTTTTTCCCACCTCTCTCTGCTCTAAACTGTGCTCTTGGGCCGGTTTTAGTAAGTGTGCATAACTAAGTACCTTCACTTCAGTACAAATAAACTAAACTGCTGGAGCCTTTCTTCCCCAAGTTGATAGCTGCATAACTGCATGCCTTCTCCTCACATTTATCTGATTGCACATATTGCTCTACCCAGAATATACCTGCTTTATGTGCCTATGTTCTCAAATATATTTTTGTTTTGTCTTCCTGATTCTTAAGCCATATATATTTTTTTCTTTCTCAGAAACCATCTTCCAGAAAGAACTAGTTTCTTTAAGGGTTGCCCCTTTCAAGGTGACCCACTGCAGACAGACTGAGCGACTTTTTAATTTGTCTTTACCTTCCTCGGGCAAAGAAGAGATCACAATTCAGTAGTCTGCTGGCAAGAAGAACACACAGTGACAACCTCAAGCACTCCAGACTTCTCAGAGAGCATTCAGTGTATAAAAATAACCAAGTTCATATTTATTTTGTTTGCCATTTGGTTTTAGAACATTTTGAGTCCACCTGGGTGATATTTTCAAACTCTTCACTGCAACTAGGGAGCTGCATATATATTTTATTTACAAGCCACATGGCCTTCTTCCCTCAAAATTGCTCATGCATTCTTATGACTAAGAGCCAAAAAGCACAAAAGAGGCTACAAAATATATGATAAATCCTGAAAGCTGATCCAAAGCAAATTTGAAATGTGCAATTTCCCTTGGCCTGACTATTCCTTCCCTTTCTTGAGGGGGGAGAATAAAAGACGGGGGCATATTTGCAGTCCGTTACTCAGTCATTTTATTCTCACTTCTGCTCCAGCAAAGGTGAGACAAAGGGCAGTTTATCATAACAAATAATCTGTTGCAGCTTATCATAACAAATGATCTGTTGCTACAACAGGAAGCTTCACTTAGTTCAATCAGGCTCATATACAAAAGAGAAATTGAAGTTCCCCTGTGCAGATACTGTTTATCCTCATTGTACGAGTCTCTTTTTTTCCCTTCTGAGACTTCAGAATTGAGCCTGAAATAAAGTCAAGTGTGAGTGAGGATAGTGTTATATAGAGGACCACAATGTGCTTATTTTAAATGGAAGAAAATTCTAGAAAAATCCTGTTTACTGTCCCATTGCAGGTACAACAGAAGCTGAGAGAGTTGCAGTAATGTTCCTTCTGCCGTTGCAGAATAGGAGCGGGAGGGGGGTGACACTACAGAAAAGCAAAATGTGAAATCTCTTTAGACAGCAGAGACTGTGAAAGCCAGCTTGCGTAACAGGATGGAACTGTACAGACATTTCAAGGTGTGCAGCCCTCTAGTGTTTTAAGATGAAATACTGTGAATAGTGGCACCCGACAGCTTTTCTCCAGCTAAGGGAGCTTTCTGCTGTGCCAAACAACTTTTTGCATTTTCATTATTAGCTGAAGCGTGGCGATGAAGAGACCTGATTTAAGTAAAATACTCACACATCAGCTGCTTGCATGTATGTTACTTATACTGAACAAGTTACAAGTTCCAGCAGCTTTTATAATCAGTGCAGCAGCTCACTGAAGAAGACCATACTTTGTGCAGGCAGATTTTGTCATTTATTCTGTCAGTTCCATAGTTGCCACATATGGTATATCACATAAGATCTCTTTATATTCTGGTGTTTAAGATCTCTTTATATTGTGGTGCTTTGCTATAATCCTGAATTTCATTGAATTTCATTGAAAATAATAGAATTGGGCTCTTTTACTTTCAATATGAATTTGACCCATTGATCTAATTTGGTCCATTCTATTTCATCAGCCACTTCATGTACCAACTTTCTGAGGCAAAATGTTTCCACAGAGATGCCTGCGCGCACATTATGGAAACTTAACACAAAAAAACCCCTCGCCACAAACCCCACACAATACAGAATTTTACCTATGTAAAAAACACAAGATGAAAACAGTAAAACAGTTATGGAGACTGACATAACACATTTTCTTCTTTGCTTCAGAGTGGAAAGGACACATTCTCAGGGCAAAGCCTGTGGCTCTGAATGCAGTATTTAAAGCATTGTATACAGTTAGGGTATTACGTGCTTTAAATAAACCTGAACTGAAAAATAAACAAAAGCGTATTTATAGGTATTAAATTAGAGAATTATAATTTAATGCAAATTTACAAGTAATGAAAAATAAGGGTAATTACCTAAATACACACACAGAGATAATAATCTCCTGTGTTTAAAAAATTTCTTTGGAAGCTTTGGCTTTTGAGTTCCTAATTTTGAAAGTTTTTTTTACTTATAGTAGCAAAGTGGTGCATCCATAGCACTGTGTTAGTCTCATATGACACAGTAACAGGAGATTCTATATATAAGGAGGTATGTATGAAAAAGATTTGATGAACTAATACACTAAGACTGCTTTGTTTCCAACATTTTTTTGTAAATCTGTGGCTGAAAAACATTTTATACATCATATTACTGTGAGCGAAAAAGAGATGCTGAAGGTTCCAGGAAAAGAAAAATAAAGCAGCTTTGGTATTTCTCTTAAGTTGAGTTAAGAAACCAGAACCCTCTCAAGTTCCCGAGTCTGTCTGTGTGTGTTGGCTCTGTGTGGGGGGTGTTTTATTCGTGATGTTGGTAACCTAATGGCAAACATCATAAAAGCTGTACCAAAAAAAAAAAAAAAAAATTGTTGGCAGAGCATATGCAGTCACCCAGAGCAACAGAGGGGATTGTTCTAGGAGAAGTGACAAAGTTTCTCCTGGTATATACTGATTTGTCACTTCCCTTGGGAAATAAATACGTCAATGCATTTGCCGCCTTATGTGTAATAAAATACCCTTCCAGCCAAAGAAACAAACAAATGCTCCCCTCCTCCTTTCCTCTCCAGATAATAAGCAAAACTGAAGTCAAACTCACTTTTCGTCTCCCAGCAATCCCTCAATAAGAAGCAGTGTCCTGTAATTTGATTCAGTCAAAAACTACCCTCCATTCCTTTACTCGGGAATGTAAAATCTCAGCTTACGGGAGAAGGATTTTGAGCGAGGGTGGGTTTTTTGCGTGGGTGCAGTTTATTTTGATTTTACATACAAAGTAATGAAAAATGAGGCACAGCAAATCTGAAGTCAGTGTGTGACCTGCATGTGTGGGTTTGCTCCTCTGCACGGTGCGCGCAGCCCGTGCAACAGGGTGCAGTCAGGTAGCAAACAGGGTGCTCATGGACTACTCACTGCAGGGACTACTCACTGCAGAGAGCGCTCCTCGAGTGTCCAGCAGACACAAATCCAGCTTTATACTCCAATGTGATCCTCTGTAGTGGACGCTACTGTAGAGCCGGGCTGACAGCACCCTTTGCTTGGTCTAGGCCATCTGTCTCTTGGACTTTATTATTCCTGGCATGGAGGAATTTAAGCAAAGATGGTTTGTGACTTTCTCAGTGTTGCCACATTGAGATTCCATCTGTTTTATTCCTGTACAAGAACGCATATTAGTGCTACCCCGATGAATATACGTAGCTGTGAGTTCAGCCTGGTTCTTCAGGTGTGTGCTTTATGGGAAGTGTCCAGCTGTGCTGGAGAGCTTCAGGTTATGTCAGTTAGATCATTTCCATATTGCTCTGTTTAAGAAAACTTTTGGTGGAATTTGGGGCATGCAAGTTAAGTAAAACACAGTTTGTTTCCTTGTTTGGTTGTTTTTGTTTTTTTTTTTTTTTTTAATTTCTTGGGGGGTTTCCAGTCGTTGGCAGTGCTAAAAGAAGTTTGTAATAAAAATTGGTCTCAAAAATTGTATTCTGTATAAAACATTTGTTATGAAGGATCAATCTGAACTTCAAAAGCTTCAAAAGCATTTTTTTAAAGACAATTCTGTATTCTCTTGATCAGAAAAATGTAACTAGCAGCCATTTTGTTGTATGCTTAGATTAAAAAAAAAAAGACTAGAAGGGGAGAGAACTGTTCTGTTTAGTGTCAATCATTTATTCTTCTGTTTCCTTTTTGTTATTCTTTTTTTCTCAGTTACTTCTGTTCCTTTTTGGAAATTTAATTTGTGAAAGTAAAGATTGGGAAAAAATAATTATAAATATCTGTTATATTTGGGAGATAAATTTTGCCTTTCCAGTTATGACTTGTTATTTGACAGTGTCTTAGTTTAGAATGTCGCATCTTGAAAGCTCTACAGTCATTCTAGACCTTTGAAATCTCTTCATGAATACTTAATTCTGCATTTGTTGGAGAAGAGTCTGTGCTGGAGAGATCTGTAGTACTGTTCAATCTGTTGCCACTAGCTCTCAGTGCAGATTGCGCAAGGCTGCAGAATAAATTAGTATTATTTGGAAACGCTGTTTGTCCACTGGAATGTCACCCCTTCAGATCCTCGCATGGAGCATACAAAATAGCAGCAGATGCAGACAGTGATGTATGTTCCAGTGTGGTCCTCCCAATTATCGTCATGAAGCTCTCTCGCCTGCATTGATGCTTTGTGGGAAGAACAGAGAACAGAGCTGGTTCCTGAATGTATGTGTGTGATGGATGGCATTTATTTTCATTTCTTTGTTCCTCTAGGAAGGGAGTGACGGGGTAGGAGGGAGGTAGCTTTAATTTCTTGCGTCCGGGAGATCCCAGAGCAGAAGGTAGAGAGCACGTGGCAGCTAAGCAGGAGCCTGTAGCATGGGCAGAGGGCAGGGAGCTGGCGAGAAGTACAGGGAGCAGATGTGCTGCAGAAGTGTGGAGATGATGGAAAGAAAACTTTTGAGGGATCTAGAGGGTACTGCACAGAGTGTGCTGCAACCCAGATCGAGTCATTTGGTCCGAAACCAAGCCTAGAGAGCAGGAATTGCTTTCAAATATATGATTTGGGGTACACTGAAGGGAACATTGTTTATAATCCTGTTTTATTTCTATTGTTTTACTTAGTTGATTCTGAGTTTTCTCTGTTAAAACATATTTGGTCTAGTGTTAGTTTGAATACAACCTTGCTTTAATGATTAAGAACCTGTTGGAGTTTTTCAGGTACTCCTTCTACTGAAAGGGACTGCCATTTCAATATAAGTAAGGGGAGTGCTTCAAAGGTCTGGCTGCCCTTGGCTCCTGTCACAACAGATTGAATTTTTCAGATCAGAAACGCATATTTATTTTTTTAAACAACCTCCCTGAATTACTTGCTCTAAAAATGGATTCTGTAATCATTGAGCTATCAGGGTTGGGCAGATGTAAATCAAGAATGGTATAACCTCTGCCCTAGATATTTTTTTCCTTCCCCCTCCTTTGGCTTTTAACTATTTAGACTTTTTCCAAAAGGAAAAAAAAAAAAAACCAACCACAAAAACCAACCCAAAACCTAGTTAGCATGCAAGGTATTGCTCTTTATGACTGTTAGAAGTAGTGTCTCGAAGACCCTAATCTGCTTCTGGAACCTGTAAAACTAAGCAGTAAGAAGAAAAAAAAAAGTATTAAATTATTTTCTCTTTTTCATAACTTCCAACAGAATTAACTTGTTTGAGCTACCCATGTATGGCATCCTTAATGTACTGAATGCCATCTTGTTTAGACAAACCAGAACCCATAATAAAACCAATTCAATTAGACAAGACACTTAACCACTTTACCCTTAAGTGTAAATTGATATGTGAACTGAACTAAGCGGAATTTTCCCACTGAGCTCAGTTGTGCTGGAATACAAAAAATGTTACTGGTTTGTGTACGCGTCTTAAAAGTGAGGGGGTTTGACACATGCTTCAGCAATTCTGGCAAACGTTCCCTCTCACCCTCTTTTTTACTTTTGAATTTCCTGAGGGTCCTAATTAATAAAGTTAGTAAGAAAAGCCGTCACAGTCTATTGGCATCCCTAATGGACTTTCGTTAGAAGGGAGGCCAACTTCTTGCCTGTTTCTGATCCTCGGTTTATTGGCTGCAATATCTGGTTTGGATCTGAAACCTTTATTTTCTTTCAAGATTTCCATAATAATAAATTCCTTGCCAGACAGCTCCATTTTCTAAATTTCATACCAAGTTAGCCTCTCTACAATGATGTTCTTTTTTTTAGGGAAAAGTTAGGGGGCTTTGTGGTCACAAATCTTCTCTTGGATCCCAACCAAATATCTAGTTTCTTAGCCAGTACACCTGAGAGACACAGAAACCAATATATTTGCACAAAGTACTGGCTACACATACCTATAAAATAGCAGTTAATCAGCAGAGCTCTACTATAACCTTGGGGCTGGCTCTGTAAGAATGGCTTGTTTAAAACCTCTCAGTGATTAAAAAATAGTAAATACCTAGTTCTTACTTTGGCATTTGTTTGAGTAGATTTAAAAGCTTTTTAGAGGACATAACCTTGACTAACTATGTTTTACAGATGAGAGGAGAAGGACACAGCTCTCAACTTTGCTGAACAAACCAATAGCAAAGTTACAATTAGAAATTCAGACCTCCAGGATGCCTGTCAGGGCCACCTATGCTAGATCCCACTTACAGGCAATAATATAAAACGAAAGTTGTCTCAGTGCCTATTCTGGATGGACTACTACTAATGTCATGTATTTCCAGAGGTTTGTGTCCTTTGACATTTACACACAGGTGCCACGGTTCGTAACAGGTACATAATCTAATACCAGCAACACTAAACCAAATGCAAAGTGGCTAGAAATTAATGGGTTTTATGGCAAAGACACTTGGGTGGCAGACTTTGGCTCTTGTTTTTGCTTCGTTAACCATTGGAAGAGGGAAAAAAACCCAACAGGGAAGAAGGCAGAAAATTGGCAGTAATCGATAAGGATAAAGAGCAATCGCCAGAAATTCTGGAGGAGTGTGAGTAGACCTCTGGAGTGTGAGGGGAGAAGTCCACAGTTTAAGTGGTTGCAGGGAGAGGGGAAGTACATTGGCACTGCAGCATTATTTGGGTAACAAGAGGGAGGAGGACAGAAAGGAGCAGTGACAAGGACACTCTGGTTTAGATGAAACAGAGAAATGAAAAGCTAAGTGCAGCAACTAATATTTTCCTAATAAGGCTACGTGGCATTCCTGACTAACTTTAATGTGAACCAGAGTAGATCCTATGGTCAAGGTTTTCCATGCAAATTTTAAACTAAATCAGTGTTAAATTTAAATTCAGTTTTGATAATTTTTCTGTACAGAGCAAGAAGAATGCACAGCAGGACATTCCCACCCCAAGAGCAGGTGGTGAAGAAGTGACCGCTAGGAGCTGGGACAAGGCAGTGGATTTTAATCTTGTAGTCCGACTGGGCTCTGAATGTGAATCGAACAAGCCAGATTCGGCGTATCGGGTGCAACACAGCACGCAGCCAATTGCTGGCAGCCCGCTGGGCTGCATCTCTCAAGAGGAAGATCAAGCACTCAGCAGTGGAAGGGAGAGATGATTTACTATGGGAGGCTTAAAACTGTTCAATTCAGGCTCCGTTTATCCTCCAGGACCTTTATAAAGACAGGAGACGCAGAAAGTAGGAGAGGAGTGAACAAAGAGAGATGGGAAAGGCAGGATAGCTGAGTCAAAAGTGGACACAAGAGAAAATGACTAGGGCATGAGAGAGGATGAGGTGGAGGAAGGATGGCACAAGAGGAAGGGGACCATCTCGAGCTAGGGGAGAAATGTGGAAGAAGTTTCCTTTTAGAAGTTTTCCACCCAGCAGTATCTAAGGCCCGCAATAAAGATGTCATTATTCGTACTACTTTTAGTAGTGGAACATACGTATTATACACTTATTATATTTATTATTTATATTTATTATTTATTCATATGTAATATAAATAAATACAAATATAAATAAATATATAAATACAAATATTTATTATTATTTATATATTTAGTATTTATGTATTTTATTATTTATCATACACTTATTTATTATTATACACTTATTATTTATTTATTATTATTATACACTTATTTATTATTATACACTTATTTAGTGGTACTAAACCATACATACTTTTAGCATCTGGGCTTGAGCTTGCCTTGCTGCACAGCGTGCATGCAGTGAGTAGGGGCGTGAAGGTGGGTGCCCCTCAGCACCTCATCTCTTCCCAGTGCAGGGTGGTTTGCCCCGGGCTGCAGGCACAGGGTGAGGGGGATGCGGCCAGGGACGGCGCAGGGCTGCGACCCGCACAGGGGCTGGGGCTCAGGGTGGGCTCTGTGCTGGAGCAGCAGCGAGTCGGGGCTCTCGTGGCGGTGGGACACTAGGGCACTTCTCAGAGGTACCATTCAGAAGTGGAAAGGCAGCAGAAATGGCTGCTAGGTGAGTGACACCCTTTCTCCCAGCTCAGGAGCTGTCATATTTTTAACCAACTTCATTATTGTGTTGCTTTCCTCTGGATGGATCTTTCTTTTTTTTTTTTTTTTTCCCCAAATTCTGCTTTTTGAGACAAGGCAAGAACATAGACTATTTAAGGTCACTGTTTTTAAAGGCTTTATTTCCATTATTGTTCTCTCTTTTAGTACTCTGAATTCTTCAGGCCTTAATAATGATATTGTTGGGCTTTTTGACTACTGTTGTACGTGGAACAAATGGTTTTATTGAACTGTCCAAAATACTTTCCACATCTTTTTCTCCGAATAGGTGCACTTAATTTAGAACCCATTTGTACATAGGGACAATTCACATTATTTCATCCAGTGTGTATTGCCTCTTGACTGCACTGAATTTTATCTGTTGAGTTTCTTAAATGCATAACTTTGTTCAGCTTTTCTGAAGTTCTCCCTGGCCGCCTCTAATCTTGAGTAACCTGCGTCACTTTGAATGTGAATTTTAAAGGTTCCATTAATACTTTAAATGGTTTTTAATTTTTTGTTTTGTTTTGGGATTGGCAAAGCAGTATCAGAGGTACATTGAGAATACCTTTGTTCAGCAGAGCTGCAGTAATTGCTTCTGTCTCTTGTAGTTTGAAGAAAGTGAAATAAAGTGAAAATACCCATTCATAACAAGAAAATGTAAAGTCAAATAGGCACAAAGTTTTTAATATTTAATTTTCCACATTATAAAGCAGACTCTTCTTCTCCGCCTTCCCATAAATGCAGAAATGGATAGGATTAATTAAACATTAAACCATTATTCTTCCTAAAAGAAAAGTCCTTGCTGGTCATGTTTGATATAATATACTCCCAAGGTGATCTTTCCCCCATCTGAAGTTTCCCCATCATTGGTTTAACAAATAATTAATAATAAAGAAATAAATATTTTGTTATCATATCGCTCTTTTTACTGGAGAAGAAAGGGGCATTATTTGGTAAATCTTCCTTTAATTAAATAATTGACTGGAGGACTGATTCCATAATGGAAACGTTGTGTGACATTCAGTGCAGGCAGTGGTTTAGAAATGAGACAGTGAGTCTGTGGAAGGAAAAAGGTTTCTAGGTCCTTAGGCTCTAGGGAAGAAGCATATTTACTTTCTAGACTGTTTGCCTTCTAGAAAAGGAGGAGCAGGGAATGAAACCAACAGAATAGGGCCACTAGCATTTTTAGCTAATGACGTGCAGTGTCAAGAAGGTGCTATTTGTATCTGTGAGATATTGCTATGGGCTGACAGAATAAGAAAACAAGAAACATATGAAGTAAACTCAAGAAAGCAAAAAATATGCCATCCAGGAAGAAAATAAACCAGAGAATTCCTTTTTTTTTTTTTTGTATAAAAGTAAGTCATGCTTGCTTAAATTACTTAAGGATTGCATTTTGTAACTATGAGCATATGACATAACTATTGCATTGGCTGTATCCCGTATTCTTTAATTTATCTCTATTACTAGCTTTGTTACTTTGCAGAGTGTGCTTAGGCTAAATGGGTATTCTAGTCTACATTTTAACCATAGTAGCACTGAATAAAAATTATAGTTACTGACATATTTACACACATTAATGGGAAAAAATAAATTGTCTTTATAGACCTACAAAATTAGGGGGTGGGTGCAGTGGTGAAAGAAGGAGATATGTCCATGTACTATATTTCCTGATGTGATACTGGTAAATAACGAATGGTCAGGAACTCTCCAGACTTAGGGAGTCTGGAAACTTTAAGAAACAGTCTGAGCATTTACCTGCTCCCTTTATTGCTCCATGGAAGCTCAGAGGACTTCTACTGATTCTTTAACTCAGACTTTACCTACTCTCTTTTGAGCAATAACTCTACAATTTGTAGCACTTTCTTTTAATCTCCCAATGGTATATTTGCTATCTTAGATCATATGTTAACAGCACAGTGAGTCCCAGAGGAGGAAAAGGGACACCTATCATTACTCAGATGTATAAAACCTTCTCTCAGGTGACATCCACCAGTGTCTTTCTAAAATGAAACCAAAAGAACAGTGGACAAATGATACAAACTTGGGGTGCAAATGTCAGTGGGAGAGGAAGTGGAAAGGAGATAGTGGCCCAATCACTGCTGTGACTACAAGAATTCAATCTAGGGTAGGTTCTTTCTAGTTCCCAACTGCCATAACTTTGATTAACCTTGCAGTGTTTCAGCACAGGGTCATGCTATCCCGTTGACACATTTCTTTTGAGATGTCAGTCACATTTCAATAACTTTCCAGTGTGGGCTTGTAAGTCCTGTCTCTTCATTGACTTTGAATGAGGCAGGTTGCTTATGAATGCAGCTTGAAGTGTCACTCAGATATTCTTGCATTGTGTTATCTTTGATTGACATGTCTGGAGTGGTGGAAAATTCAGGGTATCTAACTGCCCCTGTTTTGACAGTGAGAACCCTCCATTTTTTTTATTTTTATTTTTAATTCCTGAGACTTTCTTGGCCTTCTGATGATAATGAGATTTGGTACTGCTTTTTTCTTTACACTATTAGCAAGCACAAGAGAGTCCTATCCTACAGATGTAGCATCTTAGCATTTCTATCTGGAGTTTAGGTTCTCACAGAATGAAAAGCATAAGCTCCACTAATGGAAGATAATACGTTAATGATAGCAGAGAAAGCACCGGTTCAGGAAAGGGCATAAAAGAAATTCCTATCAGTTTAGCCTTCAAGATAGCTTTTAGTTTATGACTGGCTTGTGTAATTCCTAAGGGTTAGGCCCGAAGCCATTTAAAAAGGGCCAGCAAGAATGAAGGAAAAGCATTTCTAGTTTTTCAATGATTATTATTAGAAACATAGATTGTAGCTGTTTTTGTGGAAGTTTCACTATGTAGTAGAAGGCGGTGTCCCAGAACAGTGATTGTTCCAAGGCTGTGTTATTCAATCAGCTGATTTATAACATATGACTCCAGTTATAATCCAAGAGTTGCTCCATTTATTTTAAACAAAATAAATATTTCTCTGCTGTAGCCACTTGAGGTTTATAATCTTGTTTTCAGGAGTACCCTGGCTCACATAAACAGACTTACCCCCCCTTCCAGTGCTAACAGAAAATGCAGGGTCCCTGGTGGAGGAGGGGAAAATTCTGTAATATAAAATAGTTCCTATCTGTTTCATAGTGTTTCATAAATCTGGGTTCCAGGCAGTGGAGAAAAATGAATAAGAAGCGGTTTTGTTTTTTTCAACCTACTACTGTAGCATTTTTGCTCAGCTGAATGGAAAGAAGTGTATAAAACCATCTAGTGCTGGAAACTAGATGTAAAACAATAGCAAACAAAAAACACTTTAACAAGCATAATCTGTTGTCAGTGAAAGGCAAAGGCATCATTAAATTCACAACAGTGCTTATTTTTCTAATGTAAGTCATGGAGGAAGCAGTCATGCTGAGATGTGAAAAAGGAAGCAAGGGCTGTATCCTGAGCATTGACATGCCAAACTCTTGCATGCGTGTCCATCCATCTCTGAGGATGAACCTTGGCAAGATCTGTAGCCACCCATGTAGTGCACAGGGAGAGTGCCACGTCTGGGGTGGAATCCACAAAATTTACTGCAATGAGGAGAGAGCGATTTAAGCAAGCTAATAGCAGGGAGAAGGGGGTGTCTTATGGATCATCATGTATGGTTTCAGCAGCAGAAATGAAAAATACCCCATCATAGCTCATAGTCTGATGGCTGTGGCACTTTGCTTGGCAGTAGGAGTTGGAATACTCTTGAAAGACAATTGAACTGTACCCTCTCACATGTTACATCAGTGCTTGAACTACTGGATAATTGGGACCAATGGTTCTTCCTGCAGCCAGATTTTATTTTTTAAGTGATACTTACAGTGTCACTCTGTATAGACATCGATCTGCTACAGGTGCTTGAGAGCGCCTGTCAGATCAAGCCCTCAGAAAAAGGAGGCAGAAGAACATCTAACTTATTGATCCTGATGGGGCTTAAGTCTGCTCTGGGTGTGAAACTGTTGAGCTCTGTTGAAACTAAGACTCTTCCCTGGGTCTTCAGAAGTAGGACCTTAAATGTGTGAAAATCTTTACTGTATGAAGCGTGGTGGGTTGATCTTGGCCAGATGCCAGACACCCACCCAGTGGTGCTCTCATTCCCCCTCTTCAGCAGGACAGAGGGAAGATAAGATGAAAAAGCTCATGGGTCAAGGTAAAGACAGGGAGATCGCTTACCAATTACCCTCATGGGCAAAACAGACTTGACTGTGAGAAAATAAATTTGATTTATTGCCAGTTAAGATAGAGTTGGATGGTGAAAAACAGAGACAAATTGAAACAACACCTTCCCCCCACCACTGAGCGGTGCAGGAGGGTGGGGAATGGGGGGTTGGGGTCAGTACATAACAGCTCTTCTCTGCTGCTCCATCCTCGTCACATTTTTCCCCTGCTCCAGTGTGGGTCCATCCCATGGGCTGCAGTCCTTCAGGATAAACTTGCTCTGGCATGGGGTCCTTCACAGGCTGCAGTGTGGATATCTGCTCACATGTGGTCTCCTCCATGGGCTGCAAGGGAATCTCTCCTCTGGTGCCCGGAGCACTTTCTCCCCCTTCTTCTTCTCTCACCTTGGTGTCTGCAGGGCTGTTTCTCTCTTTTTTCCCCTCACTTCTCACTGCCTGTGCAGCGTTTGCCCTTTCTGAAACCCTTTTTCCCTGAGGTGCCCCCCATCTTGGCGGAGGGGCTCAGCCATGCCCTGTAACGAGTCCTCTGGAGCCGGCATGGGGCAGCCCCGGTCCCTCCTCACAGAGGACACCCCTGCAGCCCTCCAGTATCAAAGCCTGGCCATGGATACCCAATACAGCAAGATGCAACACCTGAGAAAGGTAGACGGGTTCACAGATACTGCAGAAACTGGGTTTTCAGGATTGTTATTTTGTCTTAACTACCTATGAAAAATTGTCCAAGTTCTGTCTTGGGAGCAGGAGAATCCAGCCTGAATGTGTAAGAAATACGGAGACACTCTTTTAATTAACTGGCATTTAACTTACCGTAAGGTGTTGGACTAATCATTCAACAATTCTACTCAAAAGTTCCTCTTCCCTTTCTCTCTATATTTTCTCTAATACTTATCACCAAAAGTTTATGAATCTTAATTAATGTTTGCAGAAGCTTTGAGAACTTTGGCAGAACCAGTAAGTTCAAGTTTGTCCAAAAACTAGTGCTTTGATTGAAAATTCCACCTTCTTCTTCTAATACACATTGCAAGCAGATGTTGTGTTTTATTATGTGTCACTTAATGGTACCGAGATTAACCTCAGTGTGCTTTCGTTATGGCTTACACACACAGAAAAGGAAAACCGATCTATGAAAACGTAACAGGTACATACAGACATTAGTCCATCGGCTGGCTTGGAATCATGATTTTTAAATGAAAAGCAGATACATGCATTCACAAGTACCTAGATGCCCTTGCTATTAATTATTTTTTATGATGATTTCATTTCCATGAGTAGTTACATGTGATTCTGGATACTCTGATACCTCTTTAAATGTTTTGGGAAATAATGTTAGCATGTTTTCCTTGCAAGTAGTTTCTTTTAATTTTTATTAATTTATTTTTATATAGCATATGGCACATAATATTAGTGCAAAAAATGTGTATGTATGCATATGTGTATATTTGATGTGTGTAGTATAATATGAGTAATACAATGAAAGCGTTCTTTCAGCAGCAATGTTACGGCCACCGCAGTGATAGGAGCTAATATGCTCAAGAAGAGACGTTTCTAAAACACACTGAACCGCCATGTGATACTGACTTCATTCTTCATTCACCTGTCTTGAAATACAGCAGAGCAATAAGAAAAAGAAGAAAAAAACTCGTATTTCCCAGTGGACAGCCATGAGCAAAAAGACAGAAAGCTGTGACATGACTTCAGATATCACATTGGGGGTCTTTTTCTAACTGCTGAGGTCTGTGTATTATCACAATAAATGTGGAAAGTCTTTTAGTTATCTTTCTGAAAGACGTGTTCAGGCTCAATTTTCTAATGTCACCATCTAATTTGTGCTTTAAAATTCGATGCCTACTGAACTATTTCTCCTGACCTAAGTGCCTGTATTTTTATGCAGTTACTGAAGAGATTTAAGGTGTGTAAGCAGGTAGGATCTCTCTGTAAGCCTGTGAAGGTGCATAACTTCTCTTCATTGCTAAGTTAAGTTGCTCGTAAAAGCAACTTAAGATACTTTAGAAGTTGGATTTGCGAGATACTCATGATGTAGGTGTAAATTAGTTAGGCTGAGAACTAAGGATCACATTTAACTAGCATAGTCAAATATGTAGTGAATACTAAGTAGAGAAAAAATGAAAGGAGGGGCTAGATTTTTGTATTAATCTTTGCATTTTTATTTATTAGCCAGAATTTTCTAGGACTCCAGCTTTTTAGAATCATACAAGATTTAGCTTAGTTCAGGATGAACAGAAGAAAGATGTTATAAGGCATCTGTCTCTGTATCCAGTATCATAGAAGCATAGAATCATTTAGGTTAGAAAAGACCTTTAAGATCATCCAGTCCAACCATTCACCTAACATTACCAAGTCCACCACTAAACCAATTAAGGGCAGAGTAATAATTTCATGTTTCCTGCCTTGGTGGCTGGATTATTTTTTAATGAAAGTAAAAACTAGGAATCATTAAGATTGGAGAGGATCTCTAAGATCATCAGTCCAACCATCAACCCAACACCACCATGCCTACTAAACCATGTCCCAGAGTGCCATGTCTACCCGTTTTTTGAACAGCTCCAGGGATGGTGACTCCACCACCTCTCTGGGCAGCCTGTTCCAATGCTTGGCTACCCTTTCCGTGAAGAAACTTTTCCTAATATCCAATCTAAATCTCCCCTGGCGCTGCTTGCTCTTTGCAGCTCTCTACTTTCTAGCAGTCTGACTGAATCTATCGCATATGTGCTAAGTGTCTGGGTTGAGCCATTCTTATTGGGAGATCATCTTCAAGTCTGGCAGACTTGGTATCATTAGGAAGTCTTCCCTGATATTTTGCCAGCAGGGCTCTACTGAGGCTTGCAGGGTAGTGCTGTAGCTACAGGGCTGCAGGACTGTACCACACACAAGCAGCGGCAAGGTGGTATGCATTTCTGGGATAATGACAACAAATACTTCCGAATTACACTGGAAATGAATGAACAATTTTTTTTTTTTTTTTTTTTTTTTTTAAATTTTTGGTTTAGTGATTCCACCTGACTGTATGCGGATGCTCTTTGACCACTGGCTCTCATTTCTGAGTTGATGACTCTGGAGCATTAGTCTACTTTTCCAACCACCTCTCATTTCTCCTTCTCTTCTGAATGCAGTAATGATGCAGTAGAGAAATGCTACTATTAGGATAAGCTTTTTTTGGTTTAATTCCACTTTATTTCACTGTATAGGTCATGTAACTTGTGCATGAGTATCTGCCTGGGAGAGTGGGAAATACTCTTTGATTCCCATCAAGAAAAATGGCTTCGGCCCAGTTCAGAATATGTGCCCTAACCTGTTAGGTGAAACAGCAACAACTATGTGTGCACAGCGCCAGATTTGTTAGGTGTGATCTAGGAATGCATACTACCAAAACTGATCTTGCAAGCCTCCTTCATGGATTTGGATGCACTAGAGAAGGAGGCACTCCGTCCTGAGAAGGCAAGGGAATGGGTTACATGCCCAGATCAGACATTTGGCTGAGTTACAGAAGCTTCATGGTCACTGCACATCCACTGAGCTTCAATAGCAGACTGGGTGAGTACTCTTAGCCAATGTTAACTGAAGTGTAATTAGACATGGTCCGTTGATGTAGCTCAGCTCATGTGTGGCATGTCTCTATACTAAGCTCACTTGAGAGTGTGAGTAAGCCAACTTAGATAAGCAAAAAATGCTGATTTGAAAAAGAAGGAAGTTTTTTTTTAGGTTAGATGTTTAGAAAAGCTTTTCAGTGGCAAAGATGGTTAAGCAGCAGAACTGTTTTGTAATATTGCTGTCACTGCAGATCTGGAAGACTTAAACATGTTAAACATAGTAAGAATTGTTTTCTTATGAGTAGAGGTGGCTTCCTCTAGGACTGAAAGGCCCACAAGAGAATTTGCTTGCCCTAAGCCATTTAGCAGAAGCTATATGGTAAGCCTATGGTGGGAGAGGGAACCTAATTGTGGTTTCCCAAACCCTGCCCCTTCATTTGAACAGAATCTTTGGTCCACAGCTTTTGTTTGCAATCTTTTAGATATTTTTTCAGTCTGTCTGACAGTGTTCTTATTTCTATCCCATATACACATACTTCTTTCAGACTCCTGACTTCTATTTGTTACTTAGAGGTTTTCCATCCAAATTCTGAGCTAGGATGGTTTTGCTAAGATTGTGGTTGCTGGAAGAACTCTGAGGAGAAGACACAAAATACATTGTTTGAGTTCCTTCATTTAATCTTGAGGGGAAATAAAATTATTTGCCTTTGATATTTAAAAAATGTTCAATATTTTAAGCAGCAACTATCATTCCAGCCCCTGTATGCACATGTGCCTCTGGAGAGAATAGCTGTGAGGAGTACCCTTTTCTGGAAGTCCCAGGGTTGATTCTGGCTGGAGTTTCAGTGCCATAGTCACTCCTGGCTTGATTCCCACCATGCATTTACCCTGGGGCAAATAAAGTTTTAATTTCAATAGCATTTGCTTTTTATTAATTTGACTTCATTGTATATTTTCACTTTAATTTCATTTGGGCTTTCTTTTCCTACAGAAAAGTTGTGTAGAAACTAGAAAATAAATTAAAAAGAATCACTGACACACTAGGAGACACACAGCTCAATAACTCATTAAGGTTTAGAGATGTTTATTACATATATTCTCAATTTTCATTCACAACATGCGAAGTGCAAACTCCATCTCTCTTTTGACTGTGCACTGTTGGTAAAATGGATTACATTTTTTCCTTGCGCAGGATATATTGTGTGTTGAGATCCATGAAAATAAACACAATAAAAATTCCAATGAAATGTTATTGTATAGAATAAGTGGTTGCTTATTATGTTTCAGCTGCATTAATTGTACAAGCTACAGAGTTTAATATTTTTTGAGGAAAAAAATTAGGAACTTGTTTGAATTATTCATGTTTTGAAAATGGTCTGTATGACAGCTATTTTCATAACTCATTTTTACTGCAAGTTTAGCACATACCAAAACTCCCACCAAATTGAGAAATTAGGATAGTTATGATTTTACCTAAAGTATTTTCATGCTTTCTTTTAAAGAAATAGCTTTCTTACTGTTAGTATGCTACACATTGTCATGAATGGGGAACTACAGACCTATGAGATCATATAATGCTTTACTTCAATTTATCGGGCTATGTGATTTTGTCCTTCTTAGCATTAACAGGATAGCTTTCTAATTAAAAGATTTTTAATGTCCCTTTCTCTCCAGTGCAGGGAAAACCTGAGCCTCCATGTAAATGGTAGTTTCATAGTACACAATGAGGAAACTAGTAGCAAAAAGAACAATATTAAACCTGAGACTTTTTCTGGTTTTGGTCTGCAGAAGGAGAGAGCCAGAAACTGAAAGCTGGCTCACACTCCTGTCTTTGTTCTCCCTCCTTGGACCACATGGAAATAATTGGATAAAGGGTCTTGAGCACCTTGGGTGCAAAGAGGGAGTAAGAACTGAGGGGTGGGATTTTTCTTTTCAGGGACCCAAGTTGCCTGATGCATGCAGATTAGCCCAGTTCTTGGTTCATGCTTCACACAGCCTGAATCCAAACACTTAAAGTTAGCAGCTTGAACCCTAATATCCTCCATGGAAGAATGACACTAGATCCATATTTATTCAGCACCTTTTTAGGAATCTCATTTATGCAATCTAAAAGGATACTTTACTTCCAGCTTGCCCCTCCTCTTATTGCGGCAGCAGTTTTTGGCCCTGAGTACAGCCAAATTAATAATTTCTTGATATATGCCAGGTTATATTGCTCTTTCCTGACCAAATAAACTAATTTAAATATGTTGCTTGTACTACACTTGGATGCTGACCCTAGTAAATTGTGGTGACATCCAGAAAATTACTCATTAGAAAGAGGTATTTAGAATAAATGAGCTGTAGATTGAAGCAGCAAATGTGCTATAAATCTCATTTTTTAATGTGTTTGATTTAATTTACAGGCCTGGTTCTGGTCCATCTTCATCTGGATATTGCTTTCTTCTTAAAAGGATTTTGAACAAAATATACACCCACCTAGCAGGATATTTTGAATATGTGCTTACATTTGACTAACCCTTGGGCTTTAAAGTAAAGTAAAAAAAGTATGCTTGCCCTAATAAATGGATTTTTAAAACAAAAGAAAAACACTATTTCTAATGAAAAACTGCTAAACATTAAAAGAAAAAAAAAAAAAAAGAAAATCGTGCCATATGGCAATTATACCAAAAGATTGAATTTATTACCAAATAAAACTGTTGGGTTGTGCATTTCACAGTTTCCTCCATTCACAACCAGTGTGTTTTTAGAGGTTTTCTGTAGGGTTAGTTGCCCAGACTTCTGCAAAAACAAGTTTGTCCTTATTGCAGGAGGTGTTAGGAAATCAAATCCAACTGGAACACCGAATGAAATTACAGGCTGGTTTTGTCCCAGCTGCATGACACATGCCAAGAGCTGATTTTTCAGTGTAGACATTTAAAGAAATGAATACAGAATTCTATTTGTTCTCCTACTGAATGAATTATCCTTATTGTGTTTTTCATACTTCAGTGTGCTATTTAATATTTCAGCACTGTTCGCTTTCACTTCAGTGAAAATGTTTTTATATGTCATGTTTTCTTTTAATAAGTAATCTTTTATCGAAAAAAAGTAACAACCTATGTAAAACCTGAGTTTGATTACTAAATAATGTTTATATGTGATAGACTTACTGTATCAGTGATAGCCAGATGATAGCCATAATGCCTTAGAACCGTTTCAGATGTGACATGTTTCATTGTTGCTGTTGTTTTATTGAATGACATTTTTTCTGAAAAAAAAAGATGGGATTTCAGAGAGATTCAGTCACTGGCATTACAGAAAATTCCTGTGAAATTTTTTCTAATGTTTCCTGGTCTCACAAAGCCTGCTAATGAACACTCACATCCCAACATGATTTTGAATCTTTAAAAATATGTGTTTAATATCTGAACTTTTGTGCCATCAATTTCCTTTAGAATCTACAGATGTAATTAGGTCACATTATGGAAAGTATTTCCCTCCTTCCTCCCCTTCCCACCTACTGCAGCCATTCGTCTATGAAAGTGGACATTTACATTACCACCTCAGATCCGATTTGTACTCTGTAGTTGTGAGGATGAGGTGCAGTTAGCATGCATTTAGCATGCATATTTAGAGGACATGTGTACAGACCTTTCAACGTAGCTTGCATCCAAATTGTAAAATGACCTTTTTATTTTTGTGCAGGCACCTACTGAATTAAACTTTCTTGGTCTGTTCAGCAGTGCTTACTGCATTCAAATTCTGTTGCCAAAAAGAGGGTGAAGGGATAAATTTGAAGACGTGAGATCCCCTCACTTCCACTTGGGCACGCAGTGTGACTCTCACAACTAAGTTGGCAGAGATCCTTGAGACATGAAAGGAAATCCTTCAGCGAGGACAATGGTGTTTTTATTTGGCGGTAGGAAAAGATGCAAGGGAACACAATTAAGCTCCATACTCTTGTGCTGAATGGCTTAATTCAGCTATGTTCGTTCACCGATATTTCACTGCTGTTCCTGTGATTGGCATGGAGAGGAATACAGGAAAACGAGCCCACAGAAGCTCTCTTCACAAGGACAACTTACTTATCTATAACCTGTCAAATTTGCCAACGGCTAGTGTCAGTGTATTAAACTCTTTCTGAACGTACTTGCACAGTTTGTTCATCAGATCGGTTCTGTGAACAGAACTCATCCTTGAATCTCTCCCCTCTCTCAGGCCTCTCCTAATTTTCCATCTTTGGCATTTAATGTCAAGGAAATAGTATAATGTGAATTTGTGAAAAATATTTTCAGCAAGTTCATGCTGATATAGAATTTCCCTGAGAGGCAACATTAATAATGGGTTGGCACAACACATTTGCTGGAGTAGGTTTGATGCCTTGATTGAGTTTCCGTGGTGCGTTTGTTGTTGCTTTGGGGAACGTGCGGATATTGGGTTCAACAGACCATAGAATTTTGAATTAACCTCTCTTTTTCTCTTCATGACTATAATGGCGTCGCAATCTGTTCTTGCTTTGGCCTTTTATTTAAGGGAAGAAGAGAAGCTTTGATTTAAAAAAAAAAAAAAAATCTGCCATTTTTGAGAGCATTGTGAGGAAAAATAAATATACATAAGGAAACATTGATTCATAACAATCTCTGAGGCTACTTTCCCTCAGGAGTTTCCTACACTGATTCTCTATAAAATATTCAGTCTAGCCCTAAAGTGCAAAAGATGAAAAACCATTAGCACTGAGTTCAGATATGGCAGCTCCAGTTACACCCTTTGTTTAGTAGAAGCCTATGAAGATTTTCAAGAGTCTTGTTAAACCCTGTTAGGGGTCTCATTTTAGATAAATTTCTCTTTTCCTGGGAGTTGTAATCAAATAATGTAATTTTACAAAATGAAGACTGAAAAAAAAAAATACAGATTTTTTTTTTTTTTCTTTTTTTAATTCCCTGCTGCTGTGTTCAGAGTATGTTCTGGTTGTCTTTTCAGTGAAGCAATTTGCTTTGAGGGTCTCAAAACACCAGAGTAACAGTCTGATCTTTGCATTATTTCCAAAGCCTAGGAAGTTTCTTGTTTTTTTTTTTTGTTTTGTTTTTGTTTTTGTTTTTGTGTGTGTGTGTGTGTGTGTGTACACACACACACACACACACACACACTGGATGGGGGAGAGGATAGCTGCTAACAGGAGGTAGTAGTTAGAGGCTGTATCTGTACTGCAAGGTGAAAAATGCGCTCAGGGTTAACTTAAGGGAAAGTAAGTATAATACCTACTTATATGGAGATTTGTAAACTGAGGCACAGAGTACGAAATTTGTGTTATTTAAAATGCTGTAACTGGCAAAGTACATAACCTTCTTTCCATATTGTTTTTACTCCTTAGACTGTTGTATTACAAAGAAGGTAGACATTAAATTTACTCTTTATCGTCAATATTTCACCATGTGTTTACTCTTTAAGCCCTGTTTACTTATCAAGACACATGTTCAAGTTATTGGAATTTACTAGCTGCCTCGTTTAGCTCAAACTCACAGTATTATGCTTGTTCCTCTCACAAGGAAATGTTTATATCTAAGCTTTTAATTAAAAATATAGAAAATAGCCTGGGATAACATTATTATTTAAGTTTTTGGTTTTATTTTAAAGAAAACCTGTTATGAAAAGTTTTTCAAGTTTACTAGTTTAACTCTACCTTAACAGCAAGCCATTGGCATATTCCTGAATGTTTTCTGCCTAAGTGCTGGCCGTGGTTACAAAGAATTTATAAAGCCCTTTCATACTTTAGCGATTTGTTTCCCGAGATCTTCATTCAAAGATATGTGGGTTTTAGAGAGCAAGTTAAATTGAGGAAAATTAAATTAACCTTTGGGACAGTCTGTCTGTATTCCAGACTTGCAGTAAATAATTTGGGTGAAATTTATTTGCTCTAGGAATTAGCTGAAATGATGCTGACTGTAGTTTAGCTCTTAAGAAAACGGTGGGTTTACATGCTTTTCTTTTTTTTTCCTGACAGGCCCAAAAGTGGCAGTTTCCTCCCTTTTTTTATAAATCACTACAGCAAGGATAAAAAGGCTTTTCATTGGTTATTGTGTGCACCAGGGTTTTTTCCAAATTCTCTTGTTCTCACTATTTTAGCTCCATTTTTGGTAACAGTGAGGAAAGAAAGAAACAGATAGATATGTCTTTGCGGCAAGACAAGCTTAAAGTAGTGTAAGCATAGGGTGAAGCTGCAGGAATAGGGGGCACTGTTTTTTTATTATCCACTGGCTTAACATTCTTGTTCTTTTTGCTCTTGCCTTTGCCCCTACCAGCTCTACAGGCAAGAGTCAGAACTGGTTGTTGAATGGACCTGATTTTCTGAAGGGTCAGCACCTGTTACTCTAAGTAGGGTACAGAGAACTGAGAATCCCAGCAGTGCTGTAAAAAGATAAGAAACATTTCTTTAATACTGTCTTTTCCACTCTTTTTATCTACTGGGCTCAACTGTAATAGTGACAAAGGAAAATTTTAGCAAAAGTTGTCATGAAGTTGCCAAGCCCACACAACCGCACTTGATTTGGTAATCCAACTTCTTGCGTGACACAAAATGTGGGCAGTTTTGGTATCAGAAGATCACGCTGCTTTTTTACACGCGAATAGAAGGCATTTAGCTTGTCACCATATGGAACAAAAGTAATTACTGAGGATGAAAGGCAAAGCAAGACAATTAGCACGCTTGTTGTTTGTCAAGAAGCAACCTTCTATATCTCAGAATGCTGTAATTCAGGTTTCATGATGAGGGGTTTTGGGAATGCACCAGAAGTAGTGATTTGAAAGATTTATTCATTTATTGCAGTGACAAATGCAATGGAAACCTGTTCAGAGGCTTGCTTTATACTCAATTGCTTCTTGTAACTGATTCATTTATCAGGTATTTGACTAGGAGGCACTCAGTATAACATTATATTGGTGTAGATCAGTGCAGAACAGAATATGTTGAATTTCATAGGCTTGCCTATACAGCAGAGCTGATTATCACTGTCTCTTAAATATCAGGTATTTTCTCGGGTAGCATTTGCCACCTGTTAGACAGAATCTTTCTGTAATAATCTGATGGCATGGTAATTTATTATGATAAATATAAGGAAATTGTAGATCTATAGAAACAGTGTAAAGATTTTGCTCATAATTTCCTGTCTTCGCTCATGTGATTTCAGTCAGGGATACAAGAGGTGCTATCCCTTTTTCTGTGGCAGAATATTGAAAAGTGAACGTGTTTTAGAGCATATTTTCACATGTTCTGTGATCTAGATTCAGCAAGACCAGTTCATCTCCATAGAATAATTCACTTTTACAGTTACATTTTTCCTTCACTCGTTTTCTTCTTCAACAAAGCTTCAGCTCTTAAAATCAAAGAACAAAAGTCTCAACAAAAGTCCCAAGCAGAAGCATTTGTAACTGGCCGCACAGAGAGAATAGGTTGGCAGTCCGGCAGTCCTCATGGTCCATATCAGGTGCTTTGATGCAACACTCGGAGAATGAGGGATGCTGTTTGCTACCAGAGGTTCTTCAGCCCTGAGTGAAAAAATCCTTAATATGAAATGAAACTCTCTTTTATCTGGGTTGCAGTCTATCCCTTTTCCCCTTCTCAGGAAGTGCCCCGGCATTTTCTCCACCCATTGTGGTACATTGCTTCCTCTTCATAGTCAATATATTGGATAGGAAATCTAGGGAGAATGAAAAATCTAGAATCCAGTGTACATCCTTACCTATTTCAGAAGTCTCCACGTCACATTCATAGGACTTATAGTTATTTTTTCTGAAGAACCCTTTCTAATTTTGGTATAATTAATATTCAAGCCATGTGTTTAGACATGACTATGCTATTTCACTCTCTTTCCCTTTTCTTGCCACAAAATTTTTTCTTAAGTGTAAGGTTTGCATGATATTCCCCTGTGAATGTTTCATATATGTACAAATAAGAAGATGGAAAATTACGAAATAGAAATTGACTTTTTTTTGAGCCTTTCTTAGCCAGGAGAACATTTTAATAAATTTTGTCGAGCATGTTCATAAAATATTGTCCGCTAATTGTGAAATGATTGAAATATTCTGAAAATAGATACTATGCACTTAAGTAAAAAAATAAGAATGTGTTGATAATCTTTAATAAAAAACACCAAACTTGATTAAAAAAAAATAAAAAAGATATTTTGTTGTATGCAATTAATGTTCTGAAATGGTGTGCTGTACCATCACGTATCAGTCTGCTTCAAGTCATTTGTATGCCTGCATATGTATATATCTATTACTTAGGCTTTTAGTATAATACTGGAGTTATGATGAGAAAGTGAAGCCAGAGAGGATAGGTTGCACACGCACACAAAAAAAAGTGTTATTTTGTAGTTGGCCTGGGTGATGTAACTGTTGACTTACTAGTTGCCAACAGAGCTACAGTACCTTTTTTGGTTGTCTTGCATGAGAATAACAGCAACTTGGGTTGTGTTTTTGTTTTCCTTTGTATTTCAAAGGCAACAGCCTTAATAAAGATTTGTATGATGACTTTAGCTGAATTTTTCTTCATTTAGTGAAAGCCTTTAAATTTCTTAATAGTATAGTATGCTAATTTGAGTTAATTTTACTGCACTAGATGATACACTGGTTTAGAAATGCATGTAATAGCCCAATTTTGAGTGGAAAAAGACCGTTTCTTGGTTTATTCTTGTAGGCACGTATTGTCTGCTCCGACCTGCTATTCATGTAATAAATCATTTTTAATGCTGGCACAGGTGTCCTTTTGAGTTTAAGTATGCTTTCCATTCATAGTCTGCTATAATTTTTTTTCTGATGTATGGCTCATTATCACATCATTCTGTGTGTGCAAGTATTTTTATAGCATCAGCTTTTGCAGCCGTTTCTAGTTTCATAGCTGAATTTCCTATACTCATTTTTGAGTTTTGTATTCAAACTGTATGCATGAGCTTTAAAATACCATATTCGAATCACTCTTGCAATTTTTCAGTGAAATTTAAATCTGTCTGAACCTGATTTATTCTCCAGTCTGAAAACAAATGGTCTGATCAAGTAATGGTTGAGAAAGTAGCAAAGAATTCCGGAGTTCTCTATAATTTCAGATATAGATAGTTACCTATGGCATTACAGCAGTGAGGGCTTGACTCTGCAGAAATGATTTATAGTAGTTCTTAAACATACAGGTAGTATTTCTGGCAGGCTGTGTGTATAAAGGACTACAGGACTTTCTCTAAAAAAAGCAATTTTTTTTTCTCCAGTTTAAACTGAAAAAAATCAGGAAAAATAATACGGTTGATGATCCAGTCCCTTCCAAAGCAACATCAACTATACCTAGGTCATTCCTGACAGATGTTTGTTTCTTAAAGACACCCAACTGTGGGAACTCCAAAGCTCGCTTAGCAATCTGTTTTAGTGGTTCAGTAACCTTCATTACTGTTAGAAAGGTTTTCAGCATCGTGCTACAATTTAATTTCACTAATTCTTTATCATGGACAAGACATTCCTCTGTAGAGCTACCTTTTATACATTGAAAGATTGCGATCATCTTTATCTTCAGCCTCCTCTTCTTTAGCTTTAACAATCTCAGGTTGTTAAATCTCAGATATTTTCTTTTTGGTCGGACTCATGATAGTTCTCCCTCAAACTTTTTCCTGCTAGTTCGTATCTCTTTGAGCTGCCCAAAACTGGACAGAAGGAATCCTCAGGTTTTCCCCAAACTGGAGAAAAGCAGAGGATTTATCTTTTGTATCCTGCAGGTAGTTTTCAGTTTTACTTATCCAATGATATGTTTCTTGCAACAGAAAGACACTTTCGATTTATTTCCAGATTGGATCTCCAGAGCCTTCCCTGAAAAACCTCTACTCACCTAATTGCTCTGTATCTCACACTTGTATATATTTACCTGCCTTTTAGAATTTTGCATTCTACCTGACCTTCCAACATACTGGCAGGCCCAGTTATGTATCTTCTTTAAATGCAGTAAGCACTCTCTCCATCACATTGTTATTAAAACTTTAAACAGGCCTGCTAGAAAAAAAAAGAGGTAAAAGAAATAAGTTTTTAGCAATAGCTTAGTCATGATTACACTGTACGTACAGTTATCTAATCAGTTTTGCACCCACGCTATATTAGTACCACTTAGACAAGATTTCTTTTTTTCTCTTTTTATATGTTTGAGAATTTTCTGTGAGGAAGGAGCTACATAAATGACCTTGCTTGCAACTCACCTCTCCGCAAGGTCTGTTACTATTTTGTGGAGAGACTTAATTCTGTTGACATGATTTGTTCTTAAAGGATTGACTAATTATTAACTAACTGATTTTGCCTGTTCCTTACCTCCTTTTCATATTTCCAGCTACTTACAAATCACATTGTTCATTTGTTCCAGAACTTTTCTGAGACTGACAGACAGATTTGTTATTCCTAAGCTCCTGCTTCCTTACTTTTTTAAAGATGAATATTGCATTTTCATTTTTTCCATTTTATTGATACTTCGTATGTCCTTCACAGGCTGCTTTTCTGATAGCAACGTGGTTCTGAGGTGGCTTTACCAATTCTCTAAATACCCTAGGAGGAATTTCATCAGGCACATCTGTTCTGAAAACTAATTTACTTAAGTACTCTCTAACCGTTTTGGTCTGTATTTTGAATTGAAATCATTCCTGTGTTGTTTATATTAATTATGCTAGTCACCTCCTCATTGTTGACCTTTTTAATTAAAATGAATGCAAAAAAGACATTAAACGCTTTGGCCTTCACAGTGTCATCTGTCAGTAACTTTTTTTTCTCTATTGGATAACAGAACAACACTTTGCTTTGTCCTCCTCTTAATCAGTTTAAATAGAATCAGTTTGATTAGTGCAGGATGTGGATATTTTAATTATGTTTTATCCTCCTGGTAGGTCAGTTTACATTTCCACAGAAGCGATTTTTTTTTCATTGACCTTCATCTTCATGTTCATGTTCATGCCAAAAGTCAAATTGCTGGTATTCCTGGAAAGTTTTATACAAGTAAATATACATTATTTAAAAAAAAAAAAAAAACAAACAAAACAAAAACAACAAAAAAAACCCCATTCAAGGCAAAATCAGGAAAAGTTGAAGTCCAGAGACTTGATAGTTTTGTTTCCTGAGTGACACATTCAGCTCCTCATTATTCACAGACAATGAAAGTGAACATTTCAGCAATTGGAAATCACTTTGGCATGGTCAGTCAGTCAGAGGATTTGATGGTGTGAACATTCCTGATTCTCCAGTCTACTGCTGAGGACCTTTTATATGCTGGAATGGTTTTTAGCACATCTAGCAGTTTTCAGTCATAACTGTTCTACCATGAGAGATGAGAGATGAGAGATGAAATGTTATGAAACATGATATTAACATGAAAGTGTTAAAAAGAAACAAACAAGAATAAAAATAACATCACAATCTTATCTCTTTCAGAATTAACTTGAACTGGTTCTCCTTCACTTGTTTAAATTTCATAATTTGTTAATATCATCCCTTTAGATTTACTCCTGATATTGTTTTAAAGATTTAAATAGTTAGCAGATACTCTCCCTGGTATCCAGTGATAGGATGTGTGGGAAACTGCATCAGGGGAGGTTTAGATTGGACATTAGGAAGCAGTTTTTTACCAAGAGGGTGGTCAAATACTGGAACAGGCTTCCTAGAGAGGTGGTCAATGCCCCAGGACTATAAGTGTTTAAGAGGCATTTGGACAATGCCCTTAATAACCTGCTTTAACTTTTGGTCAGCCCTGAAGTGGTCAGGCAGTTGGACTAGATGATCATTGTGGGTCCCTTCCAGCTGAGCTACTCTATTCTATTCTGTTCTGTTCTATTCTACTCTACTCTACTCTACTCTACTCTGTTCTTTCCTCTTAGCATAGATACTGGACACGACGAAGGCTTTCTACAATTGAATTAATACAGGTCTTACTAAGCAATACATTACTGCAAATATGTTTCTCTTTCTGACGTTGGCACTCAAGCAGCATGATGTCAGAATGATTTTTACATTAAAATCTCACTAGTAGAATTAAAAATAAACAAAAAATTTAAAATTGGGTTTGGTAATATCTGTGACAACACTTTCCATAACACTTCAGTAGCATCTGTTTGACCTTCTAGAAATAACTCTCCCTTATGGCACAGTAACATCACTACAAGATGGCTGAAGATGGTTTAAAGCAGTTAAGTGGGGACACTTAGGGAATTTTCATGAAGCGAGGTCTTCAAAAATTTCTGTACCACCTGAAGCAAAATGAGGTTTTACCATCGTATGTGCAATTTGCAGGCTGCCTATGAGCTGAAGAATGGGAAAGTTGACAATCACGAGAATATACTCCTGGATCTTTTTGTCTTCAGATGGGACAAGAGTGTTAAACATGACAATATGGACTCTGTAACTATTTATATATTTACTATTAGTCACTGGAAGAGGAGCTTCCTGGCTAGAGGACACTGAGATTTACAGTGCTGAAAATGTATTAAAACTGCCCTGGGGAACTTAAAGGAAGACTCCACAGCTAGAGGAAGAGATTTGTCTTTTGGTGTGTGTACAGGAGGGAAATGACTGTGGAAAAATGTACTTAAGAGTTAACTTGAATCTTTCAAGTTACAATATATGTTCTTCAGGATGAATATATCAAAAGGCTTTTATTGGCTATATAAGTAAGAGCACATAGAGCATTAGATACCCATGCAAAATACTCTGCTATCAGGTCATAGGAGATTTCAGGATGTTTTGTTGTAACTAGACAACTTGGAAGAAAAACTTGCCCTTTTTTATATTACAGGTTGTGAATGATGCCAGGACTGCTAATGTACCATAAGCACTTACAGGCAATTTACTAAAGCTGTGATAACTAAATTTCATGCCAAAAATGTCTAAATTATTTGTGAGATTTTAACAGCCTAAAATGTAGCTACAATATTTTCTAAGGAATAGAAAACATAAGGTTGTGTTTTACAGTGACAGTAAATTTAGTCTAAGAGGGGAAAAAAAAAAATTAATTCAGCAATATTTAGATAGCATACTGTTGTTGCCACCAGGGTGGGGCTTTTTTTAATTTTATTTTGTTGGTTGAATCTCATGAACTGCTTGCTGTTGCTTGGTTAGGTATGTCAGATGCTAACTTGCTGTAGGCAGCACAGCGAGTGAAGCGAGTGAAACGAGTGAAATGCTGTTACAGCCTTGGGCACCTAACATCCATGCTGTTTGTTAGCATCATCAGACAGGTAATTCTGAGTGTAGATGATACTAACTTATCACAGCCCCATGTAACACAAGGATGAAATCAGTCTCCCCAAGCTAATCCTGAAAGAGTTGACAACGTATGCTAGAGCATATACGTTGTAGCTTTCATCATTCTGCTCATCAAACACCATTTTCAATAGTTTACAATTACAGGCAAACAAAGCAAACAAAAAACAACCAACCAATAACAAAATAAACACCAGTTTATTTCACTTTATGGCTTTGTATTTCAGAAAACAGATTGTGATAATCCCTCCGTTGTTGTCATATTTACAACATTCTTTCACCATCTTCCAGAAAATTTATAACCTTTCCACTAAATCTAGGAACTGAGTGGAGGCAACAGTCCCGTCAGCCTGATGATAACTGAAAATAACCTACCCTACCTAAACAAGGTCTCAGATTTCGTTGTTTATTTGGGGCAGTGTGGCATGAGAAGACTTTTCAGAAATCCTCCATTCTTCTTAAACCTTGCTTGTGTCTTTATTAGGCTGTGTTTCATTACCAATAAAACGTTTTTTGCATTTATCTTTTGATTAAACTGCAGGTTTGTGCAAATGCTAAGTAAAGTTTAGCTAATGCTGAAACCTGCTGCAGATAGTGTGCGTTGGGGTCAGTGTAAGTCCTGCAATAGAACTTGATGCTAAAATTACTTGGCAATCAAAATAAAATCTAAGATTTTCAAGGGGTAAGTAACTATCTAGTATGCACCACAGTGTGTGTGTAAACATTGTCCTTTGGCTCAGATACACATTAATTTTAAAAAACAATTTCCCTCCGTAATAATATTATCCTTTTTGTTTTATTGTATCTATTCAGTTTATCAACCTTAAGCTCTAGGTATTATTATTATTAATAATAATTTTGTATGCACAAATATATCGAATGACCTCAAAACCAGATAAAATTTTGAATTTTTCACTTTGAACAAGGAAGTGGTTGATGATAAGATGAAAAAAAAAAAAACAACCAAACCCCACAAAACTCCTATTTGGCTTTACGCATCAATTTGTTCTTGCTAATGCAGTGTCAAGGACAATTGTTATGACCAGATTATTACAAAGAAGATGAAATAAATGCCACCGTTCTTTGGTCTTTTTTGGTCAGGTTAAGAGAGAGGTAGCTTAGTGGTTTAGCAGGGGTCTGGAAATTAGGAATTCATCTAGGCCATAGTATCAGGTCCATAACATTTGTTCAGTATTTTTGAAAAGGACTGAAATGGTTGCATCCTTCTCCACCTACACCCTCAGGTTCTGTTCACCTAACACCCATCCCCACAGCAGTTATGCTAGAATAGAATTTTTTAAATTTAACACAGATTGCTCCCTTTGCTTCTGGAGGCTTTTGCATTTCTTTAGTCTCAGTTCGATTTTGTAACTTTCCAAGGTAATTCTGAGTAAAAAATAGAATAAACCAAACCATATGTACAATTACAGTAGATATTGAAGATGCTATGTGTGGAATTATCAGTGCATAGGTCATTATCTTAAGAAGATTTTATTGTCATGGGCTAGAATTTAGTGAAGTAAACTTCAACACTTTGAGTGGTGAAGCATTAAGACCTGCTGCTCATATTGAGAAATCCTTCCTCTTATCGATTTTATTTCTGTTGGAGAAAAATAGTAATAAAAATGGATTCTAAAATAAATTTAATTTGCAGTTTTTTTCTCTACTGCATAAAAGCATCCATTTTTAACTGTTAAAAAGCTGGTCTTCTCATCCATATTACCAAAACAGAATACTGTGCTGTTAAATTGCTGTAAAATCTCTGGCATAACTGTATTTTTACGGAAGTAAAAAGACAGCTAGCTGAATTGGATATGAAAGAATATTTCTTTCTTTCTGTGTTGATACAGAGGACTCATTAAATCTTATGTCAGGCTTGCAGGCACTGCAGAAGGACAGACATTTCAGAGATCTTCAACCTCTTAGGAACTTTGGAAGTTAATGAGCCATCCTGTAGTTATTATTTTGTGTTTTATCAGGGGTTTGCTCTGGGCTTTTATTTGATTTTCAGATTGTAGTATGATCTCCTGTGTGTGAGTGCTGGATGACATCAGCTCTAGAAATGCTGTGTTTTCCAGTAATGATGGGCTATACCAAAATTTTCTAATGCTATTTCAGTCTTTTTTGAGCCTCCAAGTATCCCAACACCATTCAACATTTCAAACAAGAGTCAATAGAGCTTCATGGAGTTCTTCAGAGACCCAAGGACACTTTGGCCATGGTGAAGTCTGTAGCACTGGGACCTCCAAATATCCCGGTATCTAGCCATAGCATAAATAATGTTTCATCTCCTTCAGAGCCCCCAGGCTACTTTTGGTCCCATGCTTGTCTCAGGAGTGCCCTGTTTGAGGCGTTTTGATGTCAAGGATGAAGGGCAACCAGTTAATATGGGGAGGAGGGCATAGCTGCCTCCACTTCCTCCCCCTTGTGCCTGGCAGCCTTGGAGAGGCCAGCAGGGGAGCACTACTTCAAATCTATGGAAACAAATGGAGAACCGGAAGAAAGGGAAGAAAAAGGCACCAAAAAAAAAAAAAAAAAAAAATTATTATATTACTGAAGGGTCAGAGTTGAATAATTTTTGTGTTGTTTGGGGTCATTCACTGATGCTACTTTCCTGTTTGTTTCTCCCTCTGAGACAGGCTGAGTCAGAAATGCTTAGAAGAAAAAAAAAAAAAAAAAAAGGCTTCTTTTCTACCGAACGTTATAAGGCTATCAGAATATTGTTCTAACAAATCTTCCAGAAAAGAAGTGTATCAGAAGATATTTAAACATCTGGCAAACATGAATCCACCCCCTTTAAGGCTAACTAAGAGCACCACTACAGTCACTGGTGTTACACCATTAGTGTAGCTTGATTTATCCAACCTGTTCATGTAGACCTGTAAAGCACAGCAGTAGCATCACCCTTAGAAATGATGATTTGCCTTGCCCATGGTATGTGTTTGAACTAGCAGGCCTATGTCAGAGGAAACTGAAGTTCATTCCTGGATTAAACCAGGTCCTTTAGACATAACACTTAGAAGTCAGTGGCAATCTTTCCATCTTCTTCTCTGAGCTTTTGATCAGAAACTCAAGGTCGATTTTCTTCAGCTAGAAGCATCCTTTTGGAGAATTTCAAACAAAACTCAAAACTATTCCTCTCTCCTACCCTGCAAAAGTCTGTCCTTTATTCAGAGACTTGTATTCAGGTTTGTCATCTTACTGGTTTTGATTACTTAAATAAAACCAGAAAAACAAAATAACCATGCTTTTTCTGAAAATATATTTATCTCTTGAGGTAAAATGAGTACTGGAGATCATTATCTTTTGAACCTAAGTAAGCAGTTAAAGAATGAGAGTCAGTTAACTGAACATTTTTTTCGTGTGGGGGAGGGGGTTAAGGAGGTGAGGAACTAAGAAGATATTTATTTTATACCAATCAGGCCTTCTCGTGCTGACATGCAGTGTTTTTCCACTCCAGTTGACATGGTTAGACATCCTTTGACACCCTGGGGGATGTAAATCAGAGACTGAGAATTTCAGACCTTTTCCTCTCTGGAGAAATGTACCCAGTATTTTAATGATTATTTATCTTTCCCAACTGTACATTTCTTAGATACATGCAGGTTTAAATACAGATAAATATATATCCCCTCTCAAATCTTCGGAAGACAAAAAGACTTTAATCTGTATGGCTTGTTATCATTTTCCTATACATTTTCCAGAGGTGTACTAGGAACAGCCTGCTGTACAGCTGTTCTGCTCCAGCTGAACAGGTTCGTAGGGAATGAAGAGCTTAGAGCAATTTGTAGGCAACGAAGCAAAAAGACAAATCCACAAAGAATCAGCTGATGTTAGCAGCTTTTAAAGAGACTGAAAGAAAAGGGAAAGAATAGGGAGTCGAATGTAGAACAGCGAGAGAGACCATGATGTTGGAAGAAATCTGAATTACTATTTTTCAAACCCAAGGAGAAGCTACAGTGCTTACCTTATAAGCCATACTTTATCCTTTCTTGCTTTTTACTGCTTGCTGAACAATACCTATGCTTAGAATACGCAGATATTAAGCCAACTCTTTACCTTCGTTGCACAAACGTCTAGGAGCTTGAGACTGGCAGCCAAAGTCTTGTGTTACAGCTTTGTCACTGACACACACCTAGGCCTCCGTCAGGAAAGTGTTTAGGATGTGTCAAATTTTGAGCACGTGGTTAAATCCCACTACTTGCAGTAATACCTTTCTGGAATGAAGCCTGCATGTTAAACTCTGCAAATCAATCTTGCAGTGCCTGTTTTCCTATTTGTAAGCTGGGAATAATAATACCTAGTTTCTATGTATGTTTTGAAGCTTAATTCAGGGCATTTAGACACCACTCTAAGCAAAATTCCTGACATGACAGAATTGTGATTTATTACGATATCTCATTAGCATTAATAGGAATTGTTATGTGTGTGTAGTTCAAAGAGATAAGCATCTAAATTTTCATGGCATTACACAGTATTGAGGATTTTAAAGGGAAGACTGTCAGTATTAATTGTCATTAAATCAATATCACAGTCAAGTTCAGCTCCTTAGCTCACATCAAATCACATGGGGATTACTTCAAGAGATCCTTTAACGCTTCTTTTGTTTTTGCTTTAGTTATTTACTCTCATATAAAGTGAGTGTGAGATATTAACAATCAAAATTATATATCAATATACAGTTTACTTTCCAGACAGGCTTATGAACTAAGGAAAGTGGGGATGTGGTGAGAAAACCTATGAACAAGGTGTAAAAGCAGCTGTGAGAATAACAGATATTTTTATTTAGATGTTTTCAAATAGACATTGTTTAGAAAGAAAATAAACACTTCATGATGTACAGATAATCTGATAAATCATTAAAGAACAAAAAAAACTGCAAGAGGAAGAATGAAGAAAAACACTTAAAAACGTTGTGGCTGCTGCATTTTTTGAAACACACGTTAGTGATTTTGAATTCCCCGTAAGAGTATGTTTGATATTCCTGAGGTATGTAATAGATGTGATGCAGTGTCATGGTGCAGAGGGACCCATTATTATATTTCATTGGTTCTTTTATTACCTGAGGGTGAGCAGAGGCAATAGAACAAGGTGTCAAACTTACTTTTAACCTTTGGTCTTAGAAGAAGCTAGATGAAGGGTTTAAGTGTATTTTAAGTTATTATCCTTAGAATCTTCTCTCTCCCTCTCTGTTTGCAACTGGTGAACATGAATGTTATCCAGTTTGCGGTGTCAGCCCCTTATATTGCATTCCACTTAGACCCGTTGTTTTCACCACAGGTACCTTCGTGCTTTTTCCTCTGCTTTGTGTGACAAGCTATAGGTTGTGTCAGATAACTTCAACATGATTCCTGCTTAAGGTAAAAAAATGTAAAAAAAAAGAGAAATGTTTCAGTTTTGAGTGATGGTAAAAAAGCACAAGACTGGCATATTTTTTTGAAACATACACAGGTCATAGATCAGACAGAGGAGTGTGGCACCCATGCTTAGAAAGAGCAATAGACTGTTCTTAAATACTGGAGGATAAAAACCTAAAGAAAAAGGCAGAATATTCTTCTACTGCAGAAATATTATGGGTGCATGTTAGTATTTGCAATGCTGCTAAAGCTTGTTCCTAACTAAGCTTCAGATATAAACTGTTTGTGGAGGTCAGACAAGGGTAAACCAGGCTAAATTGTGCCTCTGCTCTAGAGAAGGCACATGGACTGTGGGCCAGGAGAACAGAGAAATTAATTTTACTATAAATTTGGAATAGAATCAGAACTACGTATTTTCTCCCACTTCCCTGTCTGCATCCCCTGCCACTCGCAGTCTCCAATCATCAAATAATGTCAAAAGTAATGATGGAGGCTGACGGAGCAGGGACCAGAGTGCTGATCGCCTTCCCTCTCTTCCCTGAGAAATTCGTGTTTCACAGGAACATATTAATGTGAGAATGTTAGTGTCTCTTAAAAAAAATAAAATTAAGACAGAATAATGTGGAAAACATTTGTTTAGCAGCTTTAAAGTTTAAGGAAGCAGCTCCAAAAGTCCACTATTATAAGCCAAGGAGACCTCTTCTGTGTTGGGTAAAAAAAAATAAGATCCTCTTACGACTTTGACATTAGAAAGCATTGAAGATGCTCATAGCACTAAGCAAAGTGATAATAAATATTTTACTACTGCTAACTGCTCAATTTAAATTCATATTCTAGTATTCAGATTAATTATTGTATTTTCCTTGCCTGGCAGTTGTTTTGGAGTGGTGAAGGATGGAAAGTGCTGAACTCTCTCCTCACTGAAGCTGATGTCATTAAGTGTCCTAGCCTTTACCCCATACACATAATTCTGCCTGTACTTTTGTTTGAGTAAAGCCAGCTCAGCAACAAAGACAATTATTTTGAGAGAACTTTTATGTTACAGCCCTTTATTTTACTACTGAGGGTTCTCTGTGTTTAGTGACTCCATCTTGGGAATCCACCTCATTTCTTGGCTGCAATGACCTTTGCGTTTATAATGTTTCATCAGTTTCCAAGCAGTCAGTTGGAGGTGAATGCTGTAGTATTAATATATTTATCATCAGTTCATGTGACCTGAACGTAATTCCTTACCCGCTTTCCCTTTTAAGTTCTGCTGCAATGCATTTTGTTGAAATCTGGGGGAAGTGTTAGGTTCATTGCTTTTCAGACAGATAAGAGGTTTTATGATTTTAGGTTTCTATTGTAAATATATGAGTTTGCACTTTCTATCGCTGTGCACTATTTTTTTCCCAGCTAGTAGTTTGAACACATCTAATATCTGTTGATTATATCATTGTGTCAGTATTTCATCCTTAACACTAATATACTAACACAGTAGTATTCTTCTTTTCTTAATGTTTTTCAACTGTAGATCTGAGTACTTTACAAAGGAGTTCAGTGTTGTTAGCCACAGTTTACGTATTGGGAAAGTGAGGTACAGGAAGGGAAATGACTTGCCCCAAATTAAACTAAGCAAGCTAAGATAGAACAGGGGATAGAGGCCACATTTCCTAAGACTCATGACCCTCTTCTGCTTCCAGAACATTGAGGTTATTATGTTCCCATGCATAAATTAATTCAAATTAAATCTTTATGTTCAAAATACCTCTACTGGAGAATAACCAGCTTTTTAACTTTGTTTTCCATTTGGGTCTGGCTTTTTGCTACTTTAACGGGGTAAAGATGAACTGGAATAAGGCATTTGCTATGCATGACTATCTGAGAGTGTTTCTTGTGTATTGTCTAAATAGCATTTTACAGCACAAAAATGAAAAAGGAGGACATTTTAAAATCACCTGCAAAAACATACACACCTCTTTTGGATGTGGCAGTGCCTCTAAAACATTATTTTAAATAACTAATCCTTTAAAAACAAGACCATTTCATTTAAAAAAAAGCCAGTCAGTTTACCAGTGACATGTAAATGGATTAGTGCAGTGTTGTCTCTGTAATGTATTCTGGTAGTCAAAGTTTAACAAGAAAATACATACCAAAACAAAATCCTTGTTTGAAACAGAATGAGTTTTTGGTAATAATTTACTGAAACTAAATTTAGTTCACTAAAAGCTTATTTATATGGAGACTTTCAGGAAAATTAATCTGTAAAAACGAATTTAAAGTGGATTAGCTAAACCTAATTAAGTCCCTGTATAGATGTTCATTCAGAATAAAAATTGCCTTGATTTGGTTTAACTTAACTCCCTTCCAAATGAATTACGACTACCAGAGATTTAATGTAGTTTAAATAATCTACTTTAAAAATTAAATGCAGAATAATTTTGCTGCATGTCTGTGTATAGACAAGGTCTCTGGGAGAAATATGTCTGACCCTTTCCCAGATGTTAACATAGGTGTAGACATTAACTAAATTTCAAAGGTAGTCCGAAGTCTTGCAAAAGGGATTAAATCACTCTGAATTTGGAAATTATCTTTTAGGAAAGGACAGTATACAGACAAATAAGCTATTCTACAGGTATGAACGTATGATAGGAGAGAAGGAATGAATATCTTCTGATGGTACCTGCTTCCAGTAACTGTGGGGAAAGTCTTGACTTCAGCTTTCAGGCTAAGTTTTGGTGAAGTGAACATGACACCCTCCCCCGAGAAGGAATAAATTGGATAGGTTCACCCTCTATAGGGTGATGGGAAGTTGGAACTTGGCTGGTAATTATAATTATCTGTCGTGTCTTTAGAACATGATAGCTTCTTTTTTCTGGTATTCCTGTCTGGATACATCCTGGTAATAATTCTAAATTACCAATAAAGTATTTATATGGTTCTTTGCGTGTTTTTTAAATGGCTGGCATTTCTTTCAAAATTTCAGAGTATCACTGCATACTGCAGTTTCTGAGTGACAAATGACTTAAACAGACATAAGGCCAGACAGATTCCTAAAGAAAAATAACACCCATTTCTGCCATAGATGTGCTGTGCTTGAATGAACATGGAAGCTTGGAGGAACATAGAGGCATGGTCAAAATGAATTTTGAAAAGACATCTCCCATGAATGAGCTTCTTGGTGTTTAAAAATGAAGTCTCTTATGGTCAGGAGAGACTTACATTGCAAATGACAGTAGCATTTGCGCAGATTATTTCATTGACTCTTTTGGAGCATTGTAGGTAACTTCTTCTTGTCTTAATTTTTCTCTGCCAGTTATGCAAGATGTTGCATGATTCTAATACCTTCCCTTCAGTTGTAGCGGATTATATTTTTTTCACAAGGGACTTAGGAACCAGCATAATTTGGGGCTAAAATGTTTTGATCAGTGGTAGATTATCTCCCCTTACTTAAAGCAACAGAAAGAAGGATGCTTCTGTAAGACCTCAACTTGATACATTTCCCAGAACATTGAGGATGTTATCAGAACCACTGTGAGTTAAAAATATGGGAGGGTGTGTGTGGCGAAACATTGAAACTTGAGAGAAAGACTGATAGTTCTGTGTTTACAATAAGCACACAATGATTCCAGATATAGGTGATTTAATTTTCAAAACATCAGCAGTATTATTGTTTTCTTCAATTGATTTTTACATGGCAGAGTTTAAAAGCTGGGTTTGTTTCTCTTCACTCGCTTAGTAACAAACATCAGTGGAGAGCAAACTTCCAATCACTATAATGAGAAGTGTCACAGAAATGCTCATTTCAACACTACTAACTTTACACACTGATTGTACTATTGGATTTTGAAAGAAGAGGAAGGAAAAACAAAATATGGAATAGTAATAGAACTGAGAACTACCTGGTAATAACCTTCACATTTCACCTTTGTGTGAAATAAACCACAGAACTGTAATGAAAGCTATTGCTGGTGCATAAATGTACTTCTCCACACATATGACTCAACTCTGGAGTAACTGAAAAAAAAATTACAACTGTGAAAAACAAAGTTAAACTGTGCAACTTCAGAACTGCAAACATACACTTGGCCCTTTCAGAAAAGGATCCTCTCTGCTGAGGGTCCCCGACAGTATGAACCAGGAAAATCTGCCTCCTCCCTTGCCCCCAGGTGCAAGTCCCCATCCTCTTCTCTGTCTGACCTCTGTGAGCTGGTGCTGCTTGCCATGTCCACAGAACACAAACCATATGAAACAAAGTAAGTAATTTTATTTTGGCCGAGCGAGCTAAATATGCTTCCTGGGGGGTCAGATGAACACTGGTACCTACAGGCAAGGAGGGGTGGGAAAATGTGCCCTGAGCGAAGGGGGAAAGGGCAAAGGGCAGTTTAAACCACTTTTGAGTACACCTGAACATTGAATTCAGCTACAAATATGACAATGCTTGTTGTCTGTATAGGTACATATTTTTATTGTTCTTACACAATCATGCGATACATCTGAAGTGACATATCTGTTTACTTCACACTCATAACTTTGGAGTTGAAAACACTTCTTCCCTTCTTTTTTGTGTTTTGGTTTTTTTTATTTTTAGTTCAGCATCTATGGTAAATATTGCTTTGTTAATTTTTTTTCTGAAACTTCTGAATTATTAAGCATAAATTAGGCGACTTAAGAGCAGAACATTGTTTATAAAAGTGCACTTGTCAGTGTTGGGGAGGTAAAAAGAAATAATCCTACCATGACAGTATTCCCCCGGGAAGACCTTACCTTCCTGATACCATCCATGTTTCTTGTGGTTCAGAACACTTGTTAAGCTGAAAGGGGGGAAGAGAAGTGCATGACATTTAGACTTGTTGTAACATAAACCATTTCTTATCTCTTCCCTCAGTCCCTCTCCTCTGCCTCCCTTCTGTCTCCATTTATAACTTCACTATCCCTCCGGCCTCCTGGGACCGTAACCTTAGTGTAATCTTTGTTACTTTTGCTTCCCCCTGCATATCTAAGACAAACTGTTTCTTTTTTTTTTTTTTTAAGTCTCAAAAAAATGCACATTTCTCTCAATGTTTGTGCTGCCAGAAGCCCTGTTCCGTCTCTTTTTCAGACTAAATCTTCTGCTACCTCATCTCTCTGCCTCACAATTCCCATAACAGCCAGCCCATGGGGCTAAAATCCCAGGTGACACTACCAATTCTACCTGCTGGTTCTAGGGGTTTTTTTTGTCATAAAGTGGGCATTGTCCCATTGGGTTGTAGAACTGAACTCCTTTATTTCTTTTCTTTTTCCCAAAAGACAACCTGAGAGAGATTTAATTATGCCAGAATGCACTGTTCTTCCAACCTGGATTGGTTTTCAGTAAGTCTGGAAAGCATCTCTATACCATTATCAACTTCTCAAATATTCACCAGCCATTTTACTCACACTTGTTAGCATATGCCATGATTTTCATGTTAATTAGCTATCTGATGGTATAGGTTTTCGCTTTTCAAATTCCCAAGTGAGCCAAAAGTTCTTTGTCAGGGTTTCCCCAGAAGCGTTGCTGTCTTGGAAGAGCAGTCCAACTTGCACTTTACCCTATGTAGATTTACAAAGTAAGAATCCCTGTGCCTAAATCCCACGGGGATCTGATCTGGATAGGTGCTCTGCAAGGGAGCTTAACACACACAGACAGACAGCAGTGAGTTTAGCTGCAAGTAGTCATGACCAGAGCCACTTTCATTCAAAACATGTTTAGAATATAAAGTGGTGCTGTCTTTCTTTTGGAGCATTTGCCCAGGAAGTGACAGACTTGGGAAGACCTGAATGATGCAAAGTTCCTTTATGGGTTTCACCCTAAATTCTGTTGCTTCATTTCTTCAGAAGAATAGGACCAACCGTATTTCCATATTTTGCAGTGTTTTGAGATCTCCTGTTGAAGACAACTGTTTAAAAAGACATATGGATCTTAAAAGAAGCTTTGAAGCGTTCATAGTTTTGCATTAATAATTCTGCATTAATAGTTTTGAGGTTAAAATTAATGCTGTTATAAATGGCACCACTTAGATATGCCTTGTATGTTCCTAACTATGCAATCACCAGGCAAATGCAATAGTTAGATATCTTATGGCAATTCTATGTGGGAGAACAACTAAAAGTATGAAGTTAATGCAGCTCAATTAAGGACCATTAAGCCCTTGTATGAAAACTCTTATTGAGAAGTAGAGTGCTTAAGGGAGGATTAAACTACAAAAAATAAAGGCATTTTAATTCAGAATGAGAGCATCTACATAGAGTTTAATGTGGTTTAATTTCTCTGCATTAACTTCATAGTTTTATTTGATTCATTTTAACCTTCCCAACTGCAGGCAGTCCCAAGTGATACTACTTTTTCACAAAAGTATAACTTTGGAAGCCTTCTCTTTAAAATTTTATGTCCTTCTGTCCCACTCCTTGCAAGTAACCCAAGAAAATGATTGTTTAAAAAAATAAAAAAAAGGAAGAATAGTGATATGCATTCTGTGGTCAGCTGATTATGGCAGCAGACATGACCATCTGAGTGAGAAACTACCATATTAAAAGAAATATATAAGCTAAAAGTAAATTAATATTTTACAAGTAGAGGTTAACAGCTTAAGGGGAATTCAAAAGTTCATGAATGGTGGACACAAGGGGATATCACAGAGAGCAGCAAAAGAAAGAGCAAGATAGTAAAAGGTATCAAATACCTGCCCACTGAAACTGAATGGCTGAGTTCAAACCTGATGATTATGGCTGAAGTAAAAAACACAGATGTTTGTGTGTTTGGCACAGCCCATAGTAAAGGAGCACATGAAGCTGTGCTATGCCAAAGCTGGGATGCATCCTGTTACTCCATGCAACTTATTCCCAAAAGAATATTTCTCTTCTTTATTTCTATGGTGTCTCCTCAAGCTTTACTAACTTTGGAGGGATTCAGTTTGGCTACTTGGTTGTCATTATATCATCCCTTAACCAGAAATACCAACTCTATGCAAAGGAATATATAAAACTGCCAGATAAACCATCCCACATCTTATACCTTATAGTCAATAAAACTTTCTTGTCAGTCATTAACATAGGAATTCTGCAACCTTTTCAGCACTGATAAGGCTGCATCATGGACATGAGCACCAATACTTCTGTTCACGGGAATCAACAGTGTTTGGGTTAGAATTTAAATAATTAGGTTTTGGTCCTATTTTTGGCACTTATGACAGACTGACTAAAATGGCTTCCAAATATTAGATTTCCTTTTTTTTTTTTTTTTTTTTCACCTGGCATTATTTATAAAAGTTTATGGAAATTAACAGAACTGTGTCCATGTCCACTGGCAGGGTAGTTGGTTCCAGTTGCATTCTTCACTGATGTTCATGTTATGCTGATTATAACACTTAAGTAAATGGAAAAACAGCCATAATGATCATAGAATACAGTAAGAAACAGAGGCACCAATATCTCACAAAGAAAGCAAGCAGAGTATTTTCTAATTCTAAGAGTTATCACATCTGTGAAGGACAAAGGTCGTGCTGGTTGTTATTGCTGGTTTTAGATTTTAAAGGACCTTGCTATGATCACTTTAATGTATTAGAATGCTATTGATTTTTTTTAAATAATAGCCTACACAATTAAGAAGATTAGAAAATTTATATCTTCTGTAGTTACTAGAAATGTTTCTTATCATGAAGTATTGATACAGTTGATGCTAAGTAGATTTTTTTTTTTTCAGGTAACGGTCATTATTATTTTTTAAATAATTAGATATTAACAGTAGACAGTAGGGAGTAATATTTGAAAGCAGTGCAGCATTTCAGTTTAGGGTCATATAACTAAATTTCAGTGCAGATTTCACAAAGGTGTCCTGCTACAAGGGGAGAAGCACAACAGTCTTCATAGATACATGCCAAATCTCATGCATTTATTTTATCACGAGTTACAGTGGACTGCCAGTCCTGGGGCTAGTGCTTTTTCTTGTTCACTCGTGCATTTTGTTGTTAGAGTGTGTAGGCTTGCATTCTCCATTTAGAGAAATCAATGCTTCCTTCCCTCCTCCCCTTTTTTCCCACTGCCGACCATTTTTCTTGTCAGTTTGCTTTCCCCATTGCTGGGTGAGCAGCTTATGAGAAATAAACCACCGAGGCACATCAAACCTTATAAGAAGGCCAGGGCAGTAATTCAGTGGCTGAGTTTTTTCAATCCATTCTCTTTCAAGTGGCTGGTTTAGAAACAAACAACAGAAATAAAACCTTACTGTGTCTCTTGTTGATATTTAACAAAACTATAGAAAGACCTTTTGCCTTAATAATGCCAGTGACATGCATTTTGTTTATCTTTCTAATTATTTATTTAGAGTTGACATGAAAATGCTTCCCACTAGATATCACTGACTGCACAAAACCCAGTTGTGTATTGCTTTTGTGAGACTTTCGTTATTATAACATGATTAAAATAGTACATTAATTATGCATCCTGCTATAAAACTGGATACAGCAGAGGAAATAAATACATATTAATAATACATTAGTTATTAATCTGTATACTTGTCATTTGAATAAGTTGCAAACTACCACATCTTTAGTTCATGAAGACCACCACTTGTCTGCTTTTTAAGTCCACTTACATCTCACTACCATGGAAGGACAAGCTTTTGTTAAAGGTTACCTTGTGTTACAAATGAGTAGTCCCAAGATTAAGTAGCCAAAACAAAGCTAAAATTTTGCCTGACTGTGAGATATAGTGGTAGCATAGTAAAGCAAATTGACCACTAGGCTGGGCCACGTGCAATCAACTTTTAATCATTAAAAGTGGTAGAGTTTATGGTCATTACAAGGGAGACACCTTCCAGAAGCAACAAAGAGTGATTCTGACCTTTTATTTGTGAGTTTCCTTGTACCACTGGAAAAAAAACCCTTTTATACTAAAGGGAAGCCAGCTTCAGTTTGCTGAATTGATGAAAAATATTATAGACATGGGTATTTAAAAAACAGTAGATTTGTAAAGAACATCATGTGATTGGATTGCCTTAATGGAAGATTGTAAGGCTGTGTGTGGATAGCTAAAATGTGAGGAAGTTATACTTATTTAGTAGTGACACAAGGGGTTCCTAAACCTTTGTACATCAAGCTGTCATTTAGTTAAAGGACAGAGCCAATAGATTAAGAAGTAAAATTGCAGCCAATTAGCTGCAGCAAACTTTTATTAAAAGAAACCATTCGCTTTCTTTTTGGCTCAAGCTAGAATAAAAATTAGTTTATTTAATGTAAGAGCTGCTTGGCAGGATTTGCACTAGGAAATTAAATGTGCCTGGGACTGTTGATGCCAATGAGGTCAACTGTCATGGAGTGACCCACGTCCATATTATTAAAATTTGCCAGTCTACAAAACAAGGTGAGTACAGGCAAATTGTCTGTGGAGAATGCTGTTAACTCCTAAAGTTTGTCTAAAATATAGTTTGGGAGAGGCCTAGCTGACCAGGAATAAAACGATGTCAGGCAGTATTTGTGTAATTTAGCAGGTGGTTGAGTTTCAGTCCCTTGGTACATTTGCTAGCACTGATTATTTTCCTGGTAGTGGTAGTGTTGTTGAGTGAATGCCCAGAAGACAGAGTTGTCCAAATATATATTTTCATTCAAGATTTTAGTTCCATCATTAAATGGCATCATTACATGGTATATCTATGACTTCTGTATTGCTTAGATTTTTTAGATATATTTTAATTATAGAGCCAATGCATGTGAAGGGGAAGTTAGATACTTCTGCTGAGGCTAAGTTAAAAACAGACATAAAATCCTTAAACTGTTAGCTACGTTATGGTTATGCTTTCACATTGTCTTAATATTGAACAATGACAAATAGAAACCTTCATGGGTATGCAGTTTTAAAAGTTGTTTGATTAGCTTGATTTAAAAGTTGTGTCAGCCAAGACAGGTTAAAATAATTAATATTAATATTAATATTAGTAATAGCAATACTACAACAACAACAACAATAAAAATATGTAGCTCTGACTTGAGATTCGCACCAATAGATCCAGAAGCACATGAACAAGAAAGTAAATATTATTTTATGGACTGTGAAAGTGAGACAGAGTCAAGTGGAGTGTCATGACCAGAATCACCTTTTAGGTCCCAGGTAGTATCAGGAGTAGGATGTAGCTCTCTTGAATCCCACACTAAAGCTCTGTTCACTGTTACAGCACCCGTGGTTTGGCACATAGGTTTAAATTTTTCCCAGATAAATTCTGAAGAAGGTTCTGAGTCATGTAACATGCATAAGCCATCTTTAAGGGTAGTGATTCTAAACAATATGTGAAAGTTTATTAAGCTAAAGTGGCTTTCTCTCTTCCTGTCTCTCCTTTCTTGTATTATCATATCTTCTTAGTTTTCTCTGACAGAAGACAGAGAAGATCACCCAGTCAAGAAAGCTGTCTGCCAAAAGACAGATTCACCTGTCTGTAAACCCTTTCTGATAAATATTTTATACACATTTTTAAAAAATCTGCCAGTGGTAGAAAATAGCAGTCTCTTTTTATGTAATCTTTTCAGTCCGTCATTATCCTTACTCTTGGAAAGTTTTTTTTTTCTTAGTGTCTAACCTACATTTCCTTTGCTTTGTGTCCATAGTGTCCTCTTCACAGCTGGCTCTCTCTTCTTTCCAAATCCATTGCCTTCCCTTTTATAGCAACTGTTGATATATTTGAAAATTGTTAACGATCTTAAGTATGGAAAAACTTGACTCTCAGGCATACCAAAGAGTGGATCTATTTCTTCCTTCACCACTGTTTACAAACCTTTCCGTCACTTTCATTAGAACACTCAGGAAGCATCTTAGCATTTTTCCTTGAAAATGTGATTATCTTCTTCCCTTCTAAAAATGCTCTGTTCATAGTGTAGAGCCCTCTAGTAAGAGAGATGAAAACACATGAATACTGGTGAATACCAGCTCGCAAACAAGAAAAAAGCAAGCTGAAAAAAACAACACATTGATGTTGAAACCATTCAGCTGTTGTACTGTTGAATTTCCTTAATTTTAAAACAATGTTGCACAGTTATATATTCACTGTTTGCTTTGTTTTGTAAAAACCCTGGAGTGATTTCTGTGGGAGGAAATGAAATGATCTGGCTGTTTGCTGAATGCTTTGGCTGCTTTAGGGCACTTCGGTAGAAGTGGTTTTGCATTAGCTGTTTGGATTTTTTTTTTCCCCCTTCTTAATTCTCTTCCTTTCATTTTTTTTTGGAAGGGCAAGTCACAAATAATTATACTCCAAAAACATGGTAGTGTAGCATTTCTATAAGAATCATGTCCTGCTGTTTGCTAAGCTTATATAGCAACAGTGTGTTCATTCAATTAGTTTACTGGGATGCTTTGGCAGTCCTGTATTTTCATAAATGCATGCAAATCCTTCTGTTTAAAGCACTAGGTTTTCTTAACTTCTCCAAATACGCTAATGGTGGTGTAGCTGACAGAGCACAAAATATCAAACAATATCAGAAGAGCTATCCCTTAATTCCCACACAGCTACATAGATGCTTTCCTTGTTTAAACTAACTCTTGTGCTTACTTCGGTAATGTTTATATTTGTAACTAAAGCCCCTCCCAATTTTTCTGTAAGTTGTTGATTATGCTGCACTCATCCATCAAGGTTGGTGAGCAGTAGAGAAAAAAACCCTGACACTCCTAGGGGATTTATTGGTGGGGGAGAGGAAGTTGGAGCCATTTCCCTGGGGCTTTATAACACTCCTTTAATTCCAGGAATCTGTAAATTTCCTTCAATTAGACCATTTCTCTGGAGCTATCACCAAGAACTGCTCTCTATATGTACAGGCATTTTAAGGTGTGGGGAAATGAGCAATGGAAAACGATATATGTCTCAAGCAAACTTGAAACCTCTCTGTAATTCCAAATAGAAAATGTTCCAGTTTTGTCTCAAGACAGCACAACTTTGATAAATCTTTTCAAAATCCACTTTGAGAGGAAGTTCAATGACATTTCTTTAAAATTTGGTCAGATGACTATGCTGAAAGGAAGAGTATGCAAAATAATCTGTAGGGTCTGGGTAGACTAAAAATTCTTTGTGAAGCTAGAGAAAGGTGAACTGGAGTTTGACAGGCTTCCTACTTTATGCACTGGTCTGAATTATATGATACATGTTTTATAATATAGAGCAGCAGCATAAGCTTCAGGAGCTAAGGGTTAGGTGGTGGTCATATATGGGATATGAATTTAAGGAATATGGTTTCCTGAGGATTTGGGGTGGTTCTTGCCTTCCCTCGCTGCCTTTGCAGATGCTAGTTATCTGTCTTTCTCAGTAACATCTGTGGCTTCTAGGCTTTATGTGGCTGGTAGGGTCACAGATATTTTTGGCTGGGCATCATCATCACCTGCACACACAGGCACACACACATGCATACACACTCTCTCTCTCTGCCTAGCAACCATAGAAGAAATGTCCAGTTGGTGTAATGATAAAATAAAAATGCTATACAAGTGAAGCTACTGCTTTGTGGTTTCTTCATACTAATGCTTTGACTGTATGCCAAGGCATTGCAACTCAGGCCCGAGATACAAACGAACTCTGGAGTGAAAAAGGAAGGGGAAAAAAACCCCAGCGTAACACTGAAGTGAACTGAATGTTATTCTGAGAGGTGCTAGCAGCTGAGAAGGGAAACAATAGTGTAATATTCCTCTTTCATTTTCCGTTCTTGCTTGTTATCTTTCATGTTTGCTTGGAACCCATTTTTATGAGTGAGACATGCTCTGATAAAGGAAGCGACGATACATGAAGTAGCACTAGTGACAAAGCACAAAGTGATCATTGCCCTCACTTATCCTCACTGCACTTTCACACCATTAACGGTGTAACTAATAAGACTTACACTTAGGATCTCACCTTTGTGCTTTCTGCAGTAGTGCCATACCTGAAGAGCGATGGCCCCTGCTAAAGTACCACAAAATATTAGGTAATTCTCATAACAGCACTCTAAACAGGCACATCTTATTATTTCCCATTGTGTAGGGAGGTTAAGTGACTTGTTTCAGTTCAAACAAGAAGTCAGTTATTGCGATTGGGAATTCATATAGTTTTTTGGCACTTAGTTTACTTGAAATAACATTAACAAACATGAAAAATAACTGTGCATATTTGGCAATTGAGGCAAATTTCCAGGCTGTGATAAGTAATTTTAGAATTATTTACATAAGCAATTCACTTATCTGTATAAAAGTTTTAATTCTCTTTCTGCTAATATTAAGATTCCTTTTTCTGGTTCCTTCTCTTCATCCCCTTTGGTCTGGTTTTTTTTTTCCTCTCAAAGTTCTTTCATCCCTTTAGCCAGGATCTGCTTCTAAATGCATTGCTTTCAACAAGACTGTCTTTTTGTAGCAGACACCAGTTCCAGTCGGTGGGATTGTAAACAGAAAGTACCCATGACAACTGATTCATCCCCCACCGAGACCACACATCGTACCTAGGAAATGTCTGCACTTAGATAGAGTGGATCCTGTTCCCAGTTCAGGTTTGCAACACAAAGTGCCAGAACAGGTTCCAGGAGAATTTGTTTTGGCGTGAACTTTATTCATAAACTTAATGTATGATGAGGAATGCAGTCTCCATTGACGTTGCTGCCTGCATTCTTGCTATTTAAAGAACAGAGGAGCAAGCTTCAGTCCACAACGTGTGATCATTTCCCCCAATACCTGATTTAATGGGAGTAATTTCTACTTACACCGTGTCTTCCTTTTGAGAAGCTCACACTCTACAAACATAAATTAATTAAGCTTTATACTTCCTCTGTGCAGCGTAGGTAGACTCAGGAATAGAGTGGTTTAACATTATACTAGTGTGCCAGTTGGGAAATAGCAGAAATCTAGTTTTCTTACTTTCCGTGTGCCCTGGGGCAGATTCAATGCATGCCTTAAATGCAAGGACTGAAAAAGACCATGAGGAATGTGGTATTGATAGTGCCACTAGGCTTACAGTTTGAGACAAGGAGCCCTGCTTGGAAGAGCAGGAGTGCATGTGGCAGTGAAGGCTGATTCCTTGTGAAAAGGTGTGTGCTAGAGCCTGCTGAGGTACACAGCCTTTCCAGTGGTCCTTGAAGAGACTGTCTGTCACAGCGGCCTGTGCAGTTCTGCCTTGTTGCCTTCTCTCAACTCAAACCAAGTAAATTAGAGATACATCTTCCTTATAAAGCTTTCCCTAAAATCAAGGTGGTGGCTGTGTGCAGGTATGGATTTCCCGGTGGGGCTGAAAGGGTAAGAGCATTTCCATTTGGCGTCATCTGCTATGGCATATACTACTGAGGTATGTAACAGCCATAAAAGCTCTGGCCAGTCAGACTGGTGCTATGTGTACCCCCTGGTATGGGACAGGGAACAGCCATTTGAGCTTAGGAATCCTGTCTCCCAGTTTTATTGCTATTAAAAATTGTCTAGTAAATACTTTTAATTTTTTTTTTCCCCCTCTTTGAAGCCCTATTTTTTTATGTGCCATAACTTCTGGTTTTGTTTTCCAGAGTAGCAGCTCTGCACTGTATGAATTATTACCTCAGGCACTAGGACACTGTTGCTAAGAAAGAGAAAAGAGAGACTGTAAATGGGTGTGAGAAGGGGTTTCTGCATTTTAAGAGTAATGGCTAGAAGACAATTAAGGCCGAGCTTTTAAATCATAGGCAAATGTATATTGGGCCTGCAAATTGGAAATTTTGCAGTATTTTTAAATGGCTGAATACCTGGTGCAGCATCCATAGCAATTGTTACTTCTCTAAAGCTGCATAACTTACTGCAGTGAAAAAAAGGAATGAAATTTAATCTACCTAAAGAGAATATATCTTGACATTTACCCGTCATTAAGTATACATTCTAATCCCATGCTATCCATACACTTTGGTTTACAAACAAATGACTCAATTAATGTCTCTTAAAGCCTTCTGGGAGGGAGAGTGGAGGACATGCACTGCTTGAGCAATGGTTGCTGAAGGCATTTTGATTACTTAAGCTTGGAATAGGCATAATATCCCAGCGTGGGGGTCCCTATGCCCTGGCAGCTCTTTCTCTTCTCCTTCTGGAAAGTGTTTGCATGCTCCTGCAGTAACTCAGGCTGTTTGCTAATCCCCAGGGGGAGGCTGGGGCAATGCTGCCACCCAAGGAGATACGAGCTCCTCGGGTCACTCAATACCTAGGGAAACATGAGGTGCCCTCCTTCTTCCTTTTGTGCTTGCCCAATAACCCTGTACAAATATCTCTTTCCTCTAGAGCATAAAGGGGCAATGGAAGACTATTTTTTTTTAACAAAAAATGGATAAAATCAAGTTGTTTGATGTTTTTAGCCGTTAAAAGTCATCAGGGATTTAATTCCTGAGACAACCATTGATCCACAGCTGGTGTTTCAGAGCCCTGCAAGCCACTGATTTCTGAACCACAGAAACGGGTTCCAACCCTACCTTCTCTCACTTCTCCCAGGTGAAGCTGATCCTCTGCTTTCATGGGGCTTTTTTATTTTTCTATGTCTGTCAAACAGCAGCGTGCTGTTCATTATTGTTTTCAGAAGTGTCACCTCTCCAGGTGGCCAGTTTGATGGTCCAGTTGGCCAGTTATATGTTGTTAGGCTGTGTCTGTCCTTTTACTACCTTCAGCTAGCAGAAGGAACATCCAAAGATGTGAAACCTCTCTTAAACGCCCTGGTGTGCACCTAGCACAGAGTTATCCAGGATTAGCAGAGTCCCATTAGTCAGCCTGAGTCAGGTTATGTCTAAATTCTGTTTGCCATTCGGGGTCTAGCCAGAACTTCATGACAGACTTAAGGAGGGAAAAAATGGAGTCATTCTACCATCAGAGTCAGTTTACCCCTCCAACATTACCATAAAAGCAGTTTGCTTTGTAGGGGTTCTGCTACAAGCATGTACCAGCTTGTCCTAAATGGAGACCACTGGTCTAAATCAGGGTATGCCAGGTTTTAGTATTAACTATTACTTCTGTCACAGAATGAATCCTCAAGGGAAGTAGAACTCAGAAGGGAAAGAAATACCTTTGAAGTCCTCTATCTGTACATGTGATCACTGGTGAACAACTTGAGTAACACAACAGGAATCTTTCCAGAACCTTTTGCAAACTGTAGTTGTGGTTTTACTAAAACTATTTCTTCACACTTCCAGAGCTTCTTGAGCAAGGGATTCCTTGTAATACACACCAGATTGCTTTTTAGTTTATGCAAATTCACTGGCATAGATTGTTCATGGCTGAAAAGGAAAAAAAGGAATGCCTTTTATTTCCTCAAGTTACTTCTGAGTTCAAGTTGCTACAGTCTGGGCATCTCTGCTCAGTTTTGTTTCCTGTTTTGGTAGGCAATAGTGTTAGGAGGAGATGCTTGCATTTGTCAGAAAGTAAGTTTAGAGTTGTAATTGTGCCATGCTGAGATGGACCGAAGCAGTACAAAACAAAAGAGAGAAAACAGAAAAACAAGAGGTTATGAGGTCAAATTCCCCAACTGGTTTTGTATTAGAAGCAGAAATATGCTTTGCTTTATAATTGTGATTCAGTTCCACCACCCTAGTCCCCACCCCAAAGAAAACCATATTCATTCTGCTGAAATATGGAAAACTGAAAATTCATTTTGATATTGTAAGAGGAAATAAAAAGGACTGAAAGATTAGTAATAGAATTTCAATGTATACATGTAATCCAGGCTTGAACCTGAGGGCAGTCCTTTCAAGGAGTTGAATGACATCTGTGTGTAATTTTATAAATGACTGTTGTAATGCAAGTGGAGAAGCTCTCAAACACATTGTTTTTGTGTTGATTGCTCAGTTCAATTACTGTAAACAAATAATGTAATGCTATAATAGTCACTGAAATAAATCTAGCCTAAAAGGGTTGGAAAAAGGTTGGAAATATCAAAGCCACATTTATCCATAATTCAATGATTTGATGCCAGACTCACCTAAAAATAATAGGCCATCCTTGTATGAGTGTATCAGTAGCAAGGTTACCAATTTCAAGAGCTTAATAACAACTTTCAGCTGGTGGTTAAAATAGATATTTTTTTTCCAGCATAAATGTTCATGAGTTACTGTACACACTGAAACACTTAGCAACAGGTAGAGGTTAAATATATTAATTAGTAGGCTTTTATTTCTATTTACAGACACTCCTATAAAGAACTGGATTTACAAAGAAAAGACAGATGAACTAAACTGTAATTTAAAATAAAGCATATTTTTTTTGCCATTTGAAATAACCAGGTGGTTCTTTAGATAAAAAACCAAGTTCCTCTGGAAAGTCCAATTTCGAGACTTAACATGGTGCTTTAAAATAATTTTTTTTCCCATTCTGCTTTCGCTATGGACTATAGCTGCTTTCTTGTATTAAAAAGGTTTTTTTGCTCAGTAGGAATTTTCATGCCCTTTCACCCCAGGTTTTTCCTAAACCTCTTGTGTAATTTGGTTACTTCATATCCCCAGCTTTTTCAGCAGCAGCAGCCTTCCCTCCTTCCCACAAGCTAGCCCTACCCAGAGCAATGCGCTAAGACTGAGAGGACAGGATGCAGCTGCCTCTAAAAGCCTGTCAATGATGCTTCTTTTTAAGCCACTGAGAACTGCTTGCACAGCTGCACAGTGAGGTGGATTTACACTTCATACTTTTTTTTTCCATATGAGGAATTTCTCAGAAGCTGTATAGAATAATGAGTTAACTGCTGATGCATGAAGGCAAATGAAGACACTGCCTTATGCTTAATGGCATCCTATGGACAGCCCTGTATTTTAGAGCCAGTTTTTCTGGGGTCAGATGCTGGGGTTATCCTTTACAGGGAATTTGAGGAGATTCTTAACTTCAGATGTGACAGTCCTAGAGCAGGAACAAATTTGACTTAGCATTAAATCTACAGCTTGTATCTTATTTCCTTTGAGCACATAATTGCTTCACTCTTGACGGCTCACACAGTACCAGTAGACTGCAGCAAAGCAGTTAATTTTGGGCTCTAATTTATGAGTTATGATGCATTTTAACATCAGTGCAGAACTTTTTTATGCAGAGCAGTAGCTGGTGGCCTTCGTGATGCAGTATGCCCCCCTTTCCCAGCACTCCTCTTTTCCCTGCAGGCTCCATTAGTTACTGGCTTCATCCAGTCTGAGAAAAGCAAAAGGCAAGGCAGCAAGCCTGGCAAGGCTGCAAGCTGATGTTTCTTTGCCTGCTTGCTTCCACTTTCCCTTTTTCTGTTTATTAAAGTTGTAGCTGTCATCCACATGGCAGCTGTGCCTGGTTGGAGGAGGGCAGTGAGGGCAGAGGAAGACCCAGGCAGTAACAGCAGCGAGGGTGGATGCTGCTGGATGTTCGTTGCTGTGGTTAAAAATGCCAAGTTAAAAACGCATCCTAACATTGCAAATGAAAACAAGTCATCGTGGCCTTTCTGTAATTTCCAGCTAGGCTGGTTACAAAAGAATCAAACGTACATTTGATGCGACAAAGAACCTCTGTCCAAAGGACAGTCAGGAAGAGCGGGTGTATGGTTCGGTAAGGACTGACCTAATGACTCGGGCATTACCTAACACTGATATATGGGAAGAGATTTGATTTGCCCCTGCCCACATTCCTTCAAAACTGAAGCCAGATCTTCAAAAATGAACTCTCATCTTGGAAAAACAACAAATCATGGGCATATAATTGAGTTTTGCAAGGAATTGCAAACAAAGGATTGTGTTAAATTCTCTTAATTCCACAACATTATTACTGTAAGAGAATCTATTTGGATTTCTGTTTATAAATTTATGTTTAATACATTTATGTTTTTCCATATGCATCACGTTAAATTTTTTGTGATTTGTGTTCTTGTGCTACTGCTTATGACAGAGGAAGTCACCACCTTTAAATGGGATAACGATTTCATTAAAAAATCTCCTATTGAAGAGATCAAACCCTTTGCCTTGTAAACAGGCTGGAGAAAACATTCTCAAAATGATTAAAAGGTCTTTGAAAATGTAATTCTAACAATCAAAAACAAATTAACTACCAGTTAACATGATTATGTGCATTAAAAAGTGAGTATAAAGTGTGAAACCAGCAGCTTCGTAAGATGTAAGTTCATAAAAAGGAGACATCAAAGAAACACACAACTATAAAATGTTAACAAAATATTTGGAAAATTAACTGAAGGTTGTACTGTAGGTGATTAGAATTCATTGAAAATTCTTTAAAAGAGGTGCTCTGACTTGATTTTAATGAACACACTTGCTTTGGTGACTTTAATAAATTGGGATTAGTTGGTAAGAAAACATGAAATGTCAGATGCTCTGACATGATAGAAAATATCACCTTTCAAACACCCAGCGGAATTTCAGAGTAGCTACTAATCTGTTACTTTGCCAGTGCTGGGAAGTGATTCCTGAATTTCCAAATGTCATCAGAGTAGTTTGAGTCATGCCATACGCAAGTGAATTTCTGAATATTCTTATGAGCTTTTCCAAACAACTGAATTAATCTGGCTTTGGCAATTCTCTAAGCCATAGTTTAAATACCCCCACAAACACATCGAGCATTTTGGGCTAAAGGACTTTAATCACTTAAATCACAGATTATGTGAGTATGTTCAGCACTTAGATGGGAATGAAATCCTGAAAACTCTTGATAGCTACCATTGTGTTGAAGTCCTCGAGTGCCAAAATATCTGCTGATAAACCTCCAACACTGCTGCATCAATATATGCATACAGCTGTTCATGTGCTGAAGCTTCTGGCTTCCTATAAGCCCTGCCTTTTGCATGTGGTATTTTCACAGCAAGTATTCTTCCTCCTGGGCCGCCTTCCTGTCAGCTTTCTCGGGATAAGAAGGTAGACTAAGCCTCTACTCACCTGTCCAGAGACCCTGTCAACACTTCAGGACATGGTATGCGTGCTGGCATGGAGAGGGAGAAGTAGGAAGCAGAGATGACATTCCCCATTCCTTAGTTTTGCTTAAGAATTAAAGACATGACATGACTCCTACTCGTTTTGGAGCGCTTGCCTCCAGAAGGGGGAGGAATGTGCTAGGAGGCACTACAACCTGACGTTAGGAGACGTACTATCTGAGAGGTGGGATTTACGCATCCCCTTCTCGTCTCCTTCCTTCTGATTACTTTCTGCATCTCCTTGTTCGGGCTGCTGGCTTTCGCAAAGCGATTCTCAAGCACTTAAAGTGCACGGAGAACCTGACAACGTAACATAGATCTACCCAGTGCCGCAACTGGGTGCTAGACAGATATGTCACCACTGAGTATGCAAAAGCTTAGTCCTTCTTTCTTTTATCCTGAGCTAATTAGCACTATGATTAGAAGAGCGGCTGCGGGCCATGACTTGCACTGCTGTTACCAGTGGTGGAGTTAGACCAAAGTAACAAGAGAAAGTATGTCCTTCACCATTAAGTCTCCTGTGAAAAAGGCAGCTCTTACTGGCAGGTGATAAAAAAACAGTGTCCCTTTTCATGGAACAGCATTGCGTGTTGTTCTGGCAATGTTAGATCAGATGGTGAACCTGCTGAGAAAGCACTGAACGGGATTTGTTGGGACAGCTGCCTTATACAACTACCCAGGTATAAAAGAAATGGTTAAAGCTTTCAAGTTTGGTACACAGGATTCCCAGAAGCAGAAAGCACTAGGAAAAAGGCTGAAGTTTCATATACAGCAATATTACTTTTGGATTGCTCTTTTTATTAATAAATTAGGTGCTCAACAGGGTGAAGGTTTTTCTTTCAAGGAGTTGGCGTGTACTTTTGTTTGGAACAGATTACAAATGTGCTTTCACAGAGGAAATGTAATCTCATCTTAAATATTTACAGAATGCTAATTTTATGTCTATGCATTGGCAGAAAAACAATAGCGTTAATTAGTCTGAAAAATTTTCTAACAGAAACGTGTTCTCTTCCTTTGGCTAGGACTATGTTAGTAAAAAAAAACATTCAGGCCCGTTCTTTGGCCCTCAGATAATGCAACACAGTTTGCATCCATATGGCTGAATTCTCCCCTGTTCTTCAACCCTCCTCCAAAAGAAGATGGCCTGCTTTGTACTGACAGGTGGAAGTTGCTACTGGTTCCTCCTATTTCACATGTAATACTTAGGCACTACCTGGGAGATGCCATTTGGCATGACTAAAGGAGTGAGTATTGATAATTGTGTACCAGTGCTTGACCCCGTGTGTTTTATATTTTAACTATAGAGAGAGCCTGTGGCAGATGCCATGCGACCACCACACAGGGCTACTACTGAAGGAACAGCCAAGTACTTGTGCTGAACACCGAACTTAATTCACTGTTTGCCTACATAGATGTTAGATGAAATAGAGTGTTATACCGTACTTTTAAGTAAAAAGACTCTCCAAGCATTGAGATGGGTTATGCAGGAGGCTGTGAAATGCCTGTTTCTGCAAGTTATAGGCTAGGCAGGTATCTGCTAGGCCTACTTAATCCTGCCTCACATTAGGGAGATGGACAAGCCGGTGTCCTGAGGTTCTATCAGCGGTGGCTTTCTGTAATGCTGTGATGTTATGATGCTTCTTTGCTGCAGTTATGGCATGTATAGAAAAAAATTTGCAAGTCTTTCTTGTACTGAGCAAACAGTTCCTAGGTTTTTTGTGCTCACTGGCGTGGGCTTCCAAAATAGTCAATTTTTTTTTTTTCCCCACCTTAGAAATACTGATGTTACAAGAGATTCCTTTGGGTATTTTGATAGAGACTTGCTCTGTATCTAGAAACTGATCCATAGCCATGGATGCAGATTAATTTTTAAATAGCAAAAAAGAAATTTAGTAATACATGCGCGCATTTTTCTTTGATGGCTTAAGACTGCCCAAAGGAATATTTCCTATTCACATAAAATCCTTAAAAAGATAAAATGGTCAATGGATTCTTTACAAGAAAAAGCCGTATAAACATTTGAGTCCATACGTATTCAATATAACTGTTTCTGATCCATAAATTGAAATCTCTTAATGTTAACCTCTATCTCCTCTTCCTGCTTCCCCCACTCCACACACATACAGGCTTTCACATAGGATTGTCTCAGCATACACAATGCTAGGAATTAAAACAGTGTTGCTCTCCCCTGTAAAATTGTCAGTGTTTTGGGATATGACTAATATGAAATAAGTTACACTTTTTGGTTAACCATCACGATTTATGTTTTCCTGTTTTACAGAAAGATTGCTTGAAAACTCAGTTGTAGATTTCATGAAATTTGGGTCCTTGGAATCCTACGCACCAAAATCTTATCCAAAATCAGCATTAAAAATGAACTTTAATTTTTGTGTTAGTTAAACATCTGACACATTCTATTGTAGTTTTTCTTTTGTGAGCATAAAAAGTTAGAAGCTTCTCAGATGGTGTTTAGTGTTTATAACACATTTGTCTGGGCAGATGTGCTTGTAAAATTACCAAACCATTCAGAGTTATAAACGCAGTTCAAATGAAGCTTGTTTCCTCTGTGTGAAGGAGACTGATTCCTTCCTCTCCAGACTTCCCAGAACACAAACATTATTACTGCAGTTTAATGGATGCCACTGTTGTATGTGGATTGTGACTGCTGGTTCTCCCTGCTTTTTTTTGTTCCTTGGTATGTTTATTTATAGGGGAGTTATGAGACTGTGATTGAAGTTGGAAAAGACGGTCCCCTTGGGCTTGAAAAGTGACTGACCCCAATCAGCAGGGCTTGTTGTCAGTGATGCTGGAATCTCTTCATGAGTGAGTGGAAAGTAGTTTCCTGTCATGTTTAGTTAGGATTGGGGTTTTTTCTTTTCTTTCTTTTTTTTCTCTCCAGCATAGACAATCTTTGTTTTTATGTACAGTGTGATTCCTGTGCTGCCTTAAAGATACAAAGAAAGCCTGTGTTTGAAATAGAGACACTATTACAGCTAAATTTTGGTTCAATGGAGTTGTCACGTAAGAGCTTTCTATGCATCGAGAGATAGATTTCTCCATCAGCGAGTCCTGTCAGGCACCCTTAAAAAGTATAGACTTATGATTGAGTTTCCCATCACAGTCCAGTCTCCTTTATCTTATGCCTCTGCAGTTTGAAACTAACCTTGATTGTGTCTTTGCACCGTATGTTGTACAGGTGATGTGTGAGGCTACACAGGTAGAGGGTAGAGATGTGTCTGATGATGCTGCGGTTGCATGAAGGAGTACAGACCATGTCTTTGAGGAAGGACATTTTCTTCATTCTCCAGTGAAGCAGCTGAAAGGGGAAAAAAAAGAACCTAAACGAAAAACCCCTTCAGTTTTGCACACTGGACAATTAATAAATGTGAGTTGAGCGTTGTGGGTTTGGGTTTTTTTTATTTGCTGAATAAGTTTACAAAAAAATGTACTTTAGTTGAGGGGATTGGATCCATGTTTGACAAGACATTATCACCCCTTTCTGAGAGTGACTTCTAATTTCCTTTTGACATTCCTTCTGTAAAAAATCCATTTTCCTTTGCAATATTTTTCTCAGTATGGTGGCCTGGCATTGACCCTTTACATTCGGCAGAACCAAGCAGATACAGTTCTCAAGTAGCCATTTTATTTCTGGATGTTGCTGGCTATTGTTCCTTTTATTGTTCCAGTGGTGAATGACTTTTAACTCCTGTCATTTTCCCCCTCTAACTTCTGCTTTAGGAGAAAAAAAAAAAAAAAGAAAAGAGAGAAGGAAATTACTGAAGGAGAATGACATTTTTCACACTTACTTTTGATGGTCAGAGAATTTATTAAAGTGCTGTTCTTGACAGGACGGTTTCAATTGCAATTCAAGCCTAGCATCAAATCTGAGTCATAGCCTGGATCTGACTAGGACAAGAGGGGGTTTTGCCTAAAACCTTCTCACAGTTCCAACTATATCAGCTACAATCGCAGTTTCCTGTTTTTGAAGATTGTTGTCACACTTGGTTATTAGGTTAAAGTGCTCCGAGACAAATGGTGCTCTGTCATAGAAGTGCCAAGTGTTATTAATTATTAGTAAAGTATTTAATTAGATACCACCTTGCTGGTAGTGATCATCTGCAAATCCAAAGGGGCGAGTTCTGAGATGACTGGTATGAAAGTGATTTAAAGCTTTTTTCCAGGATTTTGGCCCATTGACACCAGGAATTGTGCTGCCTTATGCAAAAGCCAAAATGCTACAGTATGTCAGAGGATTGCTTTTGTTTCCTACACGTCTTGAAGCAACTGCTTCCCTCTCCCTTTGTTTGCTACCTTTTGACACGCTTGCAGAGAGGAATGATTGAATATCTGATTAACATCACGTAAGAAGCGTTTTTGCCCAGTTTTCTGACGAGATGCCGAACCAGTCCAAATCCCTTGAGTCTTATGCGGAAGGTAATCCCACGATCCAATGTCAGCATAATCCCCCCAAGACAGCTTAAATATTTGTAGTTCTTTCTTAAATCAAGAAATCCCTTGAGGTTTATACCAATCCCAATTTAAAAAAATGACTTGACCTGAAAACCCTGGAGGAATGTTTGAATGAGGTTGTCTTGCCTCTGGCTTCTTGGCCAACTTGCTCTAATAAGATATGAATAAGATATACAAGGTCATAATTTATAATATGATATGAAAATTATGCATCCAGTGAAAGGCTAGGGGGAAAAATAAGGGATGGCAATGGTGGTAGACACAGCATTTATTGTGATTACTAGAAGGGGGCCTTAGTGGGCTGGGATTATTGTACTTTAAGTGAAATTGATTTTGTTCATGATTTGATTTTAATCTAGTTTAGATGAATCAAATTCTACAAGGAGCAGATATTTAATTTAGTACATTAGGATGAAAAGGACATCAGTTCAGAGAAGTTTAATGCATGTGATGTGATAAAAGCAGTATCTGATTATGAGAGGGTTTTTTATAGTAATTCCTTGTTATTTCATTACTTCTTGGATATTTTTTTTCTCTCCACATAATATTTTTATTAAATCCAGCCAAGATTCTAGTCTCCTTAATGATATTTAGGCTGATTGCCTGAGCAAAGATAATAATAACACTAAAAATTGGAGGAGGATAGGGAGGAAGACAGAATTCCAGACTTATCACACTGATTTTTGCTACAGAGCTACTATTGGAACAAACAGAAGATCCTCGCTTGCCTCTGGGGCACTTGCTGCAGGCGAGCTCCTTTGCAGAACGAGTCATAGCTGTCTTGTTACAGACTGCAGTTGTAAACAGAGAGTCTGTAGAAACCAATCTCCTGCAATTTTCCAGTCTGCTGTTTTCTAATCTAGGGGAGCTGGAATGCTTTGCAATTTGGAAGAAGTTGGTTGCTGTTGAAGAGAGGTCTCCTACACTTTAGCAGTCAGGACGAGATGGATCTGTTTTCTTAGGTTAACACCAGAGTTGGGAAAAGTCATCCATGCTGAGAACGCAAACAAAGTTCAGCTGATGTGTGTGTGTGTAAACAGAGGTTTCTTTTTCTTATAGGATAAATTATGTGAAAATATTCCTATTTCTTTCTTCCCTGACATCTGATTACTAGTGGCCTCTTGTTGGAAGAAGGAAATACTGTTGATTCACTGGCTTCCTTGCACCTTTTCAGCATTGTTCTTTGGGTTGTTATAGATAAATCAGAGAACTAGTTTCCTCACTGAGGAATGTTTTCTGTTTGGATGTTTAATGAACAAGCCTTTTATATGCTTAAGGAAAAGATTTGTTGTGATGGAAGGGACTTTCTATTACCATCTACATTCACAAAGATCGGCCTGGGTCATGGTGATCTGCATGGCAAAATAATAAAAAGGAATAGTGAAAGAGAATTCTTACATCATAGATGCAGGGCAGGAGTTGGCAGAAAAGCATCTTAATACATCAGTGTGGGAATGCTTGATTGTATGTCATCTTGCTGTGCTTGCTTGTGTTAAAACAAATTATGAGTGCTTTTGCCCTCTTTGTAAAAAAATATAATTAAGATTTTTCATTTGCTGAAATGCTTTTCAGCAAAAGGCAAAAAAAGAAGGAGGGGAGGGAGAAAAAAAAAAAAGTGGCTGTATGGGTCTGACAGCCTGTGTCCAGAGGATGGGACCTTCCATTTCAATGCTTAAATCTAATCATGTGTCTCAGGCAAAACTACATCCCCCTTCAACTCCCCCTTCTGTATAACAAGTTGTTCCAATTTAAAACCAATTTAGTTAAACTGGGACACTGGTGGATAATTGTCAGATGCCTCCTATTTGGAGGCAGAATTCTCTCTAGAGAAATCTCTGGAGACAGGTTTACATTGACGTAAATGAAATTAAGATTTTAAAAGAGTGCACACTATCTGTAGAGAATGCATTGGGTTTCCCCCTTATTATACTGTTCTAAAGGTAATATCTATCACCTATTGCCCTGGTCCAAGAGCTGTGGTCATTGTGGTTCTCCATCAGAGGCTGAGAGCCACCGTAGGAGCCATTTGAAGGACACATTGAGAATGTGGTCTGGCATGACAGAGAGACACTGTTTCCCTTTCTGGTTTGGAGGCTTGGCTCCTTTTTGGAATATCCAGTAAATAACACTCCCTGAGAGCCTGATGAATCATCAAAAGTAGATGTTTTATTTTTTAGTATCTTATACAGCCACTGTGCCAACAATTAGATGTATTGTTTCTTTCTGTCTTTAAATACTTGTGTGTTGTAGGCAACAACTGCAATTTTAGCTTGTTGTTTTTAAGTATAATGCCTTTATTCATCTACATTGGGTTTTTTTTCTGTCATTAACTAATTGGCGTTGGCAAATAAGGCTGTATTGTTTTGGATCACATGAAGTTCACTTGAGGTTTGAATGAAGCAGTGTTAGACATGGTAATGGATAGAGCGTTGAGTTTGGTCCGTGCCTTATCAATAATCTTGGATTTCTACCACCAGCAACAACTATAGTTTCATTCCGTCTCTTGCTTTTTCCTTGAGATGCTGGAAGTAATGAGAATTTTGTTGTCATTGCTGACTATAAGTCCTGTACTGAGATTGCATCAGTTCATTTAGCAAGAGCTTTTCAGGGACCTACTGGCAGGAATTGATTTCCTTATTTTGGTCCTTCCATTTTGTGGATTCAGCCCAAAAAGCAGTCTTCAGTGAAAGAGATTCTACTCTTACATCTGTTTTAAAAATTACCAGAACATGTTATGCTAGGGATTTTCTTTATATGTAAGTGTATTTTAAATTTGCTGAATGCTTTAAAACATTTTATTTCACATTGTAATGCTAACTAGTATGTCTTTAGGAAGAGAAGAGTAGAAAGGAGCAAAGTAAACATGCAAATCTGGACATTGTGTTGATGAGATAAACTAATCTGGTGTAATTAAAAGCTTGAGTATATTCTTATTTTTATAGTAGCGTATTTCCTAGCTCTTACTAGGCTTTAAACTGCCTGAAACCATGAAAGGCTATATTCAATGTCACAGATGTGTGCGGGAGAATGCAAACGGGTTGACATGTACTTGTCAGTGTCAGCTGAGAAAAGAGCTGGCATGGATTGTTCGGTGGAACAATAAAGGAGGTGGTGTCTCTGGGACAATAGCATTAGCTGGGGGAACAGATGGACTGCTAGCTTGAGAGGTCTAACTAATCCTCTATGAGAACAATGAACAAGAGTTTACGCTTTACTTGGCTAAACTCCACTAAAGTGAAACAGAAATGTGGATGTATCAGGAATCCTGAGTTAGGGCCATCAAGTGCAATATTTTTTCCTGTAAAGGCTGTTTGAAATGTTCCAGAATGAGTGAGTGTATCAGCACAGGGATTCATTACTGTTAAGCAAATCCAGAAAATTTGCCCACATGAGCAAACACTTGTAGGTGAAGTGGTAACATAATTTCTTGAATAAAGAATCTTTCACTAGGAGACTGTCTTCAGTTCCTTATAACTTTGCCAAAATTAAGTTATCTGACATTTTCCTTTGCCAAGATCTGCCTAGGCTAAGATTTTGAAAATGTCTAGAGAACTATGAGATAAAGACAAAATATGTTATTAAAATAAACATTTAAAAACCCCCAAACAATGCTCTTGTAACTGTTTACTAGAGGAAACGTAGTCCCTCTGTGCTTTGGAAAATGAACCTGGAATTAGTAAGAATGTATCTTTTGCTCTTTCTCGGGGAAAACCACCCACATTTAGTCCACTCATAAGCACTGAAAAATACCTCGGTTTGCCCTGGCTCAGTAGCAACATTAGCATTTGGCAGCTAATGCCTGTGATTTGTGTCTGAATTGAGCTTGTTTTATGTCTCAGAAATCACTGGTGTGACCTGACTGCACATGAACCATCCCTAAATAGCTGTATCCATGTATATCAGGATGAGCAGCTCTTTTCTTCCAATATGGTCCTTGCAGAGGGCTCTTGGTCCCAGCGGGGAGATTCTCTTCTGTGTTTTCAGTATTTGTCCACTCGATGTCCAAACAGAACGGACAGTTGCAGTCTGGCTTGGTTGCGGTGAGGTGAGGAACAGGTGTGGAGCAGGACATGGGGGAGTTGGAAGGAAGAGACGCCTCCGTCAGCAGGAGGAAGAGACGGCAGGAGCCACCTGAGAGGCGTAGGGTGGCCCATGGGTGGTGCCGACTGCAGCTGCAGTTAGGCAGGAATGTGAAAACTGGAGATAAGAGCAAAGGTGACAAATGGCATCGGCAAGGTAAACAGGGCTTATGAATCTGGAAGAGCAGTAGCAGAGACAGAACAGGAACAGTCACTGAGGAAAATGTAGGTAGACAGGTTGATGAGTAGCTCGGACTTGGGAAAGAACTATGAAATAGAAGCTCAGAGTTAGAAAATATCTATGAGGGCTAATTGGAAGGCTAGAAGCTTGCTTCTGTAGGATCGCTCTGATTTCAGTGGTGCGAAGGCCAGATCAGCTGCCTGTGCCAGATATGCTAAGTTGCCCTCTTCATTGGCTGGAAAGAGAATTTAGCAGAGAGAGCTTTTTTATGCCTGAAGTTAGCCTGGTGACAAGTGACTTAAATGAAGCTTTCATTTCAGCAAAGGCTTGCTTGCCGCGTGTTTCTTGTTGTCTGCGCAGCAGCCTGCGATGCACCGACTCCGACGTGCAGAATGCCTTGCATTTGCCCCAGCGGCAGAGACCGCTGGGGTATCTGTTCGGAGTCTGTGGGAGGCTGCGCAGTGCCAACTGCTGGAAAATGCAAGACCCTGGAGCTCCGAAGTTTATTTCACACCTCTCTATTTTTGGTTTCAGCAGATGCACAGCAGCTTTCCTTTGTGAAATATGCCCAGCAATGCTACTTCAGACTGCACTGTGGTGGTGTGTGGATAAATCTGTTAATATTTAGAAAGAACTTAAAAGCTATAGTGGGAGAATCAAGCACCCTTGAGGAAGTTAATATTTTGGTATCAAGTCATGATTTGAACAGCATGTTAGAAAGGGTGTATGGTGTATTCGCTGAATAGTGAGGATAAAGTAAGCACAAAATAGCTGCTATTTAACAGGCAATGCCTGATCTGTGCACTCAGTGAGAAGAAATAGCTGACGTCATTTACAGTGTTTATGTACAGAGAGGGGAAAAGAAAACAAAGCAATTGTTATTCTGGCATTCCCCAATTTATGGTTACCTGATTTTGTGGTGTCAACAGTCTGCTGTATTATTTCAGCAGTGCAGCTTTTACTACTGTTCAGGCTAGGCCTACCTACTCAACTTCCTTACTTCAGTAGGCTTTCATAAAAAAAAAAAAAAAACAACCTACCACAAAAATCCATGCTTGCTGGGAAGGGGTTAAATAACACAAGACTTTTTTTCTGTCTACTTTGCTAATCTGGACACCGTGTTAGATTCACAATTGCCTATGAGGTTATCTACCCTGTTAAAGCTCAGAAGAATTTTCACTGATGCTCATTTGTAGTAATACCTGTTGGGGGAAAGAAAGAGCTTGTGCAATTACAACTTCTCTTATAGCCATTGCTTATCTGAGTCTGCCTCTGAGTCAGGAAGCCTTTTCTGGCTTGAGCAGTGCAGTGAAGAATGACTCTGCTGCCAACAGAATGGAAACTCAAAACGAGATTGAGTTTAAATCCACAGCTGGGACTTGAACACTTGGCACCAGGGATCACAAGGTCATTGCAGTAAGACAGGGAACGTTCATGTGTAGTGTGTAAGAAACGCATCGGCTTGCCAGTCTTCACTGCAGATTTTCACTATTGGGTATATGTGTGCTGTACAACAGATGCCCATCTTTTCAACCTGCAAAAAAACCCCAAGTCTGTATGATTTTTTTCTTTTTTATGGTTAGACAAAAATATTTACCTGCAGTAAATATTTATTTATTAGAGTTGTCACTTCCAACACAGTGGAAAATGGATTTTCATATCCTTTTTGACAAATAAAAGATATAAAATGTCCTATGAAATATGATTACATTGCTCAGGATATCAAAACTCACATAACTGAAGGCAATTGTTCTTTCTTTCTTTTTTTTAATTTTTGTAAAACATCATTTGGGATTCATGTATATCTTTTAATGCCTTGCACATTCAAGATTATATGGCCACTAAAGTTGTTAATAATATTAAATTTAGAAAAAACTATAAACAAGGATTGTTTGCAAAGGTAAAGCTATAATAATAGATAGCTGCAGTCTTACGGATTTTCTTTTTGCTGTTTATTCCAGGTTAGGTGTATTACCTTGCATAATACTTGATAAATTCAAATGACCAACAGACAAACTGCTTCTTTTTAAAGAGCCAGTGTGATCTCTGAAACTAGAGGTGCATATTAATCTTACAGCCCATAATCCTGCCTGAAAAATACATAAAATGCATTTTAATAGAATCAGAGGTAGTTGTTTCTTGCTGTGAAGGAAAGGTGAAAGCTTCACTGAGACAGAAAGCAGAAACCAGTCTGGCTTCAAGGACTTGTAAAACTTGGTACTGTACAGGGAAACAGGCATGGGAACAGATTTGAGAATCTGCAGAGGACTGAATTTGCAGGAATGGAGTTTATCGTAAGAATTTATTAATGAGAAAAAACATCTAGTTGACATTATTTATAAGCTCTTTGTAACTTTTGTAATTACTAATGCACTAATCTTCTAGACATTTAACATGTTTTGTCTGTCTTTGGATAAATATGACAAATTTGTCAGAGATTAGATGTATGTATTTTATACAGTATATAAACTACACTTTTAGACATCCAAGTCCTCACAAGAGAGAGCTGTTGAACTAAGCTTTGAAAAGCAGAGCTTGCATGGGATAACCGAAATGCCAGACATAAAGCCATATTAAACCGGGCTTCATCAGTTAAGCCTCACAGAGCTGCATGTGCTGTATAAAAACCAGCAAACCAACCAAATTGTATTCTAACTTTTGCTTTCGAATGACATGATTGATTACTTTTTTATAGTAAATGGGGAATAACTAGGAGCTAATAATGCAAATAATGCACACCAAGGATGGACTAAATGTATGAAGAAAACCATAAGAACTATAAAAGGTAGAGCTGAAACCTCTATTGTTTGATTTAAACAGCCTGTAACACTGGAGACTATTAGAGAAAGTAATCCACATTTGGGAATCTTACGGTTTGAGAAAAAGTTCAGTCTGAACTGGATGAAAAATAAATCCTTTTGCAATTTGCTGAATAAAAAATTAAAAAAAAAAAAAAAAGAAGTTTCAAGAGTGCTGGCACATAGTATTTTGAATTTAAATAGGCTCCCTGCAGTTGCTCAGTGAAGCTGGCACTCTTGACAGACCAGCAACTTCAGTTTAGTGATCAGCTACTTTGGGTTTTAGGATCTGTGGCTCTGATAGGAAATGGGATTCTTGAGGCTGTCCCTGCTTGCAGAATGGGAGATAAATACAGCAAGAATCGGACCTCTCAGCACTTTCAGTCTCCAGGGTCCTTCACAGAGCACCCCTGGCATGACTAACTGCCCTGATGGGAGCCCTTAAAACTCTCTTTTGGATTCATCAGCAGTTCATCTATTGCAGCAAGCATGGACCCAAATATTTTTTGGGGTCAATGAATACACAGTCAGAAGAACTCCTCAGGGAAGCTGAATAGAACTTGCAGTAATAAGGAAAATGTCACTTTTCAGTGACTTCTCTGTCATTTTTCTCTGTTTTACAGTACTGTCTTCTTAACATCTCTTGACAAAGCTTCCAATCTAGTCCAAGACTATTCAAACTTTAATTTACACTGAAACCTTTTTGACTGCCAAATCCAGAGTTTATTCAGTAAAACAAAATTTTTCTGGCCATGATATGTTGTCTCTTCTTCTTCCTTCCTCCCCCCCTCCCCCCCTTCTTTTTTTTCCAGCCTCTTGGCAGGACAGCTTTTCTGGCTGCAACTTTTCATGCTTCTCAAAACGGTGATTAAAGACTCACAACTCAGATACTGATTTACTGCTGAAAGGTCATACTCACCCCCTCCCTTCAATTAAGTGGTTTATCCATTCCTTATCACAAGATGTGATCATGTCTATGTAACAGTTTCCCACCCCACTTAGATCTGTGTTGCATCATTCGCTGACAGCCAAGAACCCTCTAAATAAATAACTCAGTTTAACCTTCATTTTACACAATGTTCCTACAAAACGTGTTTTGTTATTTTAAGGATTGTTCTGTCAAGTGAATAACACCCAACATTTTCATAAGTAAGTATTAAGGCTAGAGATATGGACCTGCATTTACTTGGCACTACATTTACCTTGGCAAAATGAAGATCAGGTTCTTAAAATATGATAGGACAATAACCATTAAGCTCCCACCTCTTAACCTTTCATTCTGGCTTTCCATCTTTATGTATTAACCACAGTGCTTTCTTTCATTCTGATTTATTTTTATTGTACTTTCCCAGCAGGCTTGCAGTAATGATGCTTTCTGTGGCTTCTGTGTGCAAAACACACATGCTTACAGTAATCCAAATTTTGTTTATTCCATTTCAGGGGCAAGCAGATTTGAAGAGAAGTACCATGATGGCTAATTCTCTTCATAGTTTCTCTTACAGCAGGTTGCATACTATCTTCGACCGCTATTGTAGGCAGAAGTATACTATAATGACAAAAGAGTATTGATATATGAAGGAATCCATTAACTGTTTGTGGTTGTGAATTTTCTCACCTATGTTGTGCACGTTTCAATATATATTCTGCTGAAAAAAAACATAGCTCATACAAAACAGTTTCAGATGGTTTCACTCATGCAGAATACTTTTGTCTGCTAAAACTATTGTGCAATTATGCTGCTGACATTTCAGCCACTGAAAGTGGCCTTTCTTTGCTCTAATTAGGCAGCTGAGACTGTCAGCTTTTTCTATGGAGTGAATTTTTTATGAGATTTATGGTGGCTTCTTCTTCAAGAGGAATTAGCTGTGAAAGACACATCTGAGTAGAAAAACTTGCTGCTGTGCAAGCAGCTCAGGTTTTGTGTGAGAGTGTGAGGACTGCTGTTAAAGACATACTGGAACAGGATGGACGGTTGGTGTTGCTCTGCCCAGCCAGTAAAGGCAGGGTAGTTTCACAAAGTCTTCTTCAAAAATTAATTGCATATATCCCAGGCTTGTCCTGTGAGTACAACAGTCAGGGCTACCTTTGGTGACACTGCAGAGACTTTCATGATCGTTGACAGGGTACACTATAGTCTGGAGTTAGTCATTGATTGGAGTAAGCTTCTTTTTGGTGCTTTTCTGAGGTTTGAGGGAAAAGGCTCCTCACAGCCCCCGCCTTCTCCAAAGCAGTGCGCCTGTACACCACATGGCGGGATTTGCTAGCTCTCAGGCTCCTGGGTACTGTGAAGATGCTGGACTGTCTGAAGAAGGAAGGACAGTGTTACACTGCTGAATTCCCCCAAATACCTCGTCTACTATTTTCGCTTTGAGTTAAGTTTTTACAACTCTTGAAAGAACAAAGCCTGGCAAAGTTTTCAATTAAAATAGACAGGAGGGTGCTATACTAGCAGGAGCTGTTATTTTGTTACTGAGGAAAATAAATGCAAAAGTGATGTATATGAAAATCAGAGCTCAGACTGTACAGTGTATGTAGTGCTGCAAGACCTACCATACAAGGTACATCTCTGCTTGTCAGTGAAACTGGATTTTTAGGAGCAGATGAGTTGATATTTAAAACAAGACAACTTGCCAAAGTCATTGCTTTAGTACCTTCCAGTAGATACATTCCCTGTTCAAATCAATAAAATACCCATCCTCAGCTTTCATTAAACATGAGCCAAATGTCACCATCTCCTAGAAGTGTGCTGTAAGATTACAATGTGTAGCTGCCTTCTGCTTATACATGAGTAAGCTTGTGATAAGTTCACTTTAAACCAGATTTTCTTCCTCTTCCTTACTTCCTCACCCTCCTTTCTTTCTTCCCCCTTGCTCATAAGGGTTTAATTTTCATTAGCTCGCCAAAAGCATAATTATACTTGCTGCATATAAATACCCAGTGGAGATCAGAAGAGAAGACAGAGAAAGTCATTTTTAGAATTCTAAAAAAATTGCAAATGTAAACTGAAAGTGCCGACAGGATTGGAAGTGTGTGGGCTGGAGCACTAATTTCCACTAGGGCAGGCTTCATTCAGGGGGAAAATATGGTTAAATTAGACATACTTAGGTAATGAATTACTTGCATATCTCTAATGAGCACTTCAGATTACCTGCTATTAGAACTCTAGTACACCCAACCTAAATTTGGATGGGATACTGCCTACACAACTCTCAATTTCAGAAAAAAAGAGTTACATTTACTTTTTAGTATACGGGCATTTCATTGGACTGTAAGTTGTTGTGTGTCTTAATCAAAAATACTATCAGTTTATGTAGGATTTAACTATACATATACACAGAAAATACAGGTTGGATTATGCGGAGAGTCCTTGTTCTTCGTGTTAAATCGTGATTCACTGAATTCCAGTGAGGCAAATTTAGCAGATTGAAATAGCAACATCCCCAGCAACTTTTAGCAAGCCCTGCTTGCTGATCTGTGTTTCAAAAAGAACAGAGTAGTTCTGTAAGTTAGTACATACTAATTTTAAAGTTGTCAGGGCATTCACTTATCACTTTGTGTAACCTTTGATGGAAGGTATGGACTGTAGGTTGGACAATGAAATCACAGATACACATTTACATTATTTAGAGTTATGATGATAATTTGACACAGGCTGTATGCCTGTTAGCACGGCTTAAAGAAAAAGAAAATGTCTTCAGATCATCAAGGTGAAATTCATATGTTCCGATCAGAAATCCCCTGTAGTCAACAAAAAGACTCCTGTTAATGCAAACAGACTTTATATTAGACTGAAAACCTTCTCCTTCAAAGCTCTTCCCAGCTCTGCAGTCACTTATTTTTACAGATTGCTTTTTCTCTAATTCTCTTTGCTACAAAGTGTCTCTTACTGATCTCTTGTTCTCTATTTTGTCCTAATACCTTTCTCCTTCTGGGCTTTTATTCTGGATCTCACTATTAGCTTTTGTAGACTTCTACTCATGAATTAAATCACTGTCTTTTGTCTTCATTCAAATAACTCTTCAAAACTCATCCCTTTTATGGAGCCTTTAGGGAGAAGCCATTGACTTAAAGAAATCTGAAATGCAAATACTATACTTGGCAAATACACAATATAGTTAATCACTTTCACTGGAAAACTGTGGTTTTCCAGCATAGTTGGGAATACTCTTATTTCCCTTGTGGTTTTTCCATATGCCCTTTTTTTTGCATTCCCCACTAGTTTTTTGTTCATTGTCATTAAAGAACTTCTGCCTTTGGTTTATTATCACTAGCATTTTAAAACTTTTACACAAGGTTCCTGATCTTATTTCCCTATAATGGTGTGGTACACACATGGGGTTAATATATCTGTGTATATAGAAACCCATTAGATCTTATGCTTAAAAATACTTTGCTGATGATGTACGATCACACTCCACTTCTATCAAGCAGTCATATTTTAAAAATACATATACAAATTTATATGAATATCTGACCAAGGTCAGAAGTAAAATACATGTTAACGTTGCAAACACTAATAAATTTTCCTGTAATCTTTTCTGATTTTTGAACATTCATTTTATGTTGCTCCGTGCAAGTATAATGAACCTTTCCATTACCTTCTTCGGATATTGCCAGAGAATTAGAAGAACACTGACAGGTGGATAGGAATGCATTTTAAACCTCTCTGAATATACAAAAGATGAATAAACTAGTTGAAAGTAAAATATTGCTCTAGCCTTTCTGTATGCTTTAAAATGTCTGTCAACCATTCCCTGTCTGTGTCAGGTCATGAGTGACATTTGAACAGCAATTTTGTTCACATGTGGCATAGCTAGGCTGTCTCTGGATTTCTGTTTAAAAAAAAGAACCACCTCTTCCCCCCCCCCAAACCTCCAATCCCCAAACAGTTCCATAATTATGCCATTTCCAAAGCCCTTTGTGTTCCCACTAGAAGCAAATATACAAGTCATTCTTGTGTTATATAGAATCAATATTGTGTCTTATTTGCGATAATTTTGCATACATATACAGATTATTTTGTTAGAATCAAAGACTACTAGCATGCTTTTAATGGTAGAATGTTTCAAATACCATTTGCGTATTATCACCAGAATAATATCATCAAAGCTGTTCAGTTTTTAACAAATCCAGTTAGATGTTAGATGTTGGTTTATACCTGTGATACCATCACAAGAAGGGAAAAACTCTACTAATTTGCACTAAGATCCTTTTCTGCATATAACTCTTAAATGTTAAATAACTTCTTTCTACTGATATTTTGCAACCAAAGTTAAAATTAATACATACAGAAAGCAAATTAAATCTAGAAATATTTTAAATTACAGGCTCAGATTTTCCTCAGCTGAGCTAGAGCTCAGAGTTAAATACAAAAGGGTTATTATGAATCTGCTTACTAATAATTGTGATTATCACAAATGAAAAGAATAATTGTTATATTTACTGTGCACATGGGTCCACACAAAACAGTATGTTATCTCAGGACCCATGTGCAAAGCAAATATAACAGGGTAGTTATTCTAATAAGACTTACTGAACATCTACTCCACCAACTTTCTTTTTTGTCAAATGTGTGAAACCAAACACTTATCTATGAAGAAAATATAATGAGCAGAAAAAGTAGGGCTGCTTGGCATAAGATAATATTAAATGCAAGACACTTGTATGATGTTCTCTTCAAGATCAGAAACTTGTTGGTTATCATTGGGTACATTTCAACAGGAGGTCTGTTTTTTATTTTTGTCTTGAGAGATGTTTCTCTTTACAGTTGACATCAAGCTTTCACATCAAACCTTCACATGTATAAACAAGATCAAAAGTTTTGAAAAACTTTAAATTCCTCAGTCAGCATCTCTTTTTATGAGCTCAGTCATAATGTTACTTTACACAGTGTGGTATGGCTGTTTTCCCTGATTCCTTTTAGTTATTTTTCGTAACCGTGTGCAAGAATTAGTGGTGTTATACCCTGAGAAATGGAACAGCATCAGACAATGGGATAAAAGAACAGTCTGGATCAAAAGGTCTGGATGTAAAGGTATAGCTTTCATGGACTGATAAGGAATAGACAAAATGATTGGGATTGCCATACTCTGTTGCTTTTCCCTTCTCAAACTGCTGGTTTTAAGTCAAAGAACAGTGGATCTTCATGCGTAAACCTGCATCTTGGATAATCTATGCAAAATCAAAGCTAGAGGCAGGGGGATCAGCAGCAGGGGTGCTCCTGGGAGGCAAAGGAAGTGGGCTGTAAGGGATTGACAGGAAAGATACTAAGGAAGGGGAGTCTGTGTTAAATTCTCCTTGCACAATCACACACAGGTACTTTGCAGAACCCTTTGTTTCATTTTGTTTGACTTTTTTTATAGATAACCACAGGATCAGAAAATGAAAAATCAGTAAACCCTTACAAATTATATGATGTTTTCTGGATACCCTATAGTCTCTTCTGTCATCGAAGGGCCAGACTTTTTGCTGGTGTGAGCCAGCATGGTTCCATCAACCTTATGCAGTAACTGGTAGCATTGGCAACCATGAGATACCAGGGATTTACATCAATTAAACCTGGATCTCAGGATGAATTCCTTAGTTTTGTTTTATTTTATTTTGCCTTAATCTGTACAGAGACTGTTTTAAGTACCAATGCATATTTCTTCCCATGACTGTCATATTTGTCTGACCTTAAAAAAGTTAAAGTTGACACCCAGATAGGATTTTCTTAGTGCACAAAGCATTGTGATATGCATGTAGGTGTTGTCTGTTTCTGTTTGACTAACTTGCTGTATAGTTCATCTAACTTCTCTGTATTGAGCTGAAAGCCTTGTATCGGGAACTGTAGCTATCAGTGGAAGTAAATGAGTTGCCACTAGTTACAACACTTTTTTTTTGCCCCTTAAGCAGCAGTAGTCAGGAAGCCTGGGACAGGATAAAAAAAATCAAAATAATTGGATGTAAGAAATCTGAAGGTACAGCTGAGACGTCATTTTTTTTTTTACAGGTAACTGTAGAATTTGAATAATTTAACCTTTAAAATGTTGTTTATTCTGTTGTGATCAAGAGGAAAAAATGTCACTCCTTTCTTTTGCTGATGCCATTTACAGGGTATGATTACAGATGCATGGTGTAGGTGCTTGTGTACAAGGAGCCTTCATCTCAGTGAGGAGCCTTGCTGCGCGAAACAAATCAACCAGAACAATTAAAAAAGGAAAAAAAGAAAATCACGCTCGGATTTACCTAGTGCTGCTCAGGGCATTTACAACTAGATAGGAAAAATCTGGCATAAACTAAGAGGAGCTTTTGGGTTTATCACCAAATCATGAGCATTTCTTTGCTTTGTTCAATAGGTATTTGCGGTCACCCCATCCCTTGTACTCTGGGACTGGTTACTGCCTGGGCACTCTGTGGGACGGTGGCTCCCTGCGGGCTGGGGCTGGCAGCTGGGGGTGTCCCCATGGGGGTGGCAGAGCAGGGCCCCACTGCGCCAGCCAGAAGCAGGGCAGGACAGGGGGGCAGCGGGGGCGGCCCCGGTCCTGGGCATTGGGCACCTGCCTGGGGACTGGCTGAGGCTGCGCTGGGCGTCAGGACAAGGGCTGGACCAGCAGGAGAGCTGCTGATGCAAGTGGTGATGACGGGTGTTAATACCTGCTCTTTACAACGCGTTGTGTTCCGCTTGTGCACCCTTTCCGGTGTGCACAGTGGGGCGCTCCGTTGAAATTGCAGTTGTAGGTGTGCTGTAAAATGGCCTGGTTTACATTTTGCAACCTCCTGAAGTTGGAAAGTCAGTATTCTCTTGCCTTTGCTTGGAGAAATGCAGTTCAGACTATTGTTCTCTGTCACACTGCATATTAGCAGCGCTATGCGCTGCCTGGTACTGGTTATTGTGGAGCTGAGAAGTTCTTTGCTACAAAGAATGAGGATTCATAGTGTCATACCCGTATGTGCTTTGCCGGCACTACTTCACCACTGGTCGGAAGATGCTGGTGCGCTGGCTGTCTTTAATATTCCTATTCTAGGAAAGCCAACAGAAATGTGTTCATGGAAAAATGAGAATAAATCAAGAAACAGATCTCTTACCCACAACTTTGTAGCAGAACCTTGTGTGCTTTAAAACGTGACTGATACAATCCAAAAAATGACCTCACAATGTGTTATCCTTGTGCCCTCCAGAAAAAATGTTGTATTTTCTGGAATGTATTGCTTCATCAGGTCTAGAATATATTCTGTTATATGCAGTGCTACTGCAGATAGTCCACTGAAAATACTTTGCTTGCTTTATGAAGCATGGCCTGTAGCATGCCTTAGGGCACGGCACTTGTGGGGCTCAAGTGATAGCTGAGTTACTGTATGTGCACTGTGTAGTTGCTTATACTTACTTCAACATAAAACAGCACATTTACACATTAGACAAGCACAAAATGGTCCATGTGGAACTACTTTCACTTGAGGCAAAGTGTCCTTGTAGAGGTCTGAAGTGTGAAGTGAATTTTATCATTTTAAATTGTACAAATAAGCAGAAAAGAAAGTTAATTTGTATTTTTTTTTTCCTGTTTCAGGGCAGTCAGGGGGAAGGTTTTCCCTTTTTCTCTTCTTTTTTTTTTTCAATTTTTTTTTGGAGGGGTAGGAGGGCTAAGACAAATTCTCTTTTTCTTAAGGGTACAAGCCAATTTCCAAAGGAATATAAAATATAATAAAGAATGTGGGAGAGTGAGTCTCTCAAAGCTGACTTGACATGTATGATGAGTAAATTTATTTTGTGTTTTATTATATGGTGCTTTTTGTTGAGATGGGTGGTAAGTGAAAAGGAAATAATTGCGTTGTGTTCATGGTCTGGGGTGAAAAAAAGACTATCGGAAATAGTGCTATGCATTTCTCTTTCCCCGGGAAAGCCCTAGCCTTTGGACATACCAGTTGCATATCTGAATATATTCCAGAATGAATCTTACAGGTTGTATCACTTGCATCCTACTTGAAACACAGGAATATGCAGAGGCGTAGTTCAGCGTGGAATTTATCCCTTTACCTTACAGGTTTTCGGGCAGGTTTGCTGTTCCTGGGAGTTTTTAAAAACTTTTTCACAGCTTACAATCTAGTTCTTTCCATTCAAAATCGTATTTTTCCCTGAGGAGCTTTCTGAAAGATTCTCACCAAAACACAGTAAACAATTTTAATTACTTGAATTTAGTGATTCAGGTGGAAGTATCACCAGTGTCCAGTGTCAGATCTGAGAAGACTCTGATTCATGAACAGCAGCAGTGATTCAGACGCCAAAATCTGGTCCTTTGAGTTTGCAACGCACTATGACTTGCAGAGGAGTAAAACTGAAGTCTCTCTGTGGAAGGCATTGGAACTACATCTGAGAACAAAGCCACTATGTCCCAGGCACCATATTACAATAGTATGCTTCAAGTAAAACGCCTGCTGAAACAGCTGAGGATTCCTTTTTTTGCCGGGACTATGCAAGCTTTGGCAGTTGCCTTTTCAAACCTAGAATGTCTGAGTTTCACGGAGAGCTCAGAACCACTTAGCAAGGGGTGGTGTCTACAGCTGCCTGGGCCTCAATAGACAGGGCAATCTGGAAATCAGCCTCTCTAGCATGTAGTTCACTATGTGTTAAGCCGCCGTTTTAATTTACAGTCCATAATATAGTTTCTTTGGCAGGGATTCATAAATCTCCATTTCATCCGTACGGCTGCTGCATGATAATGGAAGTTTCTCTCGTGCTGCCTCTATCTCCACGAAGTCTGCCTCTTAGGACACGCAGAATTCAGCGGTAGGGATATCACTCGATGCCAGTCCTCGCAGACGCCTAGCGTTATTGAAAATGTGCTGGTACCTCACATTGCTATGCTGGTCCATGGTCATTAAAATTTTATCATATAAACCCTGCTGTCTGCACCGAAGAGGAATTGAGAGCCTTGGCAGAGGATGATCACGTATTTTATCAGAACCTTCTGAAAGGGAAAAACCAGCAGGTTCACAGCAAGAAGGAATCAGAATAGCATTCCCTTTAATTTAAATATAATATAATGTCAAAACCCCTGTAATTGACATTTATCTACTGTAGTTCATTTTAACTTTTTCCCCAGAGTGGCTCAGTGTCCCATTGTTTCACAACAGTTCAAACCAGTTGCACATGATATAATTTTCATATGTTTTTCCTGCAAGGCAGATATTCATCAAAGCATGTCACACACAGCTAAAGCAAAAGGCAGCAAGCTACAGATTATAACATTGATTTGTCAGGGGTCAGACTTCAGATTAGTGGGTTTAGAGGCTAGGCCATTTGTGCTTTCTAGCACCGATGCATATAGAAACTGGCAGGCAGATAATTAAGCAGAGTATTCTGCAGGTGAGAGAATGAAGAAGTTTCAATTAAAAAAAAAAAAAAATAGCTAAGCCATTTATTGGCCAAACTCTTTTGGTTTGTTATTAGCAAAGGATCAAATGACAGGAGTTTGACCTGATTATGGTTTTACTGGAATGAGTTTTTATTCTTAATATTTTGCTTGTGTATGTATGGTTTCCTTTTCAGTTACAATTAAAAAGATATTAAAGAAAGAACATTACAACATTAATCCCTTTTTAAATATATAGGAAATATTTAGGAAATGCTTTTTCTGGATTAACTAGAAAATATATGAAAAAGGTGAATTTGAGCTAAGTTTTCCAAAGTGATAACCCCTTCTTTTTTCCTCTATTATCTGAATACGTATCTTGAGATAACTGGTATACAGAAATTACACTTAGCTCCCACTGAAGACAAAGAGAGTCTTTCTGAGTTTCTCACAACCTCTTATATTAGGGTCTAGTTCCCATAGAAGGAGTATTCAAAATATAATGCTTTGAATCCACAGCCTGTTGGCAAACTTCAGATTCACTGGTTTGCCCCTAAAGAGAGTAAAGGTCCATAAGCAAATGTTTCTGGCCCATAACCTTTATTTAGATAAATAAAACATACTTGTTCATTAAGTGAATAAAGATAAAGACAAAACCAGATCTACTGCAGGTAGAAAGTATTTCCATTCTCATATTTCATGCATACACAAACTATTTCAGTGTTAGGTGGACTTCAATGATTAATGAATTCAGGAAAGGCAAACCCCAATTTTCCTGTGGGTAGAAGACGACGACTGGTATCTAGCTGTTCTTGCTTTAAAAGCTAAAAAGGAGACTTTTTTCTGTAAAGCATTAGGACTAGTGCCAAACACTTCAAAGGTACTTAAAAGAAGCACAAGTGTTTTTATTATTTAATGAAATTAAGGAGCAAAAAAAATTGTATTTTCTCATTAAGAAGTAATGTTTATCCCTAGAATTAACAACAATGGGTATTGCATGAATGTTCCTTCTGGATTTCTTCTTACTCTTTAATGTAAGATTTGCTTTAGATCAGATGGCTAACTAGCAAGTTCTTTCCTTACCTTTGTAAGTGTACATATTATCACAGTGATTTTATTTTACTTATGAGTTAAGCACACTTTTTTTTTTTCCCCCAGCTCTTGGCTTATCTTCTCTCTTTTTTTATAGATGAGTGAACCTTTGTTTATTTCTATGTCAGGCTAGCTTTGTCTAAATAGAAGTACTTTGTTAGGTTGGCTTGCCCCAAGTTTTTTATAACTTAAGCAATAATTTACATCAGGGAGGGTCTGGCACTACAGTGAGAAAATGTTGGGAAACTACAGACAAGCAAAGATACGTTGATGTTCAAAAAACTACGCATCCTTTCAGAACAACTTTATGTTCTGAGCTACGGGGGTTTTTTCCTTTCCGAATTTTTTATAAGTGAGCTATTCTACATGTGCAAGAGCTACTCACACTTTTATGATTGGAAGCTCTGGAAAGAGGATGTGAATAGCAAAAGGACTGTGGCACGATCATCTGCAGAAGGAGGAATTGCCTCTTCCAGTGTGAAATTCTCCATAGCTTCACCTTAGTCCACCTTCTCCTTCTACAACCCAGGCCCTCTGAGAAAGGAGGGTGGCAGGTAGACCACAGGGCTTGAAAAGCTTTGGAGGAACCAGTAGGCTTCCACAGGGGCCTGCTTCTGGTATCATTCTTGCAGACCACTGAATTTATTCCTGTGGGTTCAAATGCATTAGAAATAAATGAACAAGGGATTTTGCATGAGAGATTTCTGTTTACATTTCATCTTTTACTGTACTTTGGATGATCTAGCTGTTTACAGGGATAGTAATCATCTAGGTGAGTATTATGAATCACTTGCTGAAAAATAACAGGGTTCTCTTATCTGTTAAAAAAAAAAAATCTGTTATCCTTTCTGAATATGAAGAAACTACAAGAAATTCTACCATATGCCTTCTTTCTATAAAAATCAGCTACATAATGATACTTCTGATCTCTGATTAGTATTTGTTGACAGGGTTGTTATCAAGTGTTTTAAATCTAAAATTCAAAAATATTTTGGCACTGCCAAGGTTACTTTCCAAATATTTAGAACATTATTTTTCTTGCTTGTGCTTGTAGGAATATTTTATATACTCGTAGCTGAAGTCTGCTTCCTTACCAAAAAAGATATGCCCTATTTTTTGAATGCATATAACCTTTTGAAACTTGTAACTCGATGAAATCTATTTGGACTTGTTTTCATGGATCTAGCAAAAGAGAGCTCTGTGATCTCAGTACTCTTTCTTTGCCTTAGTATAAGATTGTAGCTCAAAGCCTTCATAAAGCTCTTCAAAGAAAGTACTAGAAGAATTCCCATTATGAGTATTACCTAAATGACTTGGTTCTAATTTTTTCATTTTCAAAACCAATAAAAAACTATTTCACTGAATTATTTGGTAAAATCAAGTCAACACAAAACATCAGTTAATAAAAGCCCTGAGCCAATCTGATTCAGTTGACAAGCATAATTGTGGTTTCATGCGGTAAAAGTTGCACCAAAGTGTAAGTAAATGAGCACACAGCTTTCCCTACATTCTAGGAAACTTGGCAGCCTTCACTAGGGGCATTTCTACCAGCTATAATCATCATATTATTATTATTTCTTGCATTCCCTTAGCTGTGGGAAACATGATGAGTAAGAGCAGTCTCATAATGTATATTGATCACCCAAGTATTAATCTACTCAAACAATATTTACCACTCGCTTAGCACTTTTCATCTCTTTAAACATGAAAGCACTTTTAAAAGGCTGAGTAGGTCTGTATTTTTCCATTTTACTTATGGAGAAAACGAAGCAGAGCACGGCTAAGTGACTTTTCTGAGTCACGACCTCAGAAGGGCAAGCGAAGTGACTCGGGCCCTCATGCTCCCAGGGCTGGACGGGGAGACAATCTTGGCTAATTTGTCCAACTGTGGTTGTTCCTGCTATTTCTGTAAAAGCACATTTTTGTGTAAATTCCTCCCTAGATATTTATTCTCTGAAAATAACAGCTTCTTCCATGCTTGCTCTATCTCACAGCTTTTTGGTCTCTACCCATCTTCGTGCCATTTCTAGGCTTAAAAAACGCACGCACACAAATCAGCCATTGAAGATTTCTAGGGCTGAATACGAGGTTTTGTTGTTCATCCTCTTGATCGTGGCATACAGTCAATCTTAGGAAAAGGTGCTTGTAGGGAAGTCCAGTTCAGCACTTCAGCTTTACCAGACGTAGTACTTCATTTTTATCTCTTTCTGCCAGTACGCCAGCAGGAGTTTTCCAGGGGGCTGGGATGATGTTTTGTGAGAGATAAGATAATATAGTGCCCACACACTGATTCCTAAAAAGTGTGCTTTCTAGCATACTATGTTGATAGTACAGCAAATAAACAACAATTGCTACCTCTCTGGCGTACACATCCATAGCTATCGCTAAGGGACACTGCCATCCGAAACCTTTTCTTCCATGCAGTGCAGCACAGCTGGGCATGGGCACTGTGATTTATGGTCCACTGACTGCAGTTCCAGCTAGCCTCCTTTTAACCAAATTTTGCTTTTAAAGCAACCAGTCTCTGCATTGTTCTTTGTCTGAAAAAAAAAAAAATCAACCGAGTTTTCCACCAAATTTGTAAAGTTCCAAATCCTTTTGTTTCAGTGACAAATACTTCTTCCATTGAGCCCTTTTACATGACAGGGTGGAACCATCCCCAGGCTGATTTAAAGGCAAAAGACAGAAATGGGCCACTGCAGGCTTCCTGTAAACAGTTTAGATGAGAACAATGTGCTAACAGTTCCATGCAGTTTTCAGAGGCAGCTGAATTTGCCGGATTGCTGAGTCACTGACAAGCTGTCGCGTGAACGAGACAATAATTTCTTTCAATTAGAAACTCATACAGGCAGGAATATCCTTCAAGTATCATGGAGGTAAAATGGAAATTCAGCTCCATTTCAGTGACAGATTCCTCTGCTGCCATAGAGCAAGTGGCAGATGATGGAACTGTGCATCTACTTACAGACATCAAACTTCTTTCCTTCTTGTCTTTTTCTTCTTCCTTTCAGTACTTCCTAACTATCTTTTCTAAATTCATTTTACTGTTGGCTGACTGTCACCAGTTGCCATAGCAACAACCTTTGGTAGCAGCAAGTCTGGGATGCCCGATGTGAGCATCTTCACATTTGAGCCTTGCCAAGGCTAGCTATTAATCCAGGGTTATATATTGGCTCAACACTGTAAGATTGCTCTATTTTTTCCCCCTTTAGCTGGCTGCCAGTCTGCTTCTCTTGGGTTGGTTACTTCTCTTTCCTCACATATCTACTGGGCAATCTGGTGTTAATGTTCATTCTTTGATCTTTTCTTGTTGGTTATTTCAGAGGACTAGTTAGCTGAAGTATCTGTTAACAAAATAACATACAACACGATTGCATTAAAGAACCTCTGTTTCAGTATGGTTGTTAATGATAAAGAAGGATTTGAGGTAATCTTGGTTTTTGAACAAATTTCATTTGCAAGTTGTTTAAATGCTTTGCGTGGTGTAACAACGGTAATTTTTTTATTAGGGTAAGGGGGAGAGAAATAACTTTAATGTTAGCGTGATTGGAGACAAGCAACTAGTATGGAACAGATGCAAATGATACAGCACCTAATGGCAGCAGTGGAAGGGTATAACACCCTTTAAAATTTTTTAAACCCCCATACCCTTACCATAAACCAACGCCTAATAGCAGTTGAAACCTTGCTGTAAAGCAGAAGTAGCAAAGTGGTTAAGAGTAGTTGGTTGGGAAATGAGAGCTGAAAGAGAAAACTGCAGTGCAGTGATTGGTTTGATTTGCTGAATAAATTGCTATGTTCAGATTCAATTTGTATCAATAGGCAAAGCACTGTACACCTGCAGAGCCTGTCACACTTGGTATCCAAAACTCTGACACAGCTAGTCTTAAACAATCTTTTTACTGTTGTCAATAATTAAAGCCAAAAAACCCAAACCACCCCACCAAAGAAATAACCACTAAACCTACAGTATTTGCGTTTTTATTCCAGACACGTGAAAAAAAGAAAGTAATGTTTCTTTGGGGTATTTCCTTAAAGAAACACAATACTTTTTATAAATATATGGAAAATTGTAGTATATTCAATAGATTATTTTAAAAGTAGCCAAGGGGTAGTGTTCATTCAGTAGAAGGATTTCTCTTTATTAAATGTGAATAAAAAGTAGAAGCATAACGTGCTGTCCCTTAATACAGTGGAAATTGCACTTTGATAATTTACAGCTATGATGTAAAATGGGTAAATGTGAAGGCTTTTACATTTGCACCCAGGCAATTGATGTTTTTCCTTGTCTGCAATCCCTGTAGCTTTTCAAGATTGAGCTGGTTTCTAGGGAGTGCTTCTCCTGGTTTTTGTTTTGTTTTGTTTCATTTTTTTTGTCTCAAACTTCTTTGGTTATGTTTTGCAATAAGCAATTCATCCAAAATCTGAACTCTTAATTTTGTTTTTGTTTTTGTTTTGGGTTTTTTTTTTTTAGTTTGGAAAAATCCCTGCAGGTTTGTTTGGATGTTTGAGTTCAAAGCGCTGTGATGGGAGTTTTCAGGAGAAACAGGACTGAACTCTTATTAATGATTAATGTAGAATAATATTTCTGGAGAAAGAGGAAGGATGAATCTTGAGAGGAGGTATAATGGCTCCAAGGTGTAGAAGCTTGTTTGGACAAATCCTAGTAGATTTTAGGGGAATTCCTCAGGTACTTAGAAAGTTGCAGACCTGACAGGGAGGCCTATCAGCTTAATATTTCCTATTAGGGAATTCTATTTATTTCTAGGAGAATAGAGTGTAAATTAATTATTTGTTTGAGTAAGTAGGGTGAGTCAATGGTGAGTACCTTTTGTCCTGACTCTTTGAGCTGCTACCCTTATGCCTGGTTTTAGTCAGAATCCTGCAGATTCTGTTTCCTATGGTAAGCATGCAACCTTTTACACAGCCCAGCACTAAGTACATACTCTGAAATGTTGCTTATTAATTTCAGTTGATATTTGTAAGTTTGGGGTCAGGCTGTTTTTTTGAAAAAAATGCCTATGTGGCAAATTTCAAACAACATTTTTGGCTGTTGCAACTCAAAAGACCCATGGAAAGTTCTATAAACTCATTTTCACCCTTCCTTAATATTAGTTTAACACTCTAATGTTTAATCAAAGTATTTGATATTTAAATATTAAACATTGCCATTTTCCTCTGGACACTTAAACCAATATTAAAACAGAGTGAACATGAGCATCTTGTTTAGTTATTGTTAATGGTCCAGGCAAATTCCAAGACTGAAATATCAGCAGTTATTACACATCTCAAGGAAATGCAATTCTATTTATTGTTGGTGACAGGTATTTTCACCATGTGAACTTAAAATATTTGGAGCTGCTGTAGCCTTCTTCAGTAGATAATTCCTTTACACTGGAGAGAAGTTCGGTCTCAGGGTGAAAATGATGCTCAGTTTTTGATGACTGACAGAAAGAAGGTCCTCCTAATGTAGATAGGAGTGACAGTCGGTGGTCAGAACTATATTATCATTTTGGAATTTATATCACTGAATCTTCTGGGCTAAATTTTTAAAGACATGTAGTTTTGCCCTGCATCTAGTGTGAGACCTTCACATTGTAGTTTAAGTCTCAAAAATACCCAAAATATTGTGGAAAATTAGTCTTAGAAATTTGTACTTCCATGTAAAACTGTATATTTTAAAGGCTAGATGTAACTACTTGGATTTACTGGTTCTTCTGCATTTGTGGGGGGAGGAAAAAAACAAACAAACAAAAAAGCAAACAAAACAAGAAAAAACAGGGGAAAAAAAAAAATCCAGAAGGCAGTCCAAAAAAAAATAAAGGGGGTGGTTGGGTAGGGAAAAGACCTTTCACAGTGCATCTGACCAGTCTGGTAAACCTGGTTAAATTAAGTTCTTTAACCTTGATCTCTAACTTTGTTCACAGACCTAGTTAAATTGGTGGGTAGGCTGGCTCACCATACTTCCTTCAGGCTATACAGAAGGAACAATTAAACACTCTTTTATGTAGTCACTGCTGGAAACAGTAGAAGCTGTGCCACAGTGTTTGGCTACATAGCAGAACTTGTACCTACCCACCTGAAGAAATAAAAGGTATTTCTGAAATAGGAGTTCAGAGGCCAGTGGATTTATTGGCTGCAGCTGTGAAGGTGAGTGGCTAAAAGCAGAAGTAGTCATGGCCATTCAGCTGTGAAGATGCCAAGAAAAAAAAAAAAAAGCTCTTTCTGTGTTCTAGAGATTTTTTTTTTTTTGCTGATAATGGTTATTTCTGAGCATGAAAGCTGTATTTTGTTTCCAGTTTTTAGACAAAGTCAGGTGTCCTGACATTTACTGTAAGTAAACAGGATTGTGTGAAGGAAATTTTTTGATGACTGCTTTGTTTCTCCTAACAGAAACAGCAAGCAAGTTCTCCAGTAATGGCAAAACATTCAAGATAAAATAGGCACGACAGCATTAATTATTGCAGTATATTAAAAACTAGATGGATTGTTGTACTTGTGTCATGCCTCAAAAGCATAATCTTTCCTTACATAATTTTTACTACATCATTTTGCTAGAAATGCCATGGATATGCAGCACTTGCTATACACAGAGAGGTTTGCCTGAGTTCCTGTTAAATCTCTGTTCATTTATAGAAATCTTTAAGGCACTCTAGCCGAAAGGGATTTGGTCCTGTGGTGCCAGAGTGCGCTGCCAGCTTTTATTGTTTTACTACACCTATGTTCTTGGTGGACGGGCTGTTCCCTGTCTTCCTCTAATTTTAGGGAACTTTGCTCCTTTCTACTGTGTTGTTAATGAAAGTGAGGAATGTCTTCCTACACATCTTTATTGACTGTCAAGCTTTTGAGTGGAATTTTGATTTCTTGTTGCTTTTAGAACAAGCAGACAAGAAGCATTGACTTATTGAACAAAAGAGATCAGACTTGGATGATGATGCAAATGATGATTCAGAAGAGGTTTTTAAATGAAATGCCAATAAATATGATCACAGGTTATACCTACTCAGCTATTTCTTGATCCGTTGGCACAGCTCTGGATGTGTTTGCTACCCAAAGTCATTAAGCAATTTGTTTGTGATGAAGACAGTTAAACTGTAAAAGCCAAATGCCCGAAACAAAATTATTATGCTAGTCATGCAAATATTCGTCAGTATACAGAGACAGACAGCTTCCTGAAGCTGTGGCTTCTTGATAGGTAGGTGAAGACCCACAAGTCAGGAAGAAATTGAGAGGATATTCAAGGATCTTTCTGTTTTTCTTGGTTGTAAGGGAAAGGATAAATAACGAATAACAGCAAAACAAGTCTAGCAGTAAGAGGCGAGCAGCTTTTTCTGCCATGTGATGAACATTTGCTTCATTCATGCATCATAAGTCTGCAGCTTGTTGTCAGTGTTTTCCTTAGTCTTCCAGTACGGAGCCCTGGAGCATACCCACACTACTTGTTCTTGGAAGTATATTGAAATAATGACTGTGTTTCAGGCTGAGGTGAATGGAAAAGGGAGGGACTTCTAATCTGTAGTGACTAGATAAGTACTGTTCATGAGCTTGCATTTACTTGCTCTTTGCAAAGATTTTTTTTTTTTTTCCCCCACGGTGTTACCCTGCATGTGCTGTTTTTTACTTTAAACCAGATAGAGCCATTTACATGACAGGGAGTTTAAGAGGAACAACTCTTGAGGCCTGATTCGCTGCTGGCTTTCTTTAACACAGAGTAATACTAAAATGCTAACAGATCAAAATGGTAGTATTTACATCACCGAAGTGTAAAAAATAGATGCAAACCAATAATTTATTAGGAGTTTGCTCGTTAACGCCCCTGAACAATAAAAGCTGCGTCAGTGCTTGCAGAGCGCTGGGATGTGTGATGCTTCAGGGAGTTTACCAAAGGAATAATGTGTCAGCATGCCTGGCAGGTGAATTCATGAACCTTCTGAGGTGGATAGCTTACACCTGTGAGAGGGATGTGTTTGCTTTCTCCCATTTTTTGGATTTGGGAATGGTTGCAGCTGTTAGCCTTCCTCGAAATTCTTCCCCCCTTAGACAGCTAGTATTATTACTGTGCAAAACTCCAGTTGCACTTTCTTTGTCACAGGCATTTTGAGAGGGAGTCACCTGGTAATTCTCATTGACTTGCCCGAGAACTCATTTGCAACACAGAGTCATTTTAGGTGCTTGACAATGATTTGGCTGGTTATTATTTTGTTTCAATCAGATCACATATTGCATGTCACAGCAAATTGAAAAGATTTCATAAACACCTGTTCCAAATTGTGGTTTTATGAGTCAAATTTAGATCTAAAATATTTTTAAACATGTTTTTTTGTTATCTGTTGTTATTTGGTTTTCTTCTTGTTGTTTCTTAATGGGACTTTTTTTTTTTTTTAATTTGCTTTGTTGGGATCTTTCTCAATTCCTATTAAATGCATAGGATTTAAATACAAATTGAGAAATAGAGATGAGCTACTTGTTTATGAATGTTAGGGATCTTAGGTGATGGCCACCTGATTTTTTTTTTTAATGTTACATTATTTTTATTTTGTTTTACTCTATTATCTTCAATTGCCAGGTAACATTATTTGCAATGTTAACTGATGAAGGCAGTGGGTCCCACTAGTGGCAATTACCTGCAACTTGTGCCCAGTTTGCATTCTAATCCGTTACTAGCCAAGTGATGCTTTAGGTTCATTTATATAAAAATGTCATTGTATTTTAAAATTTGTAGTCCACCAAGATATGCTACTTTAGAGAACGTATAGATTTACAAAATCTTATGCTTTAAAAATAAAGGAAGAAGTTTTCCAAGTTTCTTTTCAAGCAACTCTTTGCAGAATGAAAGCAAGCTACTTACACATCAAGAAAGTGGCGTATGATAGACATCAAGAAAAACCTGGAACATTTCTCTTTTTCTTCATCAGATAATTTGAAAATGTCAAATAAGGCTATGTTGTTCTTTTTATTTTAACTAGAAAATTCTCAGCAATACGTAAGTAGCAGGAAGAATATATTCATGGATTGTTACGTTATAGTCACAGTTTCTCTCATTTCCCAAAATGCACAGCTGCCTGTGCCATTTTAAGATGCAGAAGTTACTGCATTTATGTTTTAAGGATCAATGGCAGCTGTTGATCTGAGTCATTAATGAGATTTTGACTGCATGTGCATTTAAACCTTGTATATTCTGCAAGAGACAGAGTATGCTTGGAAAATGAGATTTGTGTCATGGTAGTAATAAAGAGTTTTACATGCTCAAGCTGAGAGGATTCACGAGAGTGAATCCTCTGTTCTACCCTGTGGAAGGTTACACAGTGCAAACTTTCTCTTAAATGAGAAGGGGCAGAGGGAGAACTCTTGCTGCTATTTCAAATAGAGCCCTTTGGTCTATGAGCACATAGAAAATGGCCCCTAGGTGAAGGTACCTGTCACTTCTATGTTGAGAAGAAAGTAGTAGGAAAGTCTCTTCAAAGTGAAATGTGATTTTGTAGCTCACTCATTTATTAAAATGCTATCTATTACTTCCTTTGAGGGCAGCGGAGTACCTTGAGAATGACAGATTGAGTGCATATAGTGTCACCTGGGGGATGTTTAATATAAGGTCATAGGTATTTGGGTATAGTTAAACTGCTCTTAAAAATGGCAAATAATGACCTCACCAAACAACATCCAAATTGCAATTCTGTTCCATAAAATCTCTCCTTATAACTAAGTGTTCTTTCTATTATTATTTTTTTAAGGTTGTAAGTATCAGTGGGTTTCTGTATCAGTAATAACTTGCTTACAGGTTAGTAGAGAAAAATAGAAATATTTTTCAAGCTGCAGAGTGAATTTCTAACAGGGTTTGCCTTCTTGCACACTGCCTTCTATGATGTATGTATTTCATTAGCCTTTCTATCCTTTCACTCAGAGACTTGTTCTGTCTACTTCAGATCCTTGGAAGATTGCTCTGGTTAATTTCTCCTTACCAATAGTCTAAATTAAATTCCCAATATAACAAAAAGACAGAATTTTCCAAATTAGAAGTTGGTGAATCTGCAAAAACCAAGAGTGAACCATGATGAAGTTTTCTTATAGAAGTGCTATAATGTTGTATTTAGTCCTATTGGACAAGGAGTAGTTATAGGCACCTCACTGGGTCCTTAGTAAAGCTGTATCTTTTTCAGGCAATTGCTAATTATAGTCTAAACAGGGTAACTACTGTTGCAAAGGCTAAAGTATTGCCCATTAGGACATGTGACGAGTAGCTTGGGAGAGCTATAGGAGGATGATGACATGTAATGGTTTGCAGAAAGTTGGGGCCAACATACTATTTCAAATATCTCACTTTCGTAAAGACTAAATCTGTAAATTGCCCAAGACATTAGCTAGAGAAGTAGCGCGCAACAAAGTAACAAACCAACTAAATACTAGCTTTCTTTCAGACACTATACACCTGCTACTGATTTCTGGTAAGGCAAAGAGTCACAATCACAACCACTGCTTTAGAAAAAATGTAGTAAAATATCTGAAGTCATGAATAATAGTTGCTTTATAGGTTATCCATTATTTGGAGTTAATTGTGTCGGAATTTGATTGGCATGGACAGTTTAGGAACAGATACCACTTCTAATTTGGCCAGAGAAATTAAGGACAATGAGAGATAATGTTAAGGTTGACAAGAACAATAACAGCTTTTTGTTATCTCTCTCAAAAATTATTCAATGCTGAATAAAATTATTTCTTCATCCCATTTGTCCTATACATATCTTCAGTTTGGCCAAATGCCTGCTTTCAGTTCTTCAGCATCATCGTCTCATTTACAGTGGAGAGTTTATCCTTTGACTTTTCACATACTATGTTGCAATTGCAGCCTGTGTTAGTGCTAAATCTTGCCACTTGGGCTTTGCGGAACTTAACTAGTGAGAATTAAATAATTTCAGACAAGTAACTACAATTGTAGAGGATTCATTCCCTTGGAGAATTTATGACTATTTGATTGTGAGTGTCAGCTCTTTATGAGCTTGGGTAGAGAACAAAATATCCATAGCCCAAATGTACCTTACCTCATCATCCAGATGTTGAAAAACTCATTGTAACATGCTTAGGACTTTCCCCGTCTCTACTCCTTCGTCCCATGCCAGGAGTTGCTCTGGGAAGTTACAGAAGCCTCATGTGATAATGGTGTCCGCTTCCATCTTCTGGTGAGATAACTCTTTGCTTCCTACTTTGAGACTTTTTGGAAGAAACGAGTGAGCTAAAAAACCTGTTCTTGTGTCTGAACACTGACAGTTTTGGAGATTAGGAGAAGCAAAATGAAGCATATTCAAGAGACAGCTCTGGTTTCCACGAACTACAAGCCCAATGGATTTCATAAACTAAGGAAAAGAATGATCCAGAATGTCTGTCTCTGCAGTGGTTTGACAAAGTCTTATCACCCTAGAAATTGCTTTGCTTTTTCATAATTCCTCTTACTAGCAATGATAATATCAGGGTAAACAATCAAAGAAACAAAAATTCCGTGTAGCAATTGTCCACTGCAAAGCATGAGATGACCACTCTATAATGCCTCTTATAAACTTAGAACTTGGAAAACTGACTTTCCTGGTTAAATAACTACTGTCTAAGAGCAAAATCATGATTTCAGACCTCATCCTACAAACACCGTACACATGTAAGTAGTGAATATCATGGGATTAATTATATGGATAAGGGTTGCACATCTGGGCCCTTGGACACTTTGGAGTCCTGAGTAGAGGCTGATTTTGAGATGTGAGTTGTTTTGTGGAAACCGTTACAAACATGATATTAGCTGCATTTTAGTTTGGGAAAATTTTAATGTTTGTTGCATATCAGACAGTAGATGTGGATAAAGGAAAAAGTAACAGATCACATTCTATGCAGTAATACCCAGAGTTAAGTGTATGCTGGGACAGTAGCAGCAGAGAATTTGTTATTATCTTTGTTATTGCTGGACCCTATGGTTTATTTTAGGATTAAAAAAAAGAAGGCATATATGCATAAAGCATATATTTATATTAAATATGTTACATTTATAAGTGTACTTAAGTATTAGTTATGTTTAAACTTACATTAAGTATGGTTAAGCTTTTCCAACTGCTTAACCATTTGCATGGAAATGTGGCTTATGTTCTGATGAAAACTACAAAATAAAAAAAAGCTGTCCTTTACCATTGGTGTCTTCCAATCACACCATTCCTGATTGAAATCTCTGAGAAAAAGGAGCTTTTCAGCCTTAGGAAAACTAATTCGGAACCATTAAGCACAGTTCAATCTCCTGTACTTTGGGGGGGGGGTGGAAATCACTTTTGGATTGAGGATAAAGCACACTGTATGCCAAATCCCAACTAATGTGTAGAGAAAGCTACGAGCAAATGAGAGAGTTCTGCATAGAATCGAATACAACTGTGTATATTATATAGATAAAGTTGTAATAGACTGGAGAGCATAAAAACTCAGCAGACCTTTTTTTCAGTACACTCAAGACCATCCCTATGTTTCACTTTTGGTACTGAACCCTGACTTGTAATTGGGTAAGTGACGTTTCCAGGTTTGGAACGTTCACTTTTTAGAAGTGCTGAGTGGGGTCTTGTAACATTCTGCACATTCACTTTTTTTTATCATTTAAAATAGGCGTGAATTCTCTTTTCTGTTTTGAAAAGACATTTGCCATAATGGAAGCAGATGTGATATACTCTCATTGGTACTTCTTCCAAAACTCATTTTCAAGTACACAGTGACACCAAACAAAACACTGTGCCCTTTCTTCAGCTGAGACGCTAAAATCTGTCCCATCCATATTTCATTCCATGCACATTTCTACCTAATCTAATTGGTTCTGAACTTCTAACATGAGAAGATTGTTTTAATGGTAAGAGGAGTGTATTTATTTGTACATACCAAGCACAGTGTATAACAAAATAACACATACCAAATATGAGGTACAGGAAAAAAAGCACAATATGTGGTTTAGATTGAATATGCAAAACAAGAAGATAGCATGCATTTGTGTAACATGAATGAGGTAATATTATGGGAAACCTGATTTTGCATAACTGTAATGAAATATTTTATCTTTTATTTTAATAGTTGGCTGACATTTATGCTTCTTTGTTAAGAAATGGAAAGTAAATTAGTTGGAATAGTTTTCAGTAATTGTGTAGATTTTTCATTTGAAAATAGTATTTGACTTCAGGCCATGCTTTTTAACAGATGACAGAATTTAGAACAGAGGACTTGACTTGAAAAGGTAGGCTAGCAGATTTGAAAAGGTAGCATGGGCATCTAGGTGAAGACTTTTTGTTGCAAGTGATCATTTAGCTAAATCTGCTCTTCCTGATAAGATATTCTGCTACTTCTCTCACAATATGAAATATCGCAAAAGAAGCTAACTTAAAACTAAGTGGTTGTTAGTAAAAATAAAATGGCCAAAATATAGCTGGAAATATGGTATTTATGCACCATTAGGGTATACTTTTTGCATTCAGATAGTATTTAATAAGAAAAAATACAATACACTCTTTTCCCAGTAGGTGGCTTTCAAATTAAAGCTATTTCATTATTTCATGATTGTGGAATTATTATCAATGAGAATTAAGACTTAATAAAAATTTAAAAGGTGAAGAGCAATACACATACCAATTATTTTGAGCTCATGTTTGTAAATACTTATAGGCTGGAAACACCTCTCATATTCCTGTGGCACCAGCAGTATTCATACTTTTTATTATCCATGTTATATAAGATCCATTTATTCTAGGGTTCTAAAATTAAATTCCTTGTTGTTGCTAACCAACTCCTCCTCTTTTGCTATTGAACATTGTACTACAGTAGCATATTTATGCCAGAGTGTGTTCAGTGCATGTCCTGTGGACTGGATTCAGCCTAAAACCAGTCTTGCAGACTAACTGTAAACCCTCAGACATATCTAAACCATATGGTGAGTGCAATGTGGACGTCTCAAAAGACAGCACTGACACAAATATGTAATGCACATAGTACTTTGTACCTTTGTGCAGGATATACCAGCTCAAGATGGTAAAAATAGAACATAAACTTTTTATACTAATTTAATATTTTTTGCCGGAAAAAAGGAGAAAATAATCATAGGACCATGTCTGATTAGTGAGGCATGCATCTGGAAGTTGAGAAAAACGAACAGTACCAAAGCAGAGGCAATTCATAGAATCATAGAACAGCCCAGGTTGGTAGGTACCTCAAAAGATCATCTGGTCCAACCTTTTATGGGAAAGGAAGGGAGTCTCGATGAGATTGTCTAGCATCCTGTCCAGTTGCATCCTGAAAATCTCCAGTGATGGAGGTTGTTGGGGAAGGAGAGAAGACAAAGCACACCACATCTTCCTTTGTAGTAGCTAGTCACATCTCAGAGAAGATGGGCAGCCCCAGTTGAGCTCAAGTATTATCCCTGGGTCAGGTATCTTCACAGTATCTCTGCAGTGTCCATTTGTTGCGCACTGTCTGAATTCAGCTTCTCTTCAAGGCAGTTACATCCCTCCAGCATTTTGTTCACCCAGCCAGCCCTACAAATGCAGCTGTTCTATGTGCCCCCACCCCAAAATCTTCACTTACTTTCTAGCTACCCTCAAACCCCTACAGAACTTACCAGGTTTTGTGCTGGGTAAGTGTCAGATGAAAGCAACAGCAGCAGGTAATTGAACCTCTATAAAGATACCAGTATGGTTTATCTCCCTGTTATCTAGTCTGATGCCTTCTGTTGAATGAGACGTGGTAAGTCGGTTGAATCTGAATCTTTAAAAATTGTAGGTGGTTTTAATGCTATATAATTAAATTGGCTTTTAGTATAATACCATTAATAATAAATAGACTACTACCATTTTCCTCCAAAACCTCTAACAGATACTTACAATACTTAAAGGTTTTCTCCCCCCCACCGGCTTTGAGAATGTAATGAAATTAATAACAGTGGAAGGAAGAATTATTTGAGAAGGCTGTTCAAAATCAATGATCCTGCTTCTACCAAGTATCTTTCACACTCTCTTTTTTATTCAGTTTTCAGTTAACAGATCTGATTTGAGGAAAAGCTCTTTTATGCTTATGCCTATCATTATTTACTTGCACTGAAAGTCTTCATATAGGAAAGAACGAGGGAAAGAAAAGCTAATGAATTAGAAAAGAAATAGTTTAAGAACAAAAGGAGGAAGAATACCTTATCTCTCTGAGCAGGAAGACAGGCAGACAGGAGAAAAAATATTGTAAGGAAACTGTGGAGAATAGGAAGCACAAGAAGCAAAGTGTCTCTTGTTTGGAGACATTGCATATGTCTTCCAGCTGCAGGATGTGAAACAAGATGTCAATAGCATAGCTGGAGGTTAAGGTAGGGCTTGAAGACAATTGGAACACATGGAATCAATTGTATAGCTGTCACAGCAAAAATGTATTTTGTTCTGCATCTAGAAATTTCACAGTTGCTCCAAACATATGTGCAGTGCTATATAGGTTATGGCAGTGGTTATACTAACTGACAACAGGTGACAAATCCCGTCACCTAACTGGAATGGAGTGGAATACAATAGAGCATAGGACAATTACTCTGCAAAAGGGAAGACCAAAGTCCTAATATTAGGATCTCATGGGAGATGCTAAGATACTAGGGTAGTGCTAGGATTATAGTAAATGGATCAGAATAGTGATTCATTATTACACAGTCTTCCTTCAAGACTGCCCAGATGTCTCAAGAGAAAATGCAAACAAAAGAAGCAAAGCAAAGAACAAAGTAATCAAATAGCCAGAGATGGGAAAAGCCACTTCCAGGGAACTTTTCTTCAAATTCTTTTTAAAAGTATTGTCTTTTGAATCATGAAACATGGCACATAACCTCTCTTTCAAAACTTTTTAACAGTTAGGCTGCGTAAGATTCCCAAGAATATCAAGAGTTGTAAGTGCTGAGTCCTTCTTTGAATCTTGGTAAGGTCTTGACATAAGTGACATCCTGTGGCATTGAGTTCCATAATCTAATTATGTGCTGCATTAAAAAGTATGTCCTTTTATCAGATTTGGAGCTGCTGCTTTTCACTTTCACTTAGTGTCCTTTTGTTCTTGAATGATGAGATGCAGGACTACAGAAGCTCCTGATCTATTTTCTCTTTGCCACTTACCATTTTTATACTTTCATCATATCCCTCCTTATTCATCTTTTTTTCTAAGGTTAACAATTCCAATTTTTTTCAGTCTTTTCATATGAAGGCTTCTCTATATGCCTAATTATCACAATCACTCTTCTCTGAATACCTTCTAATTCAGTAATATCTTTTTTGTGATGGGGTGACCAGTACTTCACACTATTCCAGAGGAGGGAAAATTATTGATTCATATAATGACATTATATTTTCTTTCTTATTCCCTAGCTCATTTCTTATGCATCTTAACATTTTACTTGCTTTTTTGACTGCAGCTGCACATTGAGCAGGGCTCTTCATTGAGCTGTCTGCAGTGAGGCCCAGGTGTTTTTCCTAAGTTGGCGCTCTTAATTGAGATCTCTGGTAAAGCGAATGATTTGTTACTGGTGGTTTTGTATTGGTTTGGTTTGGTTTTTTACCAATATGCATTACTTTGCATTTAAATAAATGTTTTTCACCTCTTTTAAGATGGCCCATCCATCTAGCTTGGTCAGTTACCTCTGAAGTTTCCTGTCTTCTTCAGACTTGGTTAACAGAATTTTTTTGTGTTATCTGCAAATTTTGCCACATTGCTATTCACTCATTTTTTTCACATTAATTAAAATATTTTGAACACCTGGTCCTCGTATGGTGCCCTGAAGCACCCTGCTGTTAACTTTTTGCTATAATGAAAATTGACAATATATATGAATTTTTTTATCTTTGAGAAAAGTTTTTCTTCATTTTGCATCCTATCCCAAAATGACTTAGTCTCTGACTGAGATGAAGACTGAGTTAGTCTCTTCAGAGGAGCATTGTTCTTGCCACATTTATTAAGTGACTCTAACAAGGTTAAGGGCCAGATACCTTCACAATTAAAGCTAAATGTTTGAGAGGCAACTATGCTCTTTGTGACCACAAGTATGGAAATTAAGGACAGAGGATGGAAAAGTAGTTAATTCATTCAGTATGTTTGGCAGACACATTCAAAATTAAGATGGAAGCAAGCTTTTAACATAGCAGTTCTTAAGACTGTCTTGGTGATAATCCTAGAAAACAGGAATATAATCAGTCTAGACCAGCAGAGGTATAAGAGTCTACTTCCTACACCCAAGACTTTGTGTGAAAATAAGGAAAAAAAGGAAACTAGTGGTAAGGTCTAGGCAGCTGTTAATTTTCCATACTTTCATTCAAAATCTGATATGAAGCAAGATATTTTAAGATTTGGAATCCCCATAGTTCTTGTGGAAAAGGGGAAAGGCAAACCTATTTTGAGGCTTTGTATGTCCTGACATCCCCTAGGCCTGCTTATTTCCTGGTATCTCTCTCTCTTTCTCTCAAGTGTTCCCCATCCTCTCCCTGAGAGAGTCTATGTCTGCTTCATCAACCCTGACTGCCTACAGTATGCAACAGACTCCACCACCTTTCCTCACGAAGAAGATTGCTTGCACAGAGGAAGGCTCCTCAGACTGCTTGGGACACCTTGCACAGATGCATGCCACTGCCTTGAATTCAGAACGGACACTAAAAGAGATCCTGAACATTTTGGTGGAAATGTCATCAGCCACCTGCAACTCAGATCCTACCTGTTTGGTAAAAGAACTATAAGGACCACTAGAACTTCTCATGATATTGCCAAAGTTTTATCTGAAGGAAATACAGTGTTTTCCATACCATTGTCCACCCAACCCTAAACCAAACTATTTTGGGTGGAATGGGGGTTGACAACAGGTATCAAGTCTCTCTTTTCTGAGCAAGCCTATTAAAATGCTAGTAAACTCTCTACAACTAGTACCGGAGCCTAATAACATTTGAGGGCAGAACATGGAATGTAATTTATGGCTACCTGTGGACCAATTATGCATACAGATACACACAAACACACACATACACACATATATATGTGTGTGTGTGTATATGAGTATATATAGTATATATATTCTTTTTCCTAGAGCTATTTTGATATAGTCAAGTATAGGATGCTGAATTATAAGAGAGTAACAGTAAAACTTGCCATCATGACCTTTTTTTCGTGCACAGCAACACAAAAATTATCAGTATAATATAGCACAATCAAAAATAAAGAGTTTCTTATTTGAAGGAAGAATAGGAAGAAAACTTGGTGCTCTTCTCTTAATTTTGGAAGGTTCTAAAACACCATAGTGCTGTGCAGCATAAGGAAGTGACAGGGATAGAACATAAATTGTACAGTCACACCTATTGATGAACATAATGTTATATTAATGATGCTTTTGTATCAAATATAAGAGCAGAAACTGTATTGTGTGTCATTTAATTAATCTAGAAGAAAAAAAAGGTATACCAAAAATATGAGCTCACTGCAGTGAATAATTCAAAGCTGAATGCTTTTCACAGTGTATTTGCAAAATAAGCAGCAACCTAATAAAAAGTTATGTAAGCCTTTACAGTTTGCCAGCCAAACCTAAGAAAATGACTTCATGTTAAGTGATTGAAGGCTGAGTTTTGCAGAAACAATGCATATGGAAAACAGTGAGAATACTGTGCCTGCTGCTGGCTTCATACTGAAAATATCCATGCTTTGCATTTTCTGTGGGTTAATAATAGCTCTTGAAATGTGTGTGTATTCAGATAGTATTAAAAGATAAATATATGCCTTTTAATGCTGCATTGCCATTTGAGAGAATGTCCAGAATACTTTTCAACATTTCTAGGAGGCTGTCACTCATTAAAGCCTGTAGCCCACTATTTTTCATGTAAACCCACATGATAAAATGTATCAATAAATAAGCATTAAAACGCTGTCTGAAATAAATCTGTATCCTGATAATATTCCAGTGCAGAATCGGCAGATTTTTTCACAGGACTTTTTTTTTTCTTTTTCTCTAGAATCTATATAAAAATTAATGTGAACAAAGAAAAGTTTTATCAGTGCTTTTCAGGCAGGCTTCTTGGTTCTCTCTTTTTCTTAAAAGGCTGTGCATCCACCTGTGTATGATATCAGAACCCATGAGAGATGCTGCATTTTTCAAATTAAATGTTTTAATACCTTTCCTCCCTCCATCTTGTTAGTCCCTGGTAATTACTTCTTCTTGGGGAGTAGTATCAATGGTTATAATTTTAATGTACAAGATAATAAGCGAAGCATTGCAGCGGGAATAACATGTGAAGGATTATATTGGCTAGCATACCTGTTTGTTTGGATGGTCCCGTTTCATATCCTCAAATCTGTGCAAAGAAACCCATCAGCTTCAGGTCATGGGAGTTTCTGTAACTATCAGGAGCATGCTTGGGTGGCGTTTTTAGTACCTCTGCATTTCAAGTTCATGTAAACCCTAAAATTATTATGATTTTTTTTTTTTTTTCTTTAGGCTAAGCAAACTAATAGAATTATGAGGCACAAAAGGCAACCATTCTGAATTTTAGCTCCGCCCCCCCCCCCACCCCCCCCCCGATATTCACAGCTATAAAAAAGTTTCTGTGTAAGATCCTTACTCAGCTATCCTACACTTAATCAAGAACTGGGCCAATGTCTTATTGCTGCCCCTACTGGGGATTTTCCAGGTATATACAATCATAGAGACACAAACATATGTAATTGTTCTATTCAGTTCTTACAAATTCACTTAAAGGTAAAAATTGTATTAGTAAAAATCAATAGGAATTTTGTTTTCTACTTGAGTCAAACTCAGATTTCATCGAAATGTGACAAAGATATAGTTGAAAAGATGTTTTTTACGAAGACTCTCAAATCACTTGTGATTTCACTTTTTTTTTTGTGTGATGGCACTCTATTTTTCAAAGACATTGATTTTTTACTGACACTTTTAATTATACTTGTCTATGTAAGACAAACTGTGATCCTCAAACCATCCAGTCAAAACTCTCAGAGCAGAATTATATATGGTTCCCAGAAGGAAACAGCTGAAAACACTAAAGCTAGATGGACAGATACATTAATTATTACATTAACTTCAAATATTTTTTTTCTATACCGATTCCACTTTGAGAAATGGAGAATCTATCAAATCAAGTATTTGACAGGTAGTGTACAAAATACCATGCCATTTATCTGTTAGTGTCATGGTTTAACCCCAGCCGGCAACTAAGCACCATACAGCCTCTCGCTCACTCTCCCCCGGTGGGATAGGGGTAATTGATCGGAAGAGTAAAAGTGAGAAAACTTGTGGGTTGAGATAAAGACAGTTTAATAGGTAAAGCAAAAGCCACACACACAAGCAAAGCAAACCAAGGAATTGATTCACTCCTTCCCATTGGCAGGCAGGTGCTCAGCCATCTCCAGGAAAGCAGGGCTCCATCATGCATAACGGTTACTTGGGAAGACAAACGTCATCACTCCAAACGTATCCCACCCTTCCTTGTTCTTCCCCCAGCTTTATATGCTGAGCATGACATCATATGGTACAGAATATCCCTTTGGTCAGTTGGGGTCAGCTGTCCCAGCTGTGTCCCCTCCCAGCTTCTTGTGCACCCCCAGCCTACTCGCTGGTGGGGTGGGGTGAGAAGCAGAAAAGGCCTTGACCCTGTGTAAGCACTGCTCAGCAGCAACTAAAACATCCCTGTGTTATCGACACTGTTTTCAGCATAACTCCAAAACATAGACCCATACTAGCTACTATGAAGAAAATTAACTCTACCCCAGCCAAAACCAGCACAGTTAGAGAAGAAAATACTCTCCTAGCTGAATCTTACTAAAAGAAACTCCTATGTCTTCATACCAACAAATACAGATTTCACAAGATACTTAGGTCTTGCCTATGCACAAGATGTGCATATCCTGTTCATCCATATTAAGGATTATTTTAAATATAGAATCATAGGATCGTTTAGGTTGGAAAAGACCTTTAAGATCATCCAGTCCAACCATTAACCTAACACTACCAAGTCCACACTAAACCAATCAAGGGTAGGCTAGACTAAACCATGTCCCAAAGTGCCACATCTATCCGTTTTCTGAACACCTCCAGGGATGGTGACTCCACCACCTCTCTGGGCAGCCTGTTCCAATGCTTGACCACCCTTTCTGTAAAGAAATTTTTCCTAATTTCCAACCTAAACCTCCCCTGGCGCAGCTTAAGCCCATTTCCTCTCATCCTATCGCTAACTACTTGGGAGAAGAGCCCAACACCCACCTCACTACAACCTCCTTTCAGGGAGTTGTAGAGAGCAATAAGGTCTCCCCTCAGCCTCCTCTTCTCCAGACTAAACACCCCCAGTTCCCTCAGCCGCTCCTCACAAGGCCTGTGCTCCAGACCCTTCACCAGCCTTGTTGCCCTTCTCTGAACACGCTCCAGCACCTCAATGTCTTTCTTGTAGTGAGGGGCCCAAAACTGGACACAGTATTCCAGGTGCGGCCTCACCAGCGCTCAGTACAGGGGAACAATCACCCTGCTCCTGCTGGCCACACTATTCCTGATACATTAGTGTATTCCTGATATATTAGTGTATCGTTAGCAACATGTGAACATCAGCAGGTGTGAATGTTGTGCATCCATAGAGTGGATTGCCTTTTGAAAACATAACTGTAAGAGTGCTTCCTTTGGATTTTCCTAATTGATATGGAAACCAGGGCTGAATCAGTAGAAATATTGAATCGTTTCCTATAAAAATTAAATATACTATTGCAAAATCTTGTGATATATTCCCAAGCACTTACTGACCATTCATTTTAAAAGCATATCAAACAACAGCATCATTATAATTCAAGATGTTGTAGTCTGAAGATTTAAATGTATTAATCTTTGTAGTTTTGTGAAAAGGATACTGCCCTATGAATAATATCTTTATTTTAAAGGCGAGTCTTTAGTGTGTAACTTAATAGAAGTTAACTGCCTTGTCATTTAATGGCAATGATAACTGTCATAGCTTCACTCTCTAATTTGTTTTTCATTGTTCACCTGTTTTTTGTTTAATTTCAGATCTCACTGATTTTGAACAGTGAAATCAGATTGACCTTTAACTTTTAGGTTCCATTTCATATTCCATTGAGCAGGTACAACACAGTGCCACTCATGCAATAGTAAGTTCGGGCTACAGGAGGGGGGAAAAAAAAGAACAACCCAAAATAGCAAAGTAATAAAGTTTGTACCATCTTTTCTCTTAAAATGTAAAAATATATCAATTCAAATTAACTTCTTTTTATAACTTCAAAAGTATGTGTATATTCAAGGTACTGGAATTTTTTGTCCCAGACTTATTTTAGGAAAGCAATTTAAAGATTTAGAGTACAGCCAGAAGTGTTGAAAATAGTGTCAATGTTACATCATAGCTTGCTATTGTACAGTATATTTGTTCTCACCAAAAGAAAAAAAAAAAAAGCCATAGTACTTAATTTACAAAGGAGACGACTGATAAACATTTTAGTTCTGTGCCTAACTGTAAAAGAAGAATTTTAACGAAGCAGTAGTTAGTTTGCATGCAAACATCTCTGAACTGCCTTGTAAGTTTTAGCCAAATGTTTGAAAGTTGTCCATAAGATTAACTGAGAAATGTGAGGTTTAAAATAGCATATGTTATATAAGTTCTTCCCACCTCCCAGTAATTGGTAAATCCAAGTAAGTAGCCCTATCATGACTGTCAGTCTGTATGTCTTTATACAGATTCAATTTAGAATACTTCTTGTACTTAAAATCTGCTTTGGACAGATCTTGCATCTTTCCATATCCTTGTGGTTCTCCCTAGATGGTCAATTCCTAGTAATTACTGTGGTAGAAAGCAAATCTGATTAGGAAGGAAAAACAAAGTTGTATTGAGTAAAACTAATTCCACTCATTTTAATTAAACTTTCGATAAACAGGAATTAATAGTAATTGCTAGATGTACATTTTGTTGTAAATTTAAAGAACTGTGGATAGAAATGCCTTATTTCTTTCAAAATCATTTTTTGTATGCCTATGTCAGGTAAACATTTTCCTGTACACTTAAAATAGATTTGTGGTCTTTATATTATATTGCCTATGAGATCTCCAACATGTCTCCTATTAATGGAACTCCAAGATAAAGCTTAATGTTATAATATAATCCCATAGATTTTTCCCTACCATTAGTACACAGAATGCTGCTTTCTTATGCTGTGGACAGTCCATATTCAACTATACATTGTTTTCATCTTGCTTTTATAAGTTTTGTCTAAATTACATGCATTCATTTTGCAACAGACAGAAAAAAATATTTTCTTCTTTTTCTGTCTCTCATCACTTTATCACATTTAACATTCTTTAACTAAATAAATTGATAGTGGATACATATGTTGATCAAGCCTTTTCTTCTGGCTTGGTTGAAGGGGAAGCTTTCAGAAGCTGATCTTGAATACCTGGCTTGTATCTCTCAGTATGTTGAGTTAGGACGATAATTTATGGCTGACATAATTAGTTGTGATATGTGGAAACATATAGTTTTAACATTAAATCTGGATACAAAAGGAAGCTAGTAAATTCTTAGATCACTTAATTTGTGTGAGAGAGATGAAAAACTAAAAAAAAATCATCGATGTACCAGGAAATCATTCAGACATTTATAGTATAAGCTTTTCTGTGTCCCAAGAGATCAAAAGAAAAGTATGCTAGTGGTGCACTTACCTGCTTCTCATCTTGAGACTCACCAAAGCAGTTGTCAGTGGAAGATCTGTGTTGAGCCAATCAGGAATCCAGTGTTAAGCAAAATGTATGATCTTTGTCCCCTTGTAACAGTTGTGTTTAGCACAACACAAAATGTGTTGCTCTAATCATTGCTCTAATTGGCACCTTTGTTGACAGTCTCAGAAGAAAGGTCAAGACGTGGTTAGGCATGGGACTGAAGTACTGTCTTACCCACTGCCGCAGCCTGCTTGGCTAAATGCTGCAATTTATTGAGCAGCCATGTGCTTTTTAAATTATACTAATGTTTTAGCAAATTCCATGGGTGGTAAATACTATATGCATTTAATCTTTTTATTTTCTTTTTTTCTTTTATGCTTTCCTACAGATAGTGTGCTTACTCTGTTAAATCTAGGTGAGAGAAAATGAAAGTGAGGTGCTAAGCTAGTGAAAAAATATCTGCAACCCAAACACTTCATAAATTCGCTTACTGTTGACAGGCAGTGTTTTATACAGTGGAATATTAACACCACCTAGGCCAAGTTACTTTGACTATTTGAAGAAAGAACATATTAGAACACCTAAGTTTAAAAATTACTATTCCATATATAGTCATATTCTATGAGGTAGGCACTCCTAGAGGGTGATTCAGAGCCCTAAATTAGTTGACTAAAGTTAGACAGTGTGAATACCTCCCACAGTAGCAATATGTTGCAGAGGGACAGAAAGGAGACAAGTGAAGGGAGAAAGGGAGGAACAGAGTGATAAGGACTATAAATGAAGTAAGTTTATAGTGAACTTTGGAAACTGTTAGAAATGAGTAGAAGTTTTTTGACAAAAGGGAGATCAGTTTGCTTGGTATAGCGCATACTCCAAATTGAGTAGCATCTTCATAGGTAACCGTAACAATAGTGTAGGTATGACACCTTCAACTGAATATCTGTACATACATTTATTATATCTGTATTGCAATTGTTGCTGGAGTCCCCAGTCAATACTGGAGGACTGAAGTGCCTATATAAATAATTTCTGCTTCAAAGAGCTTACAAGAAAAATACCATTCTTAGGAGAAGAATAGGAAGGCAAAGGAGGGAAAGAAGAACAAAATTACCTGCCCAAAGTCGCCAAGGGTAATAATTCTTTCTTACTATAACATGGACTATAATCTATAATCCCCACAATTTCCATGTGTGAAAGCATTTATAATACACACAACTCTGGGGAATTCATTTGTTTAAAAAATACTTGCCTTTAGTAAAAGAGCAAGTATTTATACTCACAAGTAATGGTACAACAGTAAACGGTCGCATTTATGTTCGTAAGGGTTAGGTAGAGCTCCTGAAAATGTAGTCCTTTCACACTATTTATGGCTCTTCTGTTTTTGATTAAAATAATTCATTTGGGTTGTAGGCACCTCTTTAAAGAGAAATCAAGAATTCTGCATTCATCTGTCTGTAAATTTATTAGCTCATTAGTCACTGTACAAGTGGATGGCAAATCTCAATTTTTCATCCTCAAAACCAAAGGTTACTAAAGGACAAACATCCTACATGTCACAGACTTCCGATTTTTTAATTTGTATTTAACATCCATTTAGAAGTCTTTTGGGCATTTAATGGGATTGCCAAGGAGCTTTCTAGTCATGCATGGACATACATGCAAATACATACTAATGCTTTGTATCTATCCATTTACCTATCTACCTATCCGTTACCTTATGTTGTGTAGGACAAAAACATTTGACATGTAATCATCTATTGAGATCCATATATCTCTGAGAAATTTTCTGTTAAGTGCTGTCATTATTGTGCACATTCTAAAAAAGTATTATGGTTTGGGGAGAAATGGGAAGCAAATTCTTCTGTTAAAATTGGTAGAGCCATTATTTCACTTGCTGTTCTCTTTGATGGACTTTCACTTTGCTGACTCAGTATAAATTGGCTCTGTTGATGATAAAGTTTTGAAAATTCATATCCTTAGTTTTGGTAAAGCTAATATGTGAGTCATAGGTTGTAGATTCAGGGTTTCGCATTTGTAAGTACTGATAGTACAGGCAGCCTGATATCAATCTGTATCTAGTGGCTACTTTTACAGAAGTACACAGTATTGCAGTAGAGCAATACATTCTTGACAGTACGTGGATTTCCTAAATTGTGTCATATTTTAGATTTGGGTTTAGATTTGGCCTGGGCCAGCTGTTGTAGACATAATGGTACTGTGTATAGAATCATAGAATCATAGAATGCTTTGGGTTGGAAGGGACCCTTAGAGATCATAGAATCATAGAATCACAGAATGCCCTGGGTTGGAAGGGACCTTTAGAGATCATCCAGCCCAACCCCCCTGCAGTAAGCAGGGACATCTCCAACTAGACCAGGCTGCTCAAAGCCCCATCCAACCTGACCTTGAATGTTGCCAGGGATGGGGCCTCCACTGCCTCTCTGGACAACCCCTTCCAGTGCTTCACCACCCTCATTGTAAAAAAAATCTTGCTTATATCCAGTCTAAATCTATTCTCTTTTAGTTTAAAACCATTACTCCTTGTCCTGTCACAACAGACATTGATAAAAAGATTGTCCCCATCCTTCCTGTAGGCCCCCTTTAAGTACCAAAAGGCCGCAATAAGGTCTTCTCGCAGCCTTCTCTTCTCCAGGCTGAACAACCCCAACTCCATCAGCCTGGCCTCATAGGAGAGGTGCTCCAGCCCTCGGATCATTTTGGTGGCCCTCCTCTGGACCCGCTCCACCAGGTCTATGTCATTCTTGTGCTGAGGGCCCCAGAGCTGGACGCAGTACTCCAGGTGAGGTCTCACCAGAGCAGAGTAGAGGGGTAGAATCACCTCCGTTGACCTGCTGGCTATGCTTCTTTTGATGTAGCCCAGGATGCAGTTGGCTTTCTGGGCTGCAAGCGCACTTTGTTAACTCATGTCCAGCTTTTCATCCACCAGTACCCCCAAGTCCTTCTCCGCAGGGCTGCTCTCAATCCCTTCATCCACCAGCCTGTATTGATGTTGGGGGTTGCCCTGACCCAGGTGCAGGACCTTGCACTTGGCCTTGTTGAACCTCATGAGGTTCACAGAGGATCAACTCTCCAGCTGGAGAGTGGCTTGGCAACTACATCAGCCAGTTCCCTCAGGACTCTGGGATGCTTCTCATCAGGTCCCATAGACTTATGTATTTTCAGGTTCCTCAGGTGGTCTCGAACCTGATCTTCCCTTACAGTGGGAGGTGCTTTACCCCCCTGCTCCCCATATTGCTGTTCATTGACTCAGGAGGGGCGAGGAGAGAGGTTGCTGGTGAAGACTGAGGCAAAAATGTTGTTCGGTACCTCAGCCTTCTCCTCGTCTGTTGATACTAGGTGAGCATTCTTGTTCAGCGGGGGGTACACTTTCTTTAACCTCCCTTTTCTGGTTGACATACTTGTAGAAGCCCTTCTTGTTATTCTTGACATCCCTTGCCAAATTCAGTTCCAGCTGCGCCTTGGCCTTCCTGACCTCCTCCCTACACAACTGGGCCGTTTCCCTGTATTCCCCCAGGACACCTGTCCCTGCTTCCACTGCCTGTGCAGTTCCCTCTTACTCTTTAGTTTGACCAGCAGGTCTCGACTCAGCCATGCTGGTCTCTTCCCTCCCTTGCCTGATTTCTTGCACTTGGGGACTGAGAGCTCTTGTGCTCTATGGAAGGTGTCCTTAAAGATCTGCCAACTCTGTTCCGTTCCCCTGTCCCTGAGGACCGTCTCCCAGGGGGTCCTTCTGCCTATCTCCTTGAAGAGCTGGAAGTTTGCTTTTCTAAAATTTAGGGTCCTGACTGTACTCCTTGCTTTTCCCATGTCCCTCAGGAGTGTGAACTCCACCAATGCGTGATCACTGCAGCCCAAGCTGCCTCCAGTCTTGACACCACCGATGAGCTCAGTTGCATTGGTGACCATCAGATCCAGTATCGCGTCCCCTTGGGTAGGTGTGTCTATTACCTGGCTTAGGAAGTTGTCATCTATGCATTCCAGGAATCTCCTGGATTGCCTACAGCTCGCTGTGTTACTTTTCCAGCAAATGTCGGGCTGGTTGAAGTCCCCCAGGAGGATGAGAGTCTGCAAGCGCGAAGCCTCCCAGAGCTGGAAGAAGAAGGCTTCGTCAGCAGGCTCCCCTTGATCAGGCGGCCTGTAGTAGACACCAACCACAAGGTTCCCTTTGTTGCCTCTGTCTCTGACTCTTACCCATAATATATATCTGTTACATAACATATATATTATGTTGTGGATGAAATTGAGCATCCTATGCCAGTTATTATAAGTCTATTTGATCTTACTGGACAGAAGGCTTCAGTGGGATACCTGTTTACTAGCAGAGAAGTGCGAATTTCACCTTGCATTCTTTTATTTGGTAACAGGCAAGATAAATATTTAGGCAAGTTATCTTCTGCCTGAAAATATTGAAATAAATTTATATGGCCATTTATCCTATTCAACAAGGATATGTGATCTTTTGGTAGACTACAGAAAAGGCACAGGCTGTATTTGATATCTGATGGCTATAGTTTTCGTTGGACAGGCTCATAAATTCTGCCTCTTAATAGAAAGAAAGTGAACTAACACATGTAATGTCACATATTTAGCAATGTGAGCTTTATAACTACTGAATATCGAGATTTTTACAGTTCTAGAAAAAGTGCTAAATGTTAAAGCACTAGAAAAAGGTTAAGATTTACTTATTATTGTAACCATCACTGTATAGTCCTTCCCCTGCCTAACTTCCCGTATGTTTTTGTCATTTTAATAGAGAGAATATTCTGATATAGTGGATTGACAGTGTATCCTTGGGTAACAAATGCTGCAATCAGCCACTATTTTCTTTGTTCTGGAGTAAAGAGATAATCCCTTTCATTCCACCACTACCAAATTTCTCTTCATTCTAGAGCAGAAGCTAGACGCTATGAATATATCTGTAGCACTGGACATATCAGCCCTGCAGATGTCCAAGTCAGGGAGCATGTTCCCAACAGGATGCAAATTTTGTATTCTGGCAACAGAAGGACATCTGCCATATCCCTCTTGTCAGTGTCCTGATAATCCTGGAAAGGAAATCAGGGCACATGGCCTGGGCAGAAGATGGAGTCATGTTCCAAGAGGGTAAGTTTAGATGCAGCTGGAACATTTTGAGCTACTTATGCTGTGCTTGATTTTCTCCTCTCTTATAACATGTGTACTAAACATATTTATTTGCTTGCTTATGTACACATTTACTCTTGCTTAAAAGTGTCAACATTTTTATATACCTGATTTACAAAGCAGTGTACCTCAAAAATGCAGTCAAAATGCAGCAGTTTCTTAGGAAGTACTAAAGTAACTGGTTTCGGTTAGTAGCTGCAACTGTGTCTAAAAGATGTTCTGCTGAAAGAACTTCCTTTAAAACTGAGTCTATGTTCCTTCCCACCACCAAAGAAAGGTGATTCGGTAATAAAGTATAAAGAAGAAAACCCCTTGTGAAATGAAAGTAGCCATTGTAAAAAAAAAAAAAAAAAAGAAAAAAACACATTAAAAACTGGTTGTGGTTTAACCCCGGCAGGCAGCTCAGTGCCACACGGCCACTTGCTCACTCCCCCACAGTGGGATGGGGAAGTGAATAGGAAGGGTTAAACTGCAAAAACTCGTGGGTTGAGATAAAGGCAGTTTAACAGGTAAAGCAAAAGCCACCCACGAAAGCAAAACAAAGTAAGGAATTCATTCAGTACTTCCCTTCAGCAGGCAGATGTTTAGCCATCTCCAGGAAAACAGGGCTCCATCACACGTAATGGTGATTTGGGAAGAGAAATACCATAACTCCAAGTGTCCCCCCCTTCCTGCTTCTTCCCCCAGCTTATATTGCTGAGCACAATGTCATATGGTATGGAATATCCCTTTGGTCAGTTGGGGTCAGCTGTCCCAGCTGTGTCCCCTCCCAACTTCTTGTGCACCCCCAGCCTACTCGCTGGTGGGGTGGTGTGAGAAGCAGAAAAGGCCTTGACTCTGTGTAAGCACTGCTCAGCAGTAACTAAAACATCTGGGTGTTATCAATGCTGTTTTGGTCACAACTCCAAAACATAGCCCCATACTAGCTACTATGAAGAAAATTAACTCTATCCCAGCCAAAACCAGTACAAAACTAAACTTCAAGATATTATTAATCTCATTTATTTGTTGAACCCTATGTATTCCTCATATAAATATATACTGCATCATAGTTTCAAAACCGGCTGTGTTCTTGGATCTAGTGCTGTACACTTCAGGAAAGCCCACTAATGTCTAGGTTATTATCCTTACAGAAGGAAAGAGGAAAAAGACATTTTTGTTTCATACCTTTTCCTTCACATTTTGAATATAAAGATAAAATTTCTGTGTAAATATGCAGTTTCTGTTATAAACTGTGACTACTCATCTGAGGTTATAATGTATTTCCTTGGGTCAGATAAAGACAGATAGCATTAAATATAGTGTAGCTCAGCTTTGGGTTTTTGTCATCTTTAGTGCCAGCAAGTTCATCTCACTGCTTATGTTTCCATGTGACCCTATGTCTATGTGAAGTCACATTTCATTTTTTGATGAATAAAGTCCTAATTTCCTCTCACATCAGCTGCAGGACTCATAAGTGGGGTGGCAAGTGTCATGTAGTTAGAGCAAGAATATCGTGTATTTAGAACTCATAAGCAAAATCGTGCACTTTGTTTTGTTATTAACTTTCCTTTATATTGTTTATATGCTGGGACTTTGCTTCCTGACTTTCTGGAAAAATGCCAGGCTCAGAGGAAGTTTCGGGGTCCTCTTCCTTTTTGCCTTCTCGTGCAAATGCTCTTGTGCATTCAGCAGGACGATGCCAGCTGCATGAATTCAAGAAACACAGACTGCAGGAGAAGACATTTTTAGCGTAACTCGCTTCTCTCTGTGGTTTTGCGTGTTGCTTATTGGAACCCGTTTTTCTGATGCTGGCTAACAGTGTAACACGTAGCAATGTGAGTTGGATAGCTATTGAACACCAACATTTTAGAGTTCTGGGAAAAAAGCATGCTAAATTTTTTTTGTGTTCAACAGTGGGGGGGAAGGGGACTTTCCTGGCAGTTTTAACAGCCATTTACAATCATTTAGTTTAGCGTCTGTGGAAATATATAGTACAGCTCAATTATGCTGTGAAAACCTTGCATTGTTTGAGTGGTAGTGTTGAGCTGTCCTGCCTTATGTAAGCCAAATGTTTCCAAAATGGAGCCGCTTGCAGAAATCTTAGGATGTCTTTGGAGGGATGTGCCAGGGCAGGGGCATATTGGTTTTGACTAAGGAACTTGTAACCATTTTTCCTAGCCAAATTGTGTATTACTAATGACAACAGTTCTACAGGGAAACCCAAGTGAACGTACTGTAGATAACTGCAGAGGAGGGAGAGAATATATCATCTCCCTGCCTTTTGTTTTCAAAGTCTAGCCTTAGAAAATTAAAGGACAGGAGAAAAATAAATTATTAATAGTGCTCATGAAATTTTAAACATACAAACGTATTCTGAAATGTAGTAGCAGGAGGGTGATAAACCCACACCCTTTCTACTTTTTTTCAGTAGTGGACACGTTCGTGCAACAGCACTCAAGCACAGCTTCTTACTGCAGGTGCTTTTCCCATTTTGGGAGTTCACTGCCCTTGTTTTGTTAGCCTCAGCATTTTGAAAGTGTTGGCTCACCCGCAGTGCTTGCAAATATATCACTGTCCATGCTGCCTTTGCTATTTGTATTTACTGGTGTCTTATGCTTCAGGGTTTCTGATGCCCTTGAGAAGCTGTGACCATTATTTTACATGTGAAAGAGTGCCAATTCATTTATTAAGACAGAGTCTATGAGGCCTGGATAAATTTATTCTATCTAACATTTAATAAAACATTAAATTAAAAATGTGACTTATGTTGTGACATACTCAGCATTAGCTTTCCAAGGTTTATATTTGAACGTTGTAGGGCCCCACTCTCCAGAAGGTAACATGCTATCAATCTAGCTCTGAGTGACAAGGCCGCTGATGTTTTCCTGTGGTGGTTGTTTAATAATTAATTTTTTATTGATGGTGTGTTCAATAAATAGATTGCAACATTTAAGACCAGTTTAATATGTTTATAGGTTCCTTATAAATTCCAATAATGATAATAGTTATTAAGAGAATAATGAATTTACGCTCAAAGATCTCAAGATCAAGCAAGCAAATTAAATCTGGCCTACGCCTAAGCTGTGGCTGCTGGGGTGGGGTTTTTTTGTTTGTTTTGGGTTTTTTTTACTATAAAATGTACCCTGTGTGGATAAGCCTATCTGGTGATTTGTTGAATTTCTTAGCGTTTCACTTGTCATATTAATTTAAATCTTTAATCTGAGGACGTGGCAGGCATATGAAGTGGTGCATTAAATCAATATTATGTTGCAGACGATGTCTCTGAAGAGGTTGCCATTGTGTAGGAGAATGCAATAATAGGAATAATAAAAAGAAATTGCATTTTGATCTTTCCACATACGTTATTACAATGCTGTTCACCCATTTTGAAAAACATACAGCTCTGCTTGTAAAGGCAATCCCTTGCACAGTGCTCTGTCACATATTCAAAATGCAAAGTAAAAAAAAAAAAAAAAAAGAGTCCAGATGGGGAAGTCTTGTCAGTTACTATTAGGATTCGAGAGCATCAGCCCTGCGAAGAGGGAGTCTGTTGCTTAACAGGCGTTTGCTTGGCATTTAAAATAGATGGTTGTTGGTCTCATTAGAGTTCCTGATAGTCAGAGATAACCTCATTAAGAAAGTTAATAAAGGAGGAAGGTACATTTGGTTTATCTATTTGCTTTATGTCTCATCCAGGGCCTGATTTTCCACTTCTTTTCAAACTTTTCTATGTAATCAGTTGAACTGGGGTGATTCTGTTGTTTCACAGCCATCTCCACAGCTCTTTATTATTGCACACACAGTACACTAGAAAGGGATTCAAAGCACTGTTATTCACTCCTGGCTCTGAAGCTGTCTTACTGAGCATCCATTCACTTCATTATCCATTTTCTACATCTGTAAAATACGAATCGAGCCAATGACCTCTGTTAGATGTTTGGATTAAAAATGCTGGATAGGAGCATATTATGTGAGATGCAAAACAGTGGGAAAATGGGGCATTCGTTTTTCCAGAACTTTAAGATCTGACTTAAGAACTTTTTTTACCAGTTCTTTTTTTAAAGGAAGTCTGCTTAGACAGGACCTTGCCAAAAATCTGTGATATAACCTGAAAAGCAAGGGAGAAAAAAAAACCAAAACCAAAACCAAAAACCCCACAACAACCACATCTATTATTATCTAGATTCTAAAGAAATCAACCTTAGGAAAGACTACATATCTAAACCAACCCCTGGCACCCAATGCTTCATGTGACACATCAAGGCATTTCTTCAGCCTTCCCTGTTCTTGCCATAGACCAAGGCTACCACCTCTCAAGCTGGCAGACAAGGAAAAGACAGTGAGGTAGGAAGTAATCATTGCCTCGGCAGCAGTTAGCTGTGGCTGCTGCTCTAGTTTATCTGCTGAACAACTTTTAAAGAGATCATAGTCTGGGTACCCATATGTAGGTGGAGAAAAGAAGAAGAGGGCTTGGGAAATGTAGCTATTATTGCAGATAAAAAGATATGCAGCTGGAAAATTATGTTGGACTACTAAAGAGTAGGAATAGGGTGGGAGGATATTGTAGCAAAATGTAAGAGAAAAACTCGGGCATAAGATGATAAAAAGAGGTGAAGAGGTGGTAAAGCTCCATTGCTATAAAAAAGTTAATTATTTAGCCATGGTTAGTGGGGAGTCCATGTATTTAGAACACAGGTACTACTTGTCATTATCTGGTGCTAGCCTGTTTCTGATTTTGGCTGTAGCTGATTAATACTATCAGTGGTGATGTCTAGCCTGAGAAAAGTAGACATTTCACTACTGTAAGCTGATCAGGTGCTGCAAACTGGATTTGCCATGCTGCAACCCACCAGTGCCACCTGCCATTATTGCAGTATTTGCCACTTTCAAATTTGGACACACAGGTACTGCTTATCCTGTGGTAAGAGATCATTGCTGACCCATTTCTGCATACAGCAGTTGCCAGCTAGGTGGCTGGCAGTGACCTTTTTCTCCCAGTGGTGAACAGTCATCCCTGAGAAGCGATTGGCACTGACCAGTGAATGCAAATTGCACTTACTGCATAGCAGCTCACTGGGTATATTCTGTGTGGGCTCTTATTTTGGGGCAAGGAGCTGCAGAAAGCAGTTAGTGCTTCCTGCCAGCTATAGGTCCCTAATCAGCTTCTGCAGTGACTTTGTGATTCACAGTGAGCGATGAGCAGTGATAGTTTACTAGTGGAGTATGTAGCGACTTCAGCTAAGAAGCATGGGGCTGAGGAGACAGGAAATGTAGTAGGAAAATGGGATTATTGCAGCTAGAAGGGAATCAGGTAGCAATATCTTTTTTTGTAAGACTGAAGATGTAACAAACAAGCTAGTTAAGATTTGAAATAGGAGAAGAAAGGAGGCAGGAAGAGGGATTACAGTGTGGAAATCTTAGGCTGAAATTTTAAGTGGCTCACCCATTCATTTGCCTCGTGAACTCTCATTTAGGCTAACAAATGTCTTGATATAGCTGTGACTGAAATCCACTTGATATTTATGCTCTGAAGACCCATGTAATTTCAATGAAGTCATTCCTGAAACACAGTGGGAGATTCAAACTCAATGCGTGTGTGTATACAGAACAGTCACTAAATCCCAAGAAATGCTATTTTCTGAAGGATGGAAGGAGTGATCGTGGGTGGCTTGACTGATGATAAGCATTCGGAATAGACATGATAACAAGATTTCTCCTTGATGTACAATAAGTGCATAGAAAGAATAGCAACAGCAAGCTTATAAAGTTGGAAGTATTTAGGGGAAAATCAGAACATTTAGAAATTATTCTTTCTCCCAGGAACTGTAGGAAAAATTATTAAAAGTAGTACCTTGCTGATGGCTCCATATAGGCAAATGGGAGAGCACAGTAATTTGTTTAGTATTTCTTTTTTGCCTTCAGTTTATGAGGTTAGCATAACACTGCAGTGATGCAGAATTATATGTGCAAATGTTTGCATGAATTGCTGTCCCTTTAAAATTTATCCTGATCCTGCAGAAGGCAGGCAGGCATTTATTACAGTATTCCTTATTATTGAAGATAAGATAATTTTACTTGATGAGTAAGATATCCTTTTGTAGCCCAAAATAAATTTTGAAGAGGGGATGACTAAGAAGTTGTATTTCCTTACCTGTTAGAACTGGGATGAAATAATTCTTAAGAAATCAGCAAGGTGTGAGTTTTATTTAAATTGTATACTCGGTTGATTTCCATTCCCTAGGTATGTAATTCATATGTACAATTAAAATTAGCTCAATTACAGTATGGTCACCTTTAATTCTCCTACTCTTAGAGTTAGTTATTTTGGTGAATCTGGGAGTGACAAATCCCATTCCTTGCACTCTACCCAACACTTAGGTCTGTGCGGGAAAACTTTGCTGCTACCAAGTGAGTCCTTCTTTAGCCTATCCAAAGCACATTTTTTTCTTTCCCTTAGCGCTCTCAGCCTGATATAATTGTAACCTTCTCCAAGTCGATGTTAATATTCATTCATTTAGGATATGGAATCTTATGTCCCTCCTTAAATATCTCCTATGGTTGGCCATGCTATTTAAAAGCCTGGGCTTGTTAATAAAAGTATGGTATGTGAGGTCTCAGTTCATTCTATTTTAAGTTTATGAAAAATACTATTTCAGATCTACAGTATTGTAACATTTGAAAAATGCTGACTTGTTAAAGATAACCATTGCATGTTTCTGCAGAGAATGCTCTGAGGACATTTGCTTTTAGAAAAACATCAGATTTTAGGCAGAAGATATGGTTCTTCTAACTCCATCTAAATTATTTCTTCCATGTTAGTGATACTTTTAAAGGACTCTGGAGGTATTTAAATGCCCACATAATAGATTTGATGTGGGTTATTGGTGCCTCACTTTAAGCTTGGGATCAACACAACACTTGATTTTTCAAAAATAAATTTACAAATAAAATGTAGCAGTCAGTTAGGTTTTCAGTCACTGACTGGATTCCTTGATTTTCGGGCCGTGCCATGGAGGGTCAGAGTGGTATTCCCTCAGGGTCTTTTTTTAACAGTAGACAGCATCAGAAGGAAATTAAGGGAACTACGGAAAGCTCCAAAAGGGAAATGTAGCAACATTTCCACAGGACCTGTTTCTATCCCACATTTCTAGCAACAGGGTTATGCACTGAAATATGAGAGTTTATTTTCTTACAGAAAAGAATGTATACTGGCCAGCGTAGCAGTTGATGGTGGTGTTATCCATATAAATATCTAAACCTCCTTTGAATCCTGCTGGGCTCTTAGCTTCAGTGGTGTCTTGAAGGAATATGATAAAACATGCTTCTGGACATGAACTTTCTCTTCCCTTGGGAATGAGGTACTCATTATTATGAGAAGGTATTCACCATGGTCTTCTGGCTCTGACAGACCTGATCAAATACCTTCCTACCAGAAGTAGCCAGCCTCTTATTCCCTGGGATTGGAAAAATATGCTTCTCCCTCTCCACTCTATTAATAGTGTTTAGATACTAATGGATTGGTCTTGCAAAATTGAATTCATACCTGCTGACAGCTACCAGCTCAGGCTTGATTCAGTCAGCCATATAGATCATTTATGGACCATGGACAGATTCAGGGCAACACTTCTGCAAAAATAAGTAAGAAAGTATGGTATGAACTCTGTATAAATCCACATCAGGCTTATAACAGGTGGGTTAAAGTAAAAGTAATTTAGAAAAAAGATGGGTGTGCATTGCAGGAATATGCAGATTAATGAAGTAATAAGGAGAGAGGGCCAGATCCTCAGGGCATTGTAAATCACCATCACTTAGCTGAAGTAACTGAAGCTGTGCTGATTTACAACACCTACAGAATTGATCCAGTGGCAAATCCTTAGTGATAATGTTGGTGTTTTCTCCTGGTAACTGAGCTGCAAGCATCAGGGATGACAGTTGGTTCGTGGGGCAAGTTTAAAATTGAATATAGAGAAAAGACAACATGCATATTTACAGCATGTGGGGAACTTAAGGCTGGAGAAGACCTTCTGGAGTTTCTGTGTTCAGTTCCTTTTTACTGCTGCAAGCAATGACATCTTATCATCCCATTCAATTTTTTTCTTAGAAAGGAAGTGGTTAGTCAAGGGAGAATGGTATTTTAAGCACAGCTTTACTCTGAAAAACAGACTGAATGGAACTTTTATCACATGCTGCCCTCTGGTTTCTTTTATGATCACTTCTGCATCTTTCATTTGAAGAAAGAAAATTGCATATTAAAAGTGGGGTTTTTTTTTTTGTTTGTTTGGGGTTTTTTTTTTATTCTTTGCTGTTGTGGTTTTGTGGGGGTTTTTTGGTTGGGTTTTGTTGTTTTTTTCTCCTCCTCCCCAATGCTATTGTTAACCCTGTAAAGCTGGGGAACTTGTGGAAGAACTAAGTGGATGGTCTTCTAGTTCATTCATCTTTCAGGATGTTAATAACGTTCGCTTTTCAGAGCAAATTTTTGTAAAGGCTGCGGGACCTATATATACTGCTTATGTAGCTAGAACTGGTAGCATCGAGGAACAGGATATGGATGCACTACAGCTAGTAAATTGGCTTGGTGCTGCATTGTACTGCAACATGGAGCTGCACTTAACTTACCATCTGAAGTATCTGGGAATGTCCAGCACACCCCAGTCTGCTGTGCTGTGTCTACTGAGAGAGGAATTTTGTCTGCCAAAACTTTAGTGCTGGCAGCAATATACAAAGCCAGAAGGACAACAGTTTGGCTTACAAGTAGCATGCTGAGTCTGCAAGGACCAGATAGATTGAAAGACTGTCTGTTGACTTGTAAATTCAGAAAATTTGATAGTGAATCCTGTGGCATACTGAAAATGCAAAAGTGTTCGATGCTGTTTATGAATGTAATTTACAGATTAGGATTACACTTTAGGTGAACATCAGCTTTTTATGCAGAAGTTCCACATTAACTGAAAATTTTTGGTTAGTAATGAAGTGTAACTTCAGCTCCAAAAATATTTGAAATTGTATGTTGCTGCTTTTAACTAGAGATTTTTACTTGCTTCAAACAGTTACTAGAGGAGTGCATATGTGACGATGTTGTGTGTGTGTGTGTGAGATGTGAGAGAAGGAGAGAAAGGAGGGCTGTTTTAATCTTCCAAAATGCAGTTCCTGATAACTGATAGAGATGGATAAGCATTTGGTGTTCATTCCCTAAGCTCAATCTGTTTTATTTGAATTTATCAAAGTTTCCCTATCTTCAGAGATGAATGAAAATGAACATTTTGCTGAGAAATGTTTTATGATATTTCTAGATTTTTTTTTTTTCCTCCTGGCTAGCTTTGAGAGCCTCTGGGGTCTCTTTTTCTGATGTTTATCAAATTTTGTTAAGGTACCATCAAACCTTTGCAAGGCAACATATACAGGAATTGACTGTTATGAGAGACTAATAAAAGTTATCAAGCTTCTTGTCTTTCCAGAACCCTGTGTTTTTATTTTCCTGATCAAATACAGCATATTGTGAATGAGAGCTGCTTTATTTATTCAACCAAATTGTTTTGAAACAACAACAATAACAAAAATTTTCTGTGAGGTGTTTTGCTGGAAAACTATATTTACTCCTTCTAGGAAAACATTGAGTCTCCTGCAGAGGAATAGTTGTTAGCTGTTTGAAGTTTGGAGCTAAAGTGTACTGACATTAAAACCAGAATCCCTATGGTAAACAGGTCAAAATATCTTCATATTTAACTGGTGAGTTTTGGGTGGGTTTTTTTCTGGGGGGGAGGTTTGGTTTGGTTTGGTTTGGTTTGGTTTTAATACCAGGTCATGAAGAAGTTCATAGCAGTAACTGGTGAATCAAGAGTTTGAGACAGGACACTGTCACATGCAGGTATAACATAAATTCAGACAATATTTTAAGTATCTGTAGTAGTGCACATGTTCACTGGCTCCATACTCCTGAGGAGGGTACACCAGAGCAGATAAACTCATCTAAGTATTTAGGAAAGAGGCAGTGTGAAGGAGCTTCAGAGGGATATGGGCTATTTTTATAAAGCCCTACTTCCATTATCAGGTAGTTGCATTCATTAGTAGAAAAAAAATTCGTTGGGGAATGAATTGCATAGTTTCTTAAAGAGCTCACACATATAGAATCATAGAATTGTTTAGGTTGGAAGACCTTTAAGATCATCCAGTCCAACCATCAACCCAACACCACCATGCCTACTAAACTGTGTCCCGAATTGCCACGTCTACACAAAAATACAATATATGAAAATACAATTTGGATAATGAAATCTAAATTTTGGAATAAGTTTGCTAGTTATAGTGTTTAACTAATGGAAAATGCTATATGATAAATCAGCAGCAACAGCAACACCCAACAGTTATTTTAGGATATCACCCAATAAAGGGCATGTTTTTGACTTGTACTATACAATTAAAGTGGTTAATTGAACTGAATTGACTACACCCAGGAAAGTGAGATTAAATTGGTAAACTTGACTATTACATAGATATTTTAATATAGTTGTTATTATAGACTGAAACTCCCTTTTCTTAATACGTTGCAGTAATGTGAAGTTGTCCTGGTCTGCAGCGTGATGTACAAACTGTCTTCAATTCCCCTGGCTAGTACCCAGCACTGAGAGTCTGTGTGTGGATGTATTTCTGTCTGTGGTTTATACTGTACAAGACAACAGCTGAAATGGGTCTGCTGTACTTTGTGTATGGTACAGAGTTTTCATACCGTAGATACCAACAATTCATTTGGAACAGCACAATTCGCATATGTATGGAAAGTCTTAGACGCTTGGTCCAATTGCTTTGTGATTATGTGATTATCTTGATTAAAAAAATATTTAATTAGGCAGCACAAAACTGGTGCTACAAATGCACTTAAGGACGTCTGAGAAAAACAGGCAAACAAGTCAAAACTCCCAAAGAATTAAATTAGGCTAACAAAAAAAAAAAAAAAAATTTCATTGACTCCACAACTTAATAGAATGTAATCTTGTAGATCCATGAATTTAATATCATATTTAGTGGGAGATTTAGAACAAGTTATATGATGGAGTCACTATAGGATGTATATCATATATCACTATAGGTGATGTAAAAAGCACTGTAAAGAAAAATAAAAATCTGGAAGAGTCCTTACACAGACTAAGTTTCCATTTAAAGGTCCTTAGAATATTTCTATTTTGTTTATTTGTTGCAATTCATCATAGTATGTTCCTTTAAAAAGACAGCAACTGGCTACTTGAGAAAAAGACTTGTTTTGCATTGATCTGGCCTCTGCACTTTGGCTCAGGTGAGTATCTGTGAAGAGAAAGTGTTTACCCCTTTGCTGGGAGCAGCTGGACATTGTGTAGGAGGAGAGAGGGAAGAGGAAAGTGAAGACAAACGATGGGACTTGTCACGCAGTAGAGAGCTGGAGTTTGCTGGGCAGAGCAGGGAACAGAGGTGCAGTCAAGCTGTAGCAGGGATGGAGGGAAAGGTTGCTCTGGGTTTTTTTCTGTTTGTCTTCTTCCCTAAGGGACAGTCACTTCTACGGAGTTTTTTGCAATATGGCAAGCTACTGAAAGATAGCTGATCGGAGAGGAAAGCATGAGGAAAAGACACAGCAGGCAGGAGAGAGATTTGTTTAACATGTTTTCTTATTTCTGTTAAAATCTGAGCTTTTTCCATGTTAATGTATCTGGTTTTCCATCTTATTTTCTAATATAGCTTGCTCTAGAGAAAAAAAAAAAAAAGGGAAAAAGAGAGAAAAGCCTTTTTCTGCATTGCTCATAGAGCTCACCTGAAGGAAAAGGAGCAGCCAAGCTTACTTCCACGCTGTTGCTGAGTGAAGTCTAGTCATAGTAAAAAAAAAAAAAAAAGAAAATAACTTGTTAGAGATGCTATGCAAAAAATTCCAGATGGCGAAGCCTTAGGAACTTTTAGCCTGATTACAAGCAGTATGGATAACTGACTCTGATAGTTAGTTACCAAGACACCAGCCATCCCATCTGGTGACTTTCTTTCTTCCTTACCATCAAATGGGTTTGTTGTAGGCATAGGTGGAGAATGGGGCCAGACTTACTGCCAGTGCCAGTGTTTTGGAGGATTGCATATTTCCCCCAGGGAACTGACCACTGAAGGATTTTTTTCTTTCATAAATAGATTTGCACCTGACACTTCGGGATGGTGGGTTGGGATGGTGTCAGGGTATTAGCTAGGCATTTATCCTCAAAAATCCAAACCCTGTGTTAGCCAGTTTGGTGCTAGGTACGGTGCATGAGTTAATCAGGAGCAACCAGCCATGTCTGACAACAACAATAACAAGCATGATAACTTGGAAGGTGTTTTCAGCATGTGGCATTCAGGTTTTTTGACAGCATGCATGCAACAGTTTTAACGGAACTTATAATGTCATGCACTTTGGGAACAGTGACTGTATAGTCACTCAATAAGGGAATATTTAGAGTAATGACAGCTACAGGTGAGTTACTGGGTCCAAAAGTACTTCTAAAGAAACCTTAACATATTGCAGTGTACGGGTAGATGAATATTCTAAGAATAGGACTGTAGAGTCAGCATGCATGTGGATGTCTGTCTTTCTCCCTTTCCATAAATGCTGGATTTAGGGAAATTTTCTCAGAGTTATTCTCTCGCTGGAACTGACCTTTTTAAGGTTGAAACAGAACAGAAAATACCAAATTCTTTCTGCCTCCCTGTGCACTCCAGTGAGTTCATAAGGGCAGGCTACTCTTTGAGAGGTATTTGAAGTAGCAGGTTTATTTACTTTATGAATTTACATGATTTCTAAAGCACTAAGTTAAGAGTGGATTTTATGTATTTTATTGCAAAAGTAATTATATCTTCATTTAGATATAGACTGGCAATTAATAGGAATAAAAATGCAGGGTGATTTTGTATAATTTGCAGCTAGACAATTCAGGAGTTGGGTAGGCGATAATAACATGTTCTCCAGTTTTTGTGCATAGTGTATTAAGTCCAGAATGGGTTTGTGGCTTAAAGCCTTTTCCAGCCATCTACGAACAGCAATTTTCATTTGCTATGATTAGGACTGAGTTTGATATGAGGTCAGCAGCTGATTCACTAAGTTGCTTGACCTCCTTTCAGCGTCTTATTTCGATACTGAATCCCATCCTTTTTATCTTTTGCACCATCAGCTGAGTTCACATCTCTTTGTTATGCTTCGAGGTTTTTCTACCACTTTGTGGGGTTTTTTTTGTTCAACAGTACTCCCTTTTATATATACACGTCTATAAATACATGTGTCTATTTACAAATATCAAGTTACTTCTCTTGTGACATAATACTTTGTATATTAACTGACATTTTGTCTCTGGAGGGTAAAGATAGTGCTTCCCATGGAAGAGCCAAGCTCAGGCCACACAGATGTCTCCTATGGTGTGCGTATACCTATGTTAAATTGTGTGATGCTTACAAGGGATCCAGGACCTTTCTTGCAATCTCTGTGCAGCCTCAACTCTATAACAGAATTGTGACACACCTGAAATTTATGTTTTACAGAGAATTTGTCAGATTGACTTTCTATTTGAATTCCCAACTGGATAGGTAAGACAGAACATTTTAATTTTTTTCTGGAATTTATATTTTCAAAATATTTTTGGAAGATTAGAATGAAATGTTTATAAGGTTGACAGCATCAGGGCAATCTGGCATGACATTATTTTACGATACTTTATCAGTCAGCCTAAATTTCGTACTTTTTTGTTTTCCTGGAGGTCATAACATTTTTCACCATAGCTACATGTGAATAAGCATTTCAGGCCTTGTTCTTCCAGTTCACTTTTATTATAGTTCGTGATGCTTGGAAGTCTGACATTGTGCATATATGGATTTCATTTTTGGATATTTGAAGTCTTGGTTGTCTGGGCAGTTTTTTTCTCTGTAAAATCAGTCTTACTGAAGTCAATAGGACTACTTGTGTGAAGATAACAGTTGTGTTCTTTTTCTTTTTTATTACATATATCTATTATATTATTAATTAATATAATTTAAGTTATTGAACCTGGTAATTCTTTTGGTTAGTTCACAACAAAGGCACATTGGGCTAAATGAAAAGTTGTAAAACTTTCAAGTAGTCAATAAACCAATTAATGTATTGAAAGTATATACTATTAAGGCAGCAGTGCAGTAATACTGATCATACAGCACAGTCTTTAAGGTTTAATCTGGAAGAGGAATAAGATATTACTGTTCTTTTTTATTTCTGCTGCTAATTTAAAAAAAAATTATGTGAGAGTAGTGGAAGGGAAGAGCAAGTTTCTTCAAATTTTTCTTTTCTAATAAATCACTTTTGAATAGGTCCTAGCTTAAAAAAAAACAACAACAAATATAAACAATGAAAATAGTGTAATTTAAAAAATTGCTCCAGCTTCTTAAAACACAATTTGTTTAGGAAATTAAATGCCTATTATAATATTCTGAGTGCTATCAATGGAATTAAGTGAGGTTTTTATTTTCAGTAAATGACAAGCTGTGTAGCAGACTATGCCACACCCTGCAGTTTCTCTCCCCCTCCATTTTAAGATTAAGAGCCTCAAGTATCATTAACAATCAAGGCAGGCTTTCCTACAGGAACAGTATCATTACAAATAAGTAGCTTAACACTCTGTGCACGTTAATGCACAGAACAAATCCTAGCACCGATTTGCTAGCACTGAAACCCATTAGAACACTGGCCCCAAAAGGGGCAAATCATTGAAAATGCACTAATTATCAGTCAGGCTCTTCGGAAAGATTTTGGGTCAATGCCAGGCATTATTAAGATTTTCAGTAAGTTTAGACTGAAGTTTTCTGTTCGGTTCTCTGAAAGAAACTTGTAGGTAGAGAATTTTGTTTTATGCATGTGTAAACTGAAACCTAATGGACTTACGGAATTTTTTGTGTTAAAAAGAAAATCCGTATTTAGTGAGTTCCAGTGTACTACTGGGATAGGAAGTGCTAGTACAGTGTGCCATCTCTGCAACCTATATTCAGCTTGCACTTGGGTCTTGAACCTGGCCCAGGTTATATCACCAATGTTACTTGTCTGTCCTTTGTCAGGAAGATGAAAAGCAGTCAGCATAAAATAATAAATGAGTGAATGTTTACGTCGATGTCATGGCTGGTGCACTGCAGACTGTCTGGGGCGGGGAGCTTGTCTGTGAAAAATGGACAATGTGTGAATTTATGGCTCTATCAGGTCATTTTCATGGCTAAGGGAATGGGTATAGTGGTTATCGACCAGCAGAGAATTTATATCTAGGATTGACTATTGTTGTTCAGTACAATGGATTGTTTCTCACACATCTCATAAATAATGTGCAGCTTTTCATTCAAACTGATGAGTATACCAAAAAGTTGTACTTTCTGCTTTCCCTCTGCATGGTGTTAAAACAGTGATGACATCTTGCCACTTTCTTCTGCTGCTTTTACATCTATGAGGCTTCAGAGAGAAAAGAAGATAATCAGCTATGGAAGTGCCTACTTGTTTATTTTTTTTAAGCAGTCAGAAGCCATCTGTTACAGGATGTGTACCAACACTGTCTCTTGTCCCCGGCTGAGTCGGTGGGACTGGGTTCTCCACACTTTGGCCTCTCAGGATGAAAATGTTCCAGGAAGGTGGTAGAAACTGAAGTTTCTGCTAAGTAAGTGGGATGTTCATTGGCTTCAGTGAAACTTAACTCATTGTTACAGTGCTGGATAGCCTGGCAGGGTCTTTAAACCACATATTCCTTCAAATAAGCAGAGAAAAATCACCCTGTAGCTGTTTAGTCATGTATGGATTGATAAAAGCAACCACTCATGGTCAGGTAAGATTGTGCTGCCTAACTTAAAGAATCCATAATTTACTCTTTTGGCGAGAGGACTGTAGTCCTCCTTTCCTGTTCCTTTCAGCTGTGTTCATGACAGAAGGTGAGAGTGGGAGGAGAGAGGGGATGCTTCAAATAGTCGTGGAAATTCAGTGTAGGTTTTTCCAGCCTACATTCTTGAGTTGTGAGCAGCTTCCGCACAGGTAGTGGCAGAAAATGTTGACTGCAAAACTTGGGGCTTTCAGGGATTATCAGGGAAATCAGATGTCAGTGTTAAGTATCTGGAGCTTCTTCTGGTGTGACTGTCCCCGTGTCCTCTTCAGAGCCAAGGTAGTATGCACTCCTTTTCTCTGCTAACCGGGTCAGCTCCCAGGTCTGCCTGTCCACTTAGTGCTTGTCTAGCAACTGCGTACTGTGGCGGGCCACCTCTGTGGTGATTCTGCAGCTTAAGTAGACATTCCCAATTAGCTTGACGTGAGCCAGCTTTGCTTTTGCCAGCAATGTAGCCACAGGCAGTACGTGGGAGCTATTTGCTGAAGTGCTTACTCAGCATCTGCTAGATGGGGCAGTCCTTAATGGACTGATATAATGGATACACTATTATGTAAAAATGTGAGCAGTAGCAACTGTGGTATAGTTTACACCAGGGTGGTAATATGTCTCCTGGGGATTTGCACCTCAAAACGCACTGAGCACTGTGCAGGGTTTGCGGGGGCGGGGGGGGGTTGGGGCTTTGTTACGTTTTGTTTTTCCATTCAGCTTCATTCTCCCTCAGAATAAAGACATACCCATTCTTAAGATGTAAAGCTGTATCCTATTGTGTTCCTCTCAGGAACCTCTACAGTTCCTCTACTGATTTCTAATGCTTTACCTGTGCTATTGTACCAATGAAAAGTACTGCATGGATTTATGTTAGAAGACATTCTTCTTCACAGTAAATTTGATTTAAAAAGGCCTGAAGTGGATAAGCAAATAGTTTTTTTTTCCCAGTGCTTTATTTTAATTTAATTTAGTAGTCTTCAGGTGTGTTTTAACTGCTGTATTAATGGAATTTTTTTTCTACATCTTTGTGAAGGCAGTTTGTTGTTGCAGTTGCAGTAGATCACCAATCAACATTAAAATGTTTTGCCTGGGTTTTGAACTCTTAATTTTGGTGTTAAAGAATATTTGAATTTGCTTTGGTTCGAATTATCACTTCTTGCTGTTTGAGGAAAATACAGTTAAAGGCTGAAGGAAGATCTTTTTTGCTTAATAAAGGGAGAACAGTGTGTTCGATAAGTGTGTCTTTATTCTCAGAGTCTCAGAAGTTAATTCATTAAAAGGGAAACTAAACTAGTGATTCAGTGATAAAGCAGCATCCTTCCATGTGGAAGATTTAAGTTCAAATTTACAGATTTTTCTTCATGTTTTGGAGTAGCTGTTATTAAGCAGACATTCTATAATTTCTTAACCGTTTTCCCCTTGTCATACACTGACTTCCTGTAACCAAAAATGGGTACAGAACCTCAATTCAAAGGATGAAACCTATCCAGGAGTTCCTGCACCAAGCATCTGCTGTTCTATGACAAGGGATCATGCTAATAGAAATGTTGCAGAAGTGCAGGATGAACTATTTTGAATGCAGGTCCAATGTTAGCTGTGTGAGACATTTTTATGTGTGGATTTGGGGTTTGTTTTTATTGTATTTTTCACTTGAAAAGAGAACTTAACTGTAGCTGAACCATAATACTTTACCAGGCTTTGCTTGCCATAACCTGCTAGACATGATTCCCTCAGGAACAGCAAACTGCCCTCAGATGCTTCTGAACAGCCAAGATTTCTTTTCCCTGACTTATGGATTTGATCCCAGTCGACAGGGATCCCAGAGTGCAACTGATACTCTCGCCCTTGATCCATCTGGAAGCAAATCCTGCTGCTTGTATTGGGTTTGCGTGGCAAGGGTTTGGTAGTGGCAGGGCTACAGGGGTGGCTTCTGTGAGAAGCTGCTAGAAGCTTCCCCTGTGTCTGATAGAGCCAATGCCAGATGGCTCCAGGACAGACCCGCCGCTGGCCAAGGCCAAGCCAATCAACGACAGTGGTAGAACCTCTGTGATAGCATATTTCAGAAGGGGAAAAAAACCCCAAACCCCACAGGGACACACACTGCAGCTGGAGTGAGGAGTGAGAATACGTGAGAGGAATGACTCTGCAGACACCAAGGTCAGTGAAGAAGGAGGGGGAGGAGGTACTCCAGGCACCGGAGCAGAGATTCCCCTGCAGCCTGTGATGAAGACCATGGTGAGGCAGGCTGTGCCCCTGCAGCCCATGGAGGTCCATGGTGGAGCAGATATCCACCTGCAGCCCATGGAAGACCCCACGCCAGAGCAGGTGGATGCACCCAAAGGAGGCTGTGACCCTGTGGGAAGCCCACGCTGGAGCAGGCTCCTGGCAGGACCTGTGGCCCCGTGGAGAGAGAGGAGCCCACGCTGGAGCAGGTTTGCTGGCAGGACTTGTGAGTCCATGGGGGACCCATGCTGGAGCAGTCTGCTCCTGAAGGACTGCACCCCGTGGAAGGGACCCACGCTGGAGCAGTTCATGAAGAACTGTAGCCCGTGGGAAGGACCCATGTTGGAGAAGTTTGTGGAGGACTGTCTGCCATGGGAGGGACCCGACGCTGGAGCAGGGGAAGAGTGTGAGGAGTCCTCTCCTGAGGAGGAAGGAGCAGCAGAGACAACGTGTGATGAACTGACTGCAACCCCCATTCCCCATCCCCCTGTGCTGCTCGGGGGGAGGAAGTAGAGAAAATTGGGAGTGAAGTTGAGCCCGGGAAGAAGGGAGGGGTGGGGGGAAGGTGTTTTAAGATTTAGTTTTTATTTCTCATTATCCTACTCTGATTTGACTGGTAATAAATTAAACTGATTTTCTCCAAGTTGAGTCTTTTTTGTCTGTGACGGTAATTGCTGAGTGATCTCCCAGTCCTTATCTCGACCCACGAGCTTTTTCATTCTTTTTTCTCTCCCGTGTCCAGTTGAGAAGGGGAGTGACAGAGCAGCTTTGGTGGGCACTTGGCATCCAGCCAGGGTGAACCCACCACACCGCTATGCAGCTGGTGGGCTTAAGTCAATGTATACACATAGAAAGGTTCAAATAGAAGTCACCACTGACCTTGTTTGCTCATTTTAGCTTGATCTTTTGTTAGCCATTATGAAACTGAGATGAAATGCGCGGTAGTGCTGAAAACAAAAGGCCTGTCATGGACAACCAAGGGGATGTGTGTCCAGTGGTGAGGATCAGCAGAAGAGTTAAATATGCCTCAAGCTCCCGTATATTTGAGTGACAAAGAGGCCTTACCATCCTTTATGAGTCTCATCCTTTATGAACTGGTATACTTTTGCCCAGTATAGTACTTCCTTGCTGTATCACCAACGCCAGCGTAAGTTTTGTGTTTAATCCCCCGGATTCTATCCGTGTGTCTAAAATGCATCCTATAAGCTCTGTGAGAGCTTACATCCAGTATTTCGAATAAGCAAGCAGGATTTCCTGAATAGCACTTCATTTGTAAGAATGTCCATGCATGTTTCTGTGGTCAAAATTGTGTTGATAGCATACAAATTTCTGAAGAGAAGAAAGATTAAGTGTTCAGGATTTATAAAGAAAAATGATTCTTCTTTCTCATGATATTTACTTGTGGGTTGTTTATTTGTTTTGTTTGTTTCCCAATAGAACAGGTTGTGTATTTAGAGAAGGCTGTAAATATGCATATTTTTAATGGTGTAATAGATCTGACGTTGTGCAACTCAAAAATGATACGCTGATAAAACACTGGGCTGAGATCTGGTGTTCAGCCTCTAACTTCTTTAAAGATTTTGAATAACCGTTGGTAACTCACTTATCTCTGTAATTAATTTCACATCTGCAAAGTAAAAGACATTCTTACTCTTTCTCTTCCTTATATATTTCAGTATTAAGATTTATGAGAGAAAGATTTTTTTTTTTTAAGCATGTTTCTATTGAACAAATTGAACCAGCTGTATCTTATCTGGGTTTTTCAGATAATCCTCTAATTTAGTCAAATGAGAATATTAAAAATAAGAATTAGTCCTTTTTTACTGTTGTGAAACAGAAAGGAGAAATATAGTCTTTTTAAGTATAATACAAATAGGAATAATTATTATGGTTTTGTTTTTTTTTTAAATAGAGAGCTTTATTCTTGCATCAGAATGAGGACAAATCTTACTTTCTTTTTTTACTTACTATCTTTTTCCAAAGTTAAAAACACTTTTCTGTTTGTATCCTATTGATCCGTTTGGGTTTTACACATAAAAGGATAGTGCTTGCTAAGATTAATGTGTATTTGCATTATATAGAACAACATATACATTTTTAATGCTTTGCATTCAAATTCTAGCTTAGACAATTTTTATAGCTCTCCTTACTATGAAACTCATGTGCCATTTCATCCAGTGAGTGATTCAATCTCTAAAGGCTGGTGAAGAAAATAAACATCTAACAGCACAATCAACAACAATGTTATACCTTTCAGAGGAGCAGTATTGTCCTTAAATCTCAAGTTTGTCTTCACAGGACTTGATATAAAATAGTGCATTGTATTTCAGTCTCAGTGCATGTTGTTACTAAAGTGAGTATTCAGGGAACTTAGTAATGAGGAAGAGAAAAGCAAAGTTCTGGTATGTTGTCCCAAAACCTAGCAAGTAAGTCCCTAAATAATCAAATATTGGGGTAAGTTCTGGAAATAACTAATGATCTCTAAAATGAAGGTTCTGCCACAGCTATGTAACGTGGACACTTGCAGGGTTTGACAGTATGTGGGAAGGCATTTTTAAAATTGCAGTTTTGTAGCAAGACACCTACCTTTTACCATAAAAATGTATTTTCTTTACCTATTTATGTACAAAAACCACTTCAGCTTCCAGCATAGCCTGCAAATAAACATTTTATTTCCAACGTACATTTACTTTTGCCTTTGAATATGCAGTGTGTCTGAACACAAGTGCTGTCAGTGACTTTAACCATTGGAAGTACCCAAAAGCGGGATTTAGATTATTATATAATTTCTGGATATTAGTCTGAGAACCAAGTAAAAATGCCAGAACTAAACTTTCTAAGATCTTTCATCCTATTTGACAATAGTGTATATATATCCTTCAATTTCTAAATCTTGATGCATGAAAAACTGGCGTTTGATAATCTTGTATGCCAAGCACCTATTCTGTATGCTCAGTGATCAACATTATTACTGCTGTGTCTGCAATAATGATTATTAATGCTACAATTATTTTGAAATAAACATTATAGAATCAAATAGTTCAATTGGAAGGGACCCACAACAATCATCTATTACAAATGCCTGTTGGACTTAGCTCGCTGATATAACTCAGGCTGATGCTGAGAGAACTGGATAAATACGTAAAATAGGTAAAATCTTTATTACAAAGTAAATATTCATAAAATGATAGAGATCATACATATACAGATAGTATTTGCAAGTGTTAAATTTCATACTAAGTCAAAATTCAGGACATCTCCAGTAGCTACCTGTTGGCAAGGCCAAATTGCACAAACAACTTCAAGCTAATTGGAAAAGGGGAACAAATCTGACAGCAAACTGTTTACCTTGCACAGAGCACTTAGTTACTCAGCTAAAGGCAGTGAAATACTTTTTGGTGCATGCTGATATAACGATTCCCTAAAGTTAGACAGGGGTTTGAAACCTAGAGCTAGATTTGTCATTTTGAATTTTTGGTGAGTTTTAATTGCATAAATGCCAGCTTCTCAAAATTCCTATTTGCTATAGAAGATCAATCCTCATCTTGTATTAGAGTAACTATTTCGATTTTCATGCGTGTTGCAGCCTTCCAAATCATTGGTGCAGTGAAAGCAACTTTCGTCTTCTCTCTCCTCTCTCTCCCTCTTTTAAAAAATATTTTTTTTTTGTCTTTGTTACCATGCACATGTTGAGAGTTGCTGCTTTCACCTACAGGAATTTCTGTGATTCTTGGTGCTGCAATACACAGCCAGCCAGCTTAATTTAAAAGACCAGAGGAGGTGTTTTGGAAGGTTTTCTACTTAAATTGATTAAGGGGTATTCAGACAATTCCTTCTGCTCGCACTTCTGTGGAACGCTGACATCTTAAACCATTGAAGCTGTTACTAAAGTGCTTGTGACTATACCTTTGCAATGCAAAAAGCTTAAAATATAAGAAAACAAATAATCACGTGAGTCTTTTTTAAGGTATTGTTGCAATTTGTAAAGATTATTTTAATTTCCCTTTTACTGATTTTATATTACTTTATTGGATAAGTTTTTGCTTGTAACTGATTTTAGGGTCTACTTCAGTGGTATATATTTTTAATGTAAAAAAAGAATCACTAAAATTTCAAATTTGGAAAATCTACATTTCATATGATGATATTTGAATAGTTGCTACTAAAATATGGGGTTTGGTTTTTTTCTTTTGTCTTCTGGAAAAGACAGAAAAGAAAGGCTAGCTTTGGAGTCAGCTAAATCTTATTGTGAACGTTTTTTTTATGGTGAGTAAAAATAGAAGGAGTATCTTAGTAATTTTTCTTGTTCTGTTTGGGCAAACATTTTGGAATGGAATAAGAGATTTAAGGAGCTGCTTAGAAAACAAGTATCAATGTAGTCAACAGATTTTACAGCAAACTGTTTGCTTGTAGAGCCTTTCACGACCATACGCCAAGACAGTACGGATAGTCAGCATCTAGCCTGACTAGCAGCTTGCCTGGAGTAAATCATCTGAGTCTTTTTTCAACCATTTTTCTTAGCGATGTTTATGGAATTTTTTGTTGTGCAGGTAGAGACATAGCATGTCTTCGTTGCTTTAAGGGAAGCTGAAGGCAGTTATGTTGAATTAGATTTGGGAAAAACAATTGTATATGAGTCCAGTATCACCTACAGCCAAAGTCAGAGTCCTTTTAACTTTCAAGTTCTCTCTTTTATAGTAACTGCTATGTATTTAAGCACTGTCTTTTATCTCTGGCAATGTTTGAGATAGCATAACATTGTATCAAAAGCAAGTGGGGAAATTTTGGAATGTGCCTCCAAGTTCTGGTCCGACAAGTGCATAAGTGAGTATCTGTCCACAGTACGGACAACTGGAGAACGGAGTTGTGGGCATGGAGGAGAGATGGGTTGGTGTATACTGAGAAGCTATACAAGCGTAGAAGTTATAGTCCCTGGTCCCTAGCCAAGATGAGAAGTGACATTGCTTTATAACTGTACAGTTGCACTTTTTGTTTTGTGTTACTTTTCAATCTGTTTTGAGAATTAACTCGACAAATATTTCAGTGATGTGATTTTTTTCCAGCATCAGTGATCTCCCACACATGGCCAACCTTAAAATAGCTATTATGTTGGTTTGATGGACAGGAACATGATAGGAAAACTTAGGTTAGCTTGGAATTTGCAATTAAATAGTACGAGAGCTAACTTTAAGGCCAGTGACATTAACCCGATGCTGTATTAGGAGTGACTTCAAAGAATATGTGACATCTTATTTCAAATCATTTCCTCAGTGTTCAAGAAGATCATCTTCTCTGTGTTTGCATATGTTGAGTAAAATTTGAGTCCCCAGAGAGTTTGTCATTATTCATTCTCATGGAAACTATTGAAACTGCTGTTCCTCTTCAAATTGGGCACAATCTCTTGCACAATTTAGTAGTGCTCTGTTTTCATTGCTATGTTTTTGTTTACTGATACACTTTTATTCATGTTCTTCAGCTACACTATAAATGATGGATTTCAGAAAGTTTTTGAAAAATGAAAACTTAAAACTGTTCTTTGGAGGATTAAGTAATGGTTCTGTCCCTGAGTCCTCTCTACCATGCATAGTCTGAGATTTATTTTTGAAATGCAGCACTTGAAAGTGTTGCTGTGGGGCTTATACCATGCTGCCTGTTCCTCCTCCCTCCGTGGGAAGTCCTGGTTAGGCCTCGGGCATCTCTCACACATGCACCAAATTATCATTCAGAACAAGAACACAATGAGTTGCTATTGCTCAGAGTGCTAACTTACATTTTAGCATCCTTCAGTTGGAGGTGCTTTAATTCCCACTAACTTGGTGGGCATTTTTGGTAGAATCATAGAAATTAGCATTCGTAAAAGCCTACCGGTTTGTGTAGCATTAGCCTCTGCTATAACAGGAATTTTCTGGACAGATTTGAAATAGTGAGAACTCAAAATCATGCAGCTTTTGCCTTTCACCTCACTAGACCATGGCTTTTTGTGTGGGAAATCTGGGTCATTTTTTTTTAACCTGTTTCTTTGCTTTTGTCGATTCTTATGTTTAGCCTTCAGACAGCTGTTGTTAGGTAACTGAACTTTTTCTTGGGGTTTTAAGCCCTTATTTAGAGGTTGATATTGCAAAGCAACATATTAACAAGAGCTGAAAACATTATTAAATATCGGAACTCTTAGAACAGTCGTGAGATACAATTTTCCTGACTTCAGGGGAACTTATGCATGTGTATGTTAGTACATAAAAAAGTTTTATTTAAAACAAATTTGTGCTTTCACAATATATTAAGTAATATGTAAAGCTATCAGCTGTTAGTGGGTATTTTAAAGTTGTCATATATTTTGAATTTTCTAGTGCTGATGAAATGAGATAATTGATGAGGCAATTTGTGGTACAGCATAAATATGTAGCATTCATCAGATAAAAATAGTTGCTGAGGAATTATACCATATTTAGTAGCATTAACTTTTTTGCCCTTTATATAATGGCATAAAAATGCTTCTGGAATGAAAATGAGTCTTTCCTTGAAATATATCCTCCATTAATATCGCCTGTAATTTCTATTATGTATCACCAATTATATCTTGGCACTTTGCCTATCATAGTGGATATGCTGTTACAGTTGCAAAACCATTTCATCTAGAAGACCTGATGGCCTGGAACAGTGCATTACGTTTACAGCAGAGAGAGAGAATTTAGGGAGAAATGAAATTTTCCAGAAACTCTTGCTAATGGAGGTTGGATGCCTACCAGAAATGATGTTAAGAAGATCTGAGGTACGAGAGAGACAGCGAGAGAGACCTTCTGCTCAGTTGCCATTCAAGCTGTAACCTGCTATGACAGTTGTCAACATTGCCCTTTCTGATTTCTCCCAGTTGTATTCCATTTATTATAAGCACTTCAAAGAGATGCCTGCTGGGGAATCCAGAGGAGAGTCACTGCAGGAGTCTGGCTAACAGATTTAGTCAAAAGTATCCTTGCCCCCTGCTATGAGCAATAATTTAATGAGCACTTCATGACAATAATATCAAAATAGGCATGCCCCTTGCTTTCAGTGGAGGGAACAGGTGAGAAGAGCGGGCTTCCAAAATGCATCCTGTGTTTTTGCAGCTGGGATCTGGGCTCCTATCTTTTCGCCTTCTTACCGTGAGCAGAGAGCAGAAGTAAGTTAAAAGCTTGACCTGTTATACAGGATGCATAATGTTTGAAAGCAGACAAATGCTGTAAGGTTTTCTTACTAGCTCCCCAAAGATCTGGGTTTTTTTCCTCTTTGAAAATGAGAGAGATGTGAGAAAGACTGTATCTAAGCAGTTTTGTGTAATTTTGAAGGGAAGATGCACATTACTAAAGCAGTAAGCAAAGGGGAATGTACAAATCTCAAAACTGTTTTGTGGAATGTCAGGTAAAAATGAGTGGAGGAAACCAATACAAAGCCTGCAGAGTGTGGGAGAGACCTTTATTTAAAGTTACTAGTTCTACTTATGGGATAGTTGAGTGGCTTACTCCTGGTTTAGAAAGAGGATCCTTGTGCCCTCTACCAGTACAACCTCTTGCAACTCTATTTTGCCAGAGTGGAAAAAAATACATAGCCAAAGAGTCATGAAACATTCTTTAGAAAAAAACAATTTCCTGTCTGAGAGCAGCTGAGCATGACTGTCTGTGGTACTTGTTTGGGGGAGCAAGGTTGGCCCTTCATTTAAAAAGACACTTTTGAAAAGTACATTTTAACCTCAGTTGAAGCAGTGGTGCTTCATGATGCAGTAATTTTCCAGATATTGTGCAGTAGTTGTTCAATGGTATGTCCTCCAAACTCAGGTAAAACAACTAAACGACTACTGAAACAAATGCACAAAATGCACATGTGCACAGCAGAATCATCCACTGGAGTACCAAGGAAATAGCATTACCTGGTGAAGGGTTATGTAGTTTTGCAAAGAGAAGGTATTTGCATGAAGAACTCTTTATTTACACATCTAATTCTAGTTATCTGTTAAAATATAGACACATGTTAATACCTGGCACACGTTTCACAGGCACAGACTTGATTATTTAACTTTTGAGCCACAAAATTATCCTCATATTAATGTCCTATATATTCGTTATAGATCAGTGCCTGTCTTTTAGATTATTCACTAGAGTTTACAAAATCTGTTGTTCTATGATCCTAATTTAGTTTCTTTTCAAAGAGAAGCTGTAGGAAGCCATCACCAGTACACTAATATGGGGCAAGCTGTTACTAATATCAAATCAGAACTCATTAAACCACAATGTTGGAGATACCAGTCCATTATTAAAGTCAGGTTATGCCAGTGCATTTCTGTCAATGAAGAAGGTGAATAGTTCACTCAGGATTACTAGTGTAGTTGCTCATAATTAGCCTACAGAATGTTGAATGTCAGTTCGTTACATCTTTAGACTATTTATGCCCCGGGGGCTTGAAAATTCCGTTTCATATAATGGACCTTCCCATTATATCCTGCCTTGTTTGTTTTCTGTTTTTTTGTTTTTTGTTTTTTTTCTTTTTCTTCCAGTGCAGAAGGAAATCTCTTCTTTAGTTACTTACCAAAAGGCCTCTTTTTATGCAAAACAGCATTATTGAAATGAACTTGATCAATCTCATTTTCTCACTTTTTCTGGGTCCTGCTATGACTTTTCATCTTCACAGAGAACAGACAGCTTGCTCTGTAGCTTGTAGGAGTGTGGATATCACTGAGGTCTAGATAACATTAATGTGACTGGGAGTTAATTTGCTTGTCTACGTGCTCTGCATTGTGGGGTGCATCTTTAGGTTTAACAGTTGCGCTGGAAAAGCAGTCTGCCTTCGGAGCTGGGTAGTATGAATAAGAGGAGATAAGAGGATTCACAGCCAGAGTAATTTCTAACTGATGCTGTTAAACCTTGATTTAGGATATTTCTGCACAGCTTGGCCCATGCTCACAAAATGAAACTGGTGGACTGTGCTGAGATCATAGGCAGTGATTAAACATTTATAGTTAACCGTAGTATACTATGGTATTGCTGCTGCCCAGAGGCAAAGCATTGTAATGCAGATTCAGTATAGCTGCTGCAAGAACTCTAAAACAAAAGGGGACATGGAGTCTTTTCTGCAGTACTGACTCCTAGCTGTTCTCAAAACTACGTGCATTTCTCTTCTATTCTTCTGTATTTTGGTAGGGGGTCAGGGGGAAAAGTGCGTGCTTCAAAAACTGCAGCTTCCATTTTTTGTCCATCCTTCGCATCTGTCCTCTGCTTGAAGTTTACTCTTGTGTACGTTAGGTTACTCTGCTTTTGTAAACTGGTTTACGCAATTAAATGCTGTAACCCTAGTGCAAATATGTAGCTGTGCTGGTGGTCATGGCTCAGTTGCAAGACAGATAGATTAATTACAATGTCTGCTTGTAGAGGGCCACCATTTGTTAAATGGGTGTAGACATTTTGATTTTAAATGCATGTCTGTCATATCTGTGATCCCTTGTATATATGACAATCATGTTTAAAACAGCAGGGGTCTTGTTTGGTTTTAGGTGATTATAAGAAATGATTTCTTGACTGCGAGCAGAAGCTGATATTATTCAAGAGTTCTGTGTTTTGCTTTGTTTGTATTTATTTGCATACCGGAGACTACTCTCTGCATAATAAGACCACTTTTAGTTTAAGTTCTTGTATGCCTGATTGCACATGCATTGCAATGTGGTAGGTTTTTTATGCTATGCTGAGATCCAGTTCAGCTTTCTGTCTCGCAAAGTGTTGACTTGTAAATGTTCACTGTATCTGAAGAAAATAGTAGGGTCATAGCAACATGCTTTTGATGCTAAGTGTCATAATTGTTATGCTGTGAATTTCCTGATACTGGCAGGTTGGTGGAAGAAGGGGAGAGAGAGGGACTTAAAGGACATAGATAATCATGTCTTTGTTGGGCACACGTAGCAGTTCAGATAAACAAGTGCTAGTTTACTGCAACAAATGGCATTGAGGAAAGAAAAATGGTTGTCTGCTAAATTCCCTTAGAGGAGCAGATTCTAAGATGAGTTTCTGTGGGACATACAGAAAATACTTAAACCTGGTTTAGTCTGCATTTACTGCTACTACATTGGAATTACACTTTTAAAATCACTTGTAAGCATGTATGCGATGTTCTTAGACAGGAATTTTACGATGAAATTATATGACCTGTGATAGGATTAGCTACTGCCACACTTGGCCCTAATAATTAGTGTGAGTTAAAAAGAAGTACCTGCTGGGAAGGCACCTACTGGAGGGGTAATTATGCATTGGTAAATTCTTAATTCACATGCAGATGAATATAAGCATGTCTGAAAACTGAGACTGACCTTTTCTCTGAAAAGGATTGGGTTTTTCAGCTGGTTTCTTTGAGGAGAACATGGTCCGATTGGCCTCTGTATCAGATAAATGGCACCATCTCATAAAAGAAGTGCTGCTGCTGTCCTTACCAGTATTTGTATATTCTATGGAATTTAGCTGCCCTAAGAATTCCTTGAGTAGCACCATGTTTCACAAGCACTTGACTCACGTTAGCATTTGAAAAAGGGAAGTAGTACGCAGTTGTTTGCCAAAAAAAAGCAATTAAAGTCAACATATTGTTTTAATGCAGCGTTTTGAAAACAGGGATGACCTTTGAAAGTTGTATTGTCTTTTTGTTAGCTTATGACAGAATCTATACAAGCCTGATTTGTCACAGTGCAGCGTCATCTGTTGAGGAGAATTGTGGAACCACTTGCTGTTGCTTATCTTCCTCTTTTTCATCTTTCTTGTTTCTTTCTGCTTTTGTGTTTACTCTTTCGTTCAACATAAAGACATCTTAAGCTTTACCTGCTGGGAGGAAAAGCAAAGAAGAGGTGCAAAACCACATCTATATGAACATCAGTATGTCAGAAAAACAGACGTTTGTATCAGAGGAGGATTAATGCCTCTTTTCTAGGGCCTGGGGAAAAGGAAAAGGAGAGATGGAGCAACTGCAATACGTAGAAAATGAAATGAGGGCCTTTACTGATAATGCTATTACAAAGGGCAGGTGTGGCTTAAGGGTTAGGGTAGGGGACTGGGAATTAGGTCTCCTGGAGACATATGAGTTTCTTCAACTGACTTATCCTTGACCTTAGGTAACTTTTTTTGTGGCTCGATTTGCTTGCCTATATAGTAATATGGGTTTTTTTTTTGTTTTGTGTGGATGTGGAAGTCATTGATTGTTTGCAAAATGCTTTGAAATTCTCAGATGGAGCCAAGTGACTCTTACTGGAGGCAGCTGGCAACGTTTTTATACTTGTGTTCTGCTGAGAAATGGCAAAGGACAGGTAAAAAGTAACGCCTTTCAGACCTGACTTTCACTGCCTTGCAATGTGTGTAATTGTTTACCGTGGTGTAAAGTGAGTGTAAAAATGCTGCTGAACTAGAAGAAAACAGCATTTTATGCTCATTTTATCCAGGTACAGATCACTACACAATGATCAAGACAGTAGCAAATCAGGCTTTTGTGCTAGATATAGGATACCCATGCTGGACAGGGTATGCTGCTATGCTCACAAATTCCCCTGAGAAATCCTCTTTCTCCTTGAAGAAGACTTTTCTTGTGGGAAGTTTGTAAGCAATCAGACAACTTTTCTCTTTCTGTACAGTCTGCCTCAGTGATGGCTTGAGACCTCGTCTTGAAGGTGGAGCAGGGGAATATGGCATAACTTTTGAGCTAATTGTGCCTGAATTAGCATTGGTTGTGAATCTAATTTATTGACTCCTCCGAGGTGTCGGCTGTACCTGGTGGAGATAAGGGCTAGATTAGGGTCTGTGCACTGTCTTGCACTGAACAATAAACCCATGCTTTCCATTGCTGCAGAGCTCAAGATCATTTTTTCTAGGTGAAAACACTCTGAAAGTGGGGCCTGACAGAAGAGGCAGTGCTTTCATGCATCCCCTTCATTGCGTACCACATTGCATAATGATGTGGTATTAAACTAATTGCACTCTTGTCAGCTAGAATCCTTAAATCAGCTTGGACTCCATGTAACATGGCTGCAGACAGGCCTAGAGAGCCGGAAGGCTACAGAGTTAGCAGAGTCTAGAAAGTAAACCAGTTTTCCCAAATATTAGTCCCACATGGGTTTTTTTGGTTGGGTTTTCTTTTTTTTTGGTTGTTTTGTTGTTTGGGAGGGGACTTGGTTGTTTTTGTTTTGTTTGGCTTTTTTTTTTTCTGATTATAACATATTGTTAAATGCATCACAAATCACTATATGCAGTGATTTTTGTCTATAAACTGTGAAGAGATGGCTTCAGATATGTGGAAAATAGCCTATGACATGAAGTTTTAACTCTTCAGTAACATTATCAAAAGAATCTGTGACTTTAAAAATTAAGATGGGCTAATTATCTGCTGGAGGGTAGGATGGCCCTGCAGAGGGACCTGGACAGGCTGGATCGACGGGCTGAGGCCAACTGTATGAGGTTCAACAAGGCTAAGTGCCAGGTCCTGCACTTGGGTCACAACAACCCCATGCAACGCTACAGGCTTGGGGAAGAGTGGCTGGAAAGGTGCCTGGCCGAAAAGTACCTGGGGGTGCTGGTCGACAGCCGGCTGAACATGAGCCAGCAGTGTGCCCAGGTGGCCAAGAAGGCCAACAGCATCCTGCCTTGTATCAGGAATAGTGTGGCCAGCAGGAGCAGGGAGGTGATTGTCCCCCTGTACTTGGCACTTCTGAGGCTGCACCTGGAATCCTGTGTCCAGTTTTGGGCCCCTCACTACAAGACAGACATGGAGGTGCTGGAGCATGTCCAGAGAAGGGCAACAAAGCTGGTGAAGGGTCTGGAGCACAGGTCTTATGAGGAGTGGCTGAGGGAACTGGGGTGGTTTAGACTGTAGAAGAGGAGGCTGAGGGGAGACCTTATCGCTCTCTACAACTCCCTGAAAGGAGGTTGTAGTGAGGTGGGTGTTGGTCTCTTCTCCCACATAGTTAGTGATAGGACAAGAGGAAATGGGCTCAAGCTGCACCAGGGGAGGTTTAGATTGGATATTAGGAGAAATTTCTTCACAGAAAGGGTAGCCAAGCATTGGAACAGGCTGCCCAGAGAGGTGGTGGAGTCACCATCCCTGGAGGTGTTCAAAAAACAGGTAGACATGGCACTTTGTGACATGGTTTAGTAGGCATGGTGGTGTTGGGTTGATGATTGGACTGATGATCTTAGAGGTCCTTTCCAATCTTAATGGTTCCTTGTTTTTACTGTCATTAAAAAATAATCCATCCACCAAGGCAGGTAACATGAAATTATTACTCTATCCTTAATTGGTTTAGTGGTGGACTTGGTAGTGTAGGTTAATGGTTGGACTGGATGATCTTAAAGGTCTTTTCCAACCGAAATGACTCTATGATTCTGTGATTCTATGATGATTTTTATGATTCTATAATTCCCATTAAGTTCCTTTAGTATAAGAGGTTGTTAAAGACAAACTGTGTCTCAACGTGAAGTTGTAGTCCATTCTTCAGGGAATGCAAATTTCAAAAGCTTGCCAGGTATATTTCAACTCAATAGTCAATATTTAGAGCAGATGTCTATTCTATAATTGATTGATTTTTTTTTTTTTTTTTAATGACAAATAGTAGAACTGTGTTGGGAGAAAGACAGGTGATGGACACTGTTGATCAAAGCACTGATATTTACATACGTCTTCTCTGTAAAGGATCCTTTGAAGTTAGTCTCCTTGCTAATTCATTCACTCCTTTCCTTAGAAGGCAGCTTTGAAAGTGGCAGTGTTTAATTTGTGAGTGAACAATATTTTTTTTGGTTATGACTGGGTCTCAAACATGATGGGATCCCAGCCCTGGATGTCAGATTTCTTTGGCCGATAGCTGACTCTGGTTGACTGCTTTCTGCTGTGATTCTGTGAACCATATCAGTATCGATCAGAATAAAACTGCTTTCATGTCTGTGATCTCTGACTGTGCTGTAGAATAACTTTTATTTTAGCCAAATTTTGCTTGGGTGGTTTGCCGAAAAAGTTTTTCTGTTTTTTTGAAATCTTCCTTTTGTATGATGTCTGGCAATATAGCCTATCAGTTAGGCTATGGGCATAAATGGGCAGTCTTAGTTTTATCAAGCTCTCTTAGGTAGTGTAGTAAGAAATTCACCTTTTCCTCAGGAGTAGTCAGTGTTCAGTTGTCCATACTCTGTAAGGATGTTTGGGAAAAATCCTGTTGAAAGAAAGAGGTTGCACTTGCAGGCATGTTTTTTAGTGTCTTTGGAGAGCTACCTGTGCCAAAATGACCTGTAGCGAATGTTGGCATGGAGAGAAAGGAAAACAGGTTTGCTATAGAGCGCAAATCCCCACAGTGCAATGCTTAGAGGGGTACAATGCAATGTTTAAGATGTTTCATGGATCACCTCACTCTCTGGGATAGCAGGTTAACCAGTGAAAGTCAGAGTCAGATTTTGAGGTGATCAGTGAAGCTTTCTGCCTGTGTATGAGAGGAGAGTGTGGCTTCATATTTTCACTTACCTGTGCACTAGTATTACTACCTGGGTTGGAAATGCACGGTTCTTTAGTGGCAGACAGAGAGATGGCAAGTTTAAATAGGGATGTGAGGTTTGATTATGAAAATGTGCTCCTGAGGAAATTGAAAATTGCAATAGTGAGAAGTCCTCAGATGGCAAATGGTTGTCAGTAGCTACAGGGTTGTTTAGAAATCACCTGTGCCATGTTTAATGAATCTCTCTGAGCTCTCTGGCTGAGAAAATCAGACCTAAAAAAAGAGAATTACTCAAAATAAGAAGCAGAAGAGACAGGGCAAACCTACTCTAGTTGTTCAGATAAAGCTTTGTGACTAATTTATTTCTTTTCTTCAACAGCTGTAAAGGAACAGTTTGGGAATCTACTGGACGAATTAAGATGCATGTGTGTACACATTCAGTCTGTATTCTAATGGTGTATGGTTAGCTGTATTATATTGATATATAAGCAAATTCTTTTTCTTTGATTTCTTTTTCTTTTTAAGAAAGTCTAACACATATGACCCAAATGAGTTTTACTTGTTTATTTTAAAAAAATAAGAAATTGAAAAGATACATATTTAAAACAAGCAGCATGTCTATATAAAAATATAACCAACTTAAAAGAAGAAATGGGGTCAGTTATTTAAAGGTGAGATGATCTAGAAATACATACAGGACTTGCTCTTAAAATAGCAAAGCTAAACAAAACATTGTCCTTACTCAAGCATCGGCAATCTCTAAACAAATTGTAATTTTCTCTTGGTTCCCTATCAAAATGCATAGTTCTTTTCTAAGCAGTGTGCTATGTGGTTTACAGCTCACAGGTAATAGCAGCAACCTTGCTGTAGAGCAGAAATCTGATTTTTGCAGCCCTAAGGAAAGCAAATGGCAACTATAGACAGCAGTAAAACAAGCGAGGGTGGTCATTTTTTCCAACAAGGATGACATTTTAACATTATACTGACAAAAGTACACTTTCATATAATACTAATGCTGGAAGGTTTTTTTGGCCCATAGGTGGAAGTTGATTATAAATTAATGTCAGCCAAACTATTTCAGGTGATCATTAACATCTCCATGACAAAGTATGTATTAGTGTAACTGTACTGTATATACGCTGGATTTTTTTCAAAAGCTTCTTTGGCTTTGAAGAAGTGTAATGGTCTGTGCATGCTGCTAGTGGAGAATCTTATCCTTAGGTATGCAGTTCATTTAACAAGAAGTGATGTAGTCAGTTATGTACGTGGTGTGACATACGTATGTATCCTTTTTATATATGGAGTCCTCTAATGAGACATACAACATTTCACCATTTTATTCTGTTCTGCTTTAAAAGTGATTGTGAGGGGATCTTGCCTTCCCGTGTTTCTTCACTATTTATTTTATTGTTTTCTTCTAAGCGTAGTAAGCTAGGAGATGCATACTGCGTATCATGCTACGTTTTCAGTTGTCATTTTGAGATGATCTCCAGACAGTAAGGTCAGACAAAAAGTATATGCCAAATGGGCCAGACAGAAAGAAGCTGGTCAAATGAATTAAAAATAGAATAAATAGATAAATATTCCAGACTTGTAAAGCAATTGGCTTTAATCTTTCAAACTTCCTTATTGCTTTTCTTCTCCTCACATACAGAGTTCCTTTTGAACTAGCAGGTGTAATGCACAGTATAAGAACTTTTCATTAAGGCATTGTTAAGATTTATTCCTAAATCTCAAAAATATCACTATATTCATAACTTTATTATCTTGGACACTAAAGATGATTTTTCATCAGATTTTGTCTCTGAAATATATCTACATAGTTTTGTATTCAATGAGCATCTCAAATATTTTTTGAATTTTAGCAAAAACCAGTATTTCACTTGTGCTTTGCATCTCTTGAGTAAAAGATGTGCTCAAACATTTCTTAATTAGTTAATCTGAAAATCTCACACTTTTTCAGTGAGGAATAAGTGTTCCTATCTAAACATTTCAGCTACCTTATAAGGAATAGCTATTTCTGTCTAAACGTTTCAGCTGCCTCATGCTAGGAAAATGTGTTGTACGTAAACAAACAAAAAAAAGATTTTTCTCTAACTCTGCATATCTAGGAAGCATGCATAGCAAACAGTGTTTACATGAAACTTAAATTTGAAATATAGCCACCCACCTATATATCTTTTCCTTGTTTGTTTTTTTTTTTTTTTTTTTTTCTCTGTGGCTATGATACCAAAGCAGCTTCAGCTGTTACTGAATTTACAGAATTACAGAAGCTGATAGCTGTCACTCAAGCCTCACTGTGAGTGCCACCTTATATGGTAGTGTGAGAGTTTTACTGCACAAAGAGCATCCCTGGTCATTCTCCCATGTTATATATCTGAACATGTTGACAGAATGTCTGCCCAAGGAGTTAAATTGAGTATCTGGATTCTGAAAGTATACAGTGATCAGCATCCCATCAGAGAAAATAGCCTAATCATGATATTTTCATATGGTCTGCATAAATGAAGCATCCACAGCAGTATAAAGTCACAATCTGCAGTAGCTAAGGGTTAAACACATATCCAGATGAGAAGGTTAACCCAGAATGCTCTTTTTGCAAGTAGTCTCCTGCCTCTGATCCTCCACAGTCTGCTCCCTCTACTGCAATGACACCTTTTGCTATGATTGATTTTTTTTTTTTAATAAGTGCTGGTTGTAAGGAAAATTGTATATTTTTAAGATAAGGTGTTCATAAACTGTAAAATACTGCATAGTTCAAGCAGGGGTGATTTTTCTGGGTGGGTTTTTTTTTCCCCTTTAAATATACATGAACTTATTTCTCAGAGGATAAATTAAATTCTCTACTATGGAAGTGCAGAAGAAAACATGAGATATATGTTGTTTACAACCCTTACAAGTGTGTTGCCTCTATCTTGACAAAGAGCAACTTTCTTTAAAAAAGAGGATGCTGTTCCTACTCCTTTCTTTACTAAATTCCGGTTTGACATGTTTGTTCTCCCTTCTGGATCAGAGTTAGATTTTACATAAAATGAAACAGATTTATATTTATAGGTTAAATGAAGATAGACCAATCTGGAGTTTCAACTTTTAAGACTAGTCAGGATGAATATCGAGCAGAACCTGCTTCTCTTGTATTCTAGCAGTGCTACAAAAGAGAGAAACAATTCATTTTGAAACTGAAGCACTAAAGTATCTTTAGAACTTTAGTAGAATCTTTAAAGATTTGTATTTTATTTGATTTGACAAAGGTAGAAGACTGCTTTGCTTGCAAGGTTATGTCAGCTTCTGTTTTCTCTTACAGAGTGGAAACCAAAGTGTTTAAAAACCACCAGTTGCCGGAGTTTATTGGTTTTTTATGAACAATAAGATCTATAGCACTGAACAGTGGAATGAAATTCTCTCTCCTGCCTTAAATGTAGGACACTAAGACTCTATGCTGTAAATCTTAGACCAACAGCATTCAAACATACTGTTATAAACTGACTCATATAGTCATTAGATGATGAGTCTACCATAAGATTTATTATGACAGAGGAGTATGGCAGAAGTCCTAAACTGCTCAGTTTCCTTAGGTGAGTGGAGGATGCATTTCAAGCAGGCTCTCATCTCCCCACCAAATAATGGCATTTATTTTGGATTCTGCTGATACAATAATTCATTCCTTTGTCATTATAATGTAGTCACTTCTACAGATAATAATTTTACCTGAAGAGGTTAGCATTCAGGTAACTTTCCTGATTTCTTAAATTTTTTTAGAGATGGATGTTCCACTATGGAATAAAATGTGAAGAGAATTGAGAAGTGTTTGCTTGTTTTTAATGGAATCCACCATTTCGTGCAAAATCCATCCATCATGCTATTCCAGAGTTATGTAAGCATGAGTGCCCAGCATGTGGTCTGGGGACTTCCTGGAGTGTAGTAAAAATTATTTTCTCTCTGATCATGCTTGCCTCAGTTTGACCTTTGATGTTTCAGCAAGTTTCTGAAATCTTAGAAACCTAGTCTGAGGAAGAAGGAAAAGAGAAAAAAATATTTAGTAAGATAGGAGATAGAGAAGCCACAGGAAATAGAACTAATAAAACTTATTAAGTATTTTAATAGGAATATTTTAATTGTTATACACTCACTCTTTTACAGGCTTTCCTGTAAGCAGCTCTAGATGTGTAAAAACTTGGGAATGTGTGTTCATTAACTTGCTCGTGTTCATAATGGGACACAGATGCAGTTTCTCAGAGACAAGTCATGAAGGTTTGAATGCTTTTCCACTGTGGCTGGTAACAGAAACTCCAGCGAGGTAGAAGACAGGAGTTATGACTGTTGCTATCTAACTACCACAAATGCACCAGTACGACAAGGCGCTTACACTTGAAATATATACTTGTATTTCTTCTTGATCGATTTATCTCTTCTTTACAGCGCAATCACTTTTTAAACTTTTCTCAGTTATTAACTTGATTCATTAACTACTTTAAGTACATTTCACAACACTGCTTTGAAGATAGAGATGTTTTAGTTGCCCGTGGAAGTCAGAAGCTGAGGAAGTACTGAATGTTAAATATTGAATGTAGTGTTGTTCTGGCATGCTGGAGAGAGAAATCTTACTCTTGTCTTCCTCATGAAAGGTTAGTAATCTACAATTAGTACATTAGTAATCTACCGCATTTTTGTCACCTCCTACCTTTTAAGTAAGGTCAGAACTGGTCTGTGTGGGGATATAATTTATTCAGTGGAAGGTTCATGTATGAGTAATGTGAACCTTAGAAACGGAAGTTTAAATGGAACAGTTTAAAAACAGGAATATGTATTAAGCTAATAGCCCAGTCTAGCAGACAGAGTTGTTTTGTGAATTGGGGCTGGTGCTTTCAGATGGATTGTTAATTCATTTTTAGCAGGTAACGGCCCATTCAGTATTGTGGATAAAGTTCACAAAATGAACCTTGCACTGCCCAAGTTCCTTTTAAAGTGACAGTTGGTATTTCATTTACGGTGATTTAAAAACAAACAAACAAAAATTTAAAAAAGCAACCCTCCCAACTTTTTTCCTTGTCTGGAATCCTGTTCCTGATGTAAGAATCCAGATAATTAAAGGTGATAGTCAATATTCATACAAACAGTTTCACAGGGGAAAGACTAGTATGAATACTTGGGAAAAGAGGAGTCGTCCAAGCAACAGTGCATAAAAAAGCCATAAATTCTATGAAGGAAAAGTGACAAACGCTTTTATATTGCTGTGCTACCTCATCTGTTACTCTCCACCCTTTTTAGGGCAGGATGTCGGAACAATTTGTTCCTAGAAATTTATGGTTAGTAGATTGAGATGCTTCAAGATAAAGATAGATTCTTTTTGGAACAGATATACTTAAAACTTAAACCAAAGTCTTGTAATCAAATTCACATAGATAGGAGCGGGAGGAAATATCTTTTGAAGAGTTTTTTTTCAGATAGTGGAATGGGGTCACTGTTTATAAAAAAAAAAAAAAAAAATCAGGATTGTTAACCTGTTCCTTAAAGAAAACCGCATGCTTTTGTTCAGGAGCTGCAAACAGTCACCTCGATTCCTTGCAGAGCACAAAGTTAAGTATGTGACTGAGCTATTGCTGGGGTAGCATCTTAGCTCCAACTGCTTCTGGAGATGAACTGTATGTTCTTATGAATTTTTATCTAAAATATCTTTTTCCCTCTTTAGCTGTTAGCTGCTTTCCAAGAAATTCATCTGCTTTTTTATCAGACTGAAAGCTTGTGAGGCTTCATTTTGTGTTAACCAGTAAGATCTCTTACACAAACAAACAATTTTTTTATTGCAGTAAATTCTATGAAAATAATTATTTTCTTTCTGGAAGGGGTAACAGCATCTTCTGTATCATCTCTGTATGTTAGTTTCAATGAAGAAACTGTTATGCATTAGAAATTCATGACTCCAAGACTTTTCCACTTTTTTCTGCTGAAGATAATTAGAATTCATGTAACCAGACCTACTGTGAAAACAGTGTAAAGTCTGAATAACACAAATCTGCTTTTACAATAACAACAACATTGTTGCATGTATAAAAACTGAGGTATTCATTTTAGTATTAAAAAGCAGAAAATAACCACCAGGTATTAATGTTCCCAAAGGGCTGTCAGTCATGGTTTCTAATAAAGCAAATGACTGTGTGTATAAACCCATACTTTCCTTTTGCACATTAGGCAGTGAATGGGAAGTGTTCGCTTGGAAGGATTTCTTGCTCAGCAGTTCACATGGTAAACAGAGGTAAAGATTTGATTAAACAGCTTAAGACAATGTTTCCTAAAGCTAGTAACTTCCTTAGCTCTTCTGCATGGTTTTCTGGAAGGCTATGCATTATAGTTGCAAAAAGATTGCTTCTGACAGCAACGTTCTTCATATTAGAGTATTGTCAAAACAAGTATATACATAAGGACAAGAAACAGCTGAAATACATCGCTTGCTGAACATATTGCTGGGCATGCTCAATCTGGCTATGCAACTCCATAGCAAAGCTCAAGGCAGTTACACAACAGATGTAGTGACTTTGGGCAGTGAATCTATACTGTTGCAATTTATTTTTTTTAATAACTTTTATTGAGGCTTGAAATATGTTGTTCATACTTTGAGTAAGAAGGAGAAATTCATCTTCTTCACATGGATTCACATTCAACTTCTGTATTTTGACCAACATTATTGCTCATATGTTATTGTACGTACTAAGTGATGGTGGAAGGTATAAAATAAAAAAAAGCTAACCTGTCTTACATTCAATTTCTGATTTGATTTCATAACTTGCCCTTGTAGTTATTGAGTCACATATTTACAGCATGGCTGCTTGAGGAGTTGCATACATTATCATGCTGATTAGACAACAAAGAGACAGGACTGAGTTAGCATAATTGTCATACCATCCAGGTATTTATTCTTCCTTACTGAAGTGAGGATGGAAATCTGTTTTTCATCAATAATAGAAGAGGGAGTTTTTTCAGATCTCTCTGAAACATTTCTGACTGTTCGCACTCAACTGGGAATCTGGACCTTGTGTACCCTCATTCTCTTTGTCTCACAAAACTTGACCTTGTCACTTGAGTGTGTTGTCTTTAACTTCTGCTCCAGGAAAAACATCTTAACATTTTTATAGTCAGGTTTAATAGCCAGCAGAGAGATAAAATTCTAAGACTAACTCATCTTGACAGAAACTTTTGAACATTCGCTAGACATGTTTGGATTAAGAGGCCAGTTCTTTTCTCTCTAGGAGGGTAATAATAATTAACAACTTATGTAAACATGAAATGGCCTTTGGGACTGTAGGCTTGTGCAGTGTCTCCTATCCCAATTTAAAAGATGTCTAGTTTGGAAATACTTTATTTTGCACCTGAGAAAGCCTAAGAAGCGTGGATTCTTATCAGAGGCACATGTGTGAACATTAAGTGTTTGGACCTCTGAATGCCCAAAACAGTCTTCAAATCTGTGCCTTGGTCTTTTTGTGACCTAGTTTACAGGTCTGTAGTATTAGTAACAGTAACAACTCTGTGTTATTTTGAAGCATAGTTAAGGGACAGATTCTCTGAGGGAGGCAGAGAAAGTATAGATTACTCATTACTAGACAGGATCTGTGTGCGCTACTTAACATGTAAAGAAACAACCTGTGTTATTCCTTGGATCTGACTGACTTTGGAACTGCAACAGCAAAACCAGACACCCTGCCTTAAGTGATGCTTGGCATCACCCTACCTCTCCAGTGCAGGCCTTTCTTTATTGCTGGCCCCCATTCCCATTTCCCTTCTCACCTCCATTATATCCAGGTGAAAATAGTTGAGCCACCTGGTGCAGCATATCTGCAGGAATCAATTTTCATTTCCCACCAGCACGCGAGCATCCACTCGCAAGGTGAGTCAGTGGAAGCTGGCTGCTCCTCTGTTAGAAGCAGTGCATGAATTACAAAGCATTACTGCTGCGTTGTGGAGTGGGGGAAGGGGGATCGTATAAGTGTAAAAACGTCTGGTTTACAAGCGGTGTTCCTGTAGTTAGCAAAAAGTCACACCGGAGTGCAAAAGAGGGATTTGTATCACTGACTTTCCAGCCTGTGGAGTGCATTGTGCTTTACTCTGTAGGAATGGAAGGTATGGCACAGCCACCTGTCAGCAGCCTGCTACTCCACGCAAGAGTAGCTGGTAGAGTCAGTATTCATCTGTGAAAACATCTGTGTAATTAAGCTGAATGCCGAAGAATATGAGAGTGCAGATGATAGTAGAAAGCTTCAAATATACCCTTAGATAGATAGAGAGATTTGATTATCACATGGTTTTCCCAGGCTTGGCTACGTAACTCAATAGGCATTGATCAATTGATAGGTGTGTATGCCAAATGCATTAAGAACTGTTATACTGAAGTTAGGATGGAAAAAGAAAGAAGTAGTCTCTTTAACAGCTACTTTCTTGTAAAACCACATCATCCTCACCTTCTGTTCAAATGGGAGTTACATGGCTTTTTACTATCTGTTCCCAGCTGCAATTAAAAAAAAAAAAAAAGTATATGATTTGTGGTATAAAATAAGGATTTAGTTAAAATAATCCTGTTTCTTCTTACAAATAAAAGTGTATTCTAATTGCATTAATAACTTGTAGGTGGTGCATACTTTCATTATATCAGTATTAGATGAAGTATTGGTATGGTGTGCATAGGATAAGAACACCAATGTGTATGATGTGTGATTGCAAAATGTTGTTTTTTGCAGAATGTAATTTTCTATAAAATGCCTACAGATGTTTTAAAACCAAACATGATTCTCAGAACACATGCTTTTCTGAAGATTAAAAGTGCATACAGCTGTTGGGGCTTGTTTGAGGGTTTTTTTCCTTTTAAATCACATTTTTATTTTTAAGGGATTGTGAAAGTCTTACATTAAGGATTAAATTGTGCCTTAATATTAACTGAGAGTTTTTGTTTTCTTTTTTTAAAAAAGGAAAACCCGATTTTCTCTAAAATCATGAATTCTAACTTTCTCTTACAATGTTTCAGATTCAGCTGGGAAGCTAGTGAATATGAGCAGCTGTGAGATAAGTTTTGTGCTAGTCTGAAGTTTTGTTGGGAACTTTCAATAGGAACCCATTTAGGAGAAAGGCTACATGATTATTCATTTATTGCCTTTTTTCTATCATATTGCAATGATACTATTCATGTCACAAAATTCAATTTCTACTATTTACATTTTAACCTCTGAATGTAGTCAATTTTGCTATTGAAGAACGAACTGCGTAGTGTTCCAGTAGCTCGTCTGCTAACAGAGTCGCTTGGTTTTGATGAATGGACTCAGTCTAAAGGATTCTCTACTATGATGTGTGATACCTCAAACAAATAGAAGTATGATTTTCATCAACACATTGGAAGGAATCATTTATATTGTCACATATGAATGACTTATTCTGAATGTTGTGTTTCCTCTGTCATACTGAGCTGCTCTTTTAAAGTGTGCAGGGAGAACTTACTGGATAAAAACTGTTGTTCAGCTGAATAATGATATTCCCAAATATTTAAAGGAAATCAATCCGGTGTGACTTTGTGATTTGTTGTGTTT